>NW_021319005.1:45094-119886 GCF_001605985.2 Dendrobium catenatum | reverse complement strand
TCTCTCTCTCTCTCTCTCTCTCTCGCTCGCTCTTGCTTTTCCTCTCTCTCTAGCTCTTGCTCTTCCCCTCTCTATCTCTCTCTGCCCCTCTCTCTCTTTCAAGCTCTCTCTCTCTCTTGCTAGCTGTCACTCTCTTGTTAGCTCTCTCTAACTCTCTCTACTTCTCTCTCTTGCTCTTGCACTCTCTCTCTCTCTCTCTCTCTCTCTCTCTCTCTCTCCCCCCTCTCTCTCGCTGTCACTTGCTATCTCTCTTACTCTCCCTCTCTCTCAATTTCACTCTCTCTCTCTCTCTCTCTCTCTCTCTCTCTCTCTCTCTCTCTCTCTCTCTCTCTCTCTCTCTCTTTCAAGCTATCTCTCTCTACCTCTCTCTGGCTATCTCTCTCTTACTCTCTCTATCTCTCTCTCTCTCTTGCTCTCTCTCTCTCTTTCTTAATCTCCATCTCCCTCTCTCTCTCTCTCTCTCTCTTGCTCTCCCTCTTTCTCTCTCTCACCCTCTCTCTCACCCTCTCTCTCTCTATCTCTCTCTCTTGCTCTATCTCTTACCCTCTCTCTCTCTCCTGCTCTACATACATCTCTCTCTATCCCTCTCTCTCTTGCTAGCTCTCGCTCTCTTTCTTGCTAGCTCTCTCTCTCTCTCTCTCTCTCTCTTGCTCTTGCTCTTCCTCTCTCTCTCTCTCTCTCTCTCTCTCTCTCTCTCTCTCTCTCTCTCTCTCTCTTTCTCTTTCTCTCTTGTTCTCGTGCTCTCTCTTCCTCTCTCTCTCCCTAGCTCTCTCTCTCTCTCTCCCCCCCCTCTTGCTCTCTTGCTCTGTATGTCTTGCTCTCTCTCTCTCTCTCTCTCTCTCTCTCTCTCTCTCTTTCTCTTGCTCTCTCTCTTTCTCTCTCCCTCTCTCTCTCTCTCTCTCTCTCTCTCACTCCTCTTCTCTCTCACTTTCGCTCTTCCTTTCCTTCTCTCTTTATCTCTCTCTAGCTCTTCCTCTCTCTCTATCCCTCTCTCTCTATCTCTCTCTTGCTCTCTCACTCTCTCACCCTCTCTCTGACCCTCTCTCTATCCCTCTCTCTCTCTTGTTAGCTCTCTCTTTCTCTCTCCCTCTCTCTCTTGCTAGCTCTCTCTCCCTCTCTCTCTCTCTCTCTCTCTAGTGCTCTTTCTCTTCCTCTCTCTCTCTTGATCTCCCTCCATCTCTGTCACTCTCTCTCTCTCTTGCTCTCTCTCTCACTCTTTCTTTCTCTTGCTCTCTCTATCTCTTGCTCTTTCTCTCTCTTGCTCTCTCTCTCTCTCCCTCCCTCTCCCTCTCACTATCTCTCTCCCCTATCTCTAGCTCTCTCTATCCTCTTTCTCTCTCAAGCTCTCTCTCTCTCTTACTGTCCCTCCATCTATATGGCTCTCTCTCTCTCTCTCTCACTCTAGCTCTCTCTCTTGCTAGCTCTCTCTCACTCACTTTCTACCTCTCTCTATTTCCCTTGCTCTCTCTCTCTCTCTCTCCCATCTCTCTCTCTCTCTCTCTCTCTCTCTCTCTCTCTCTCTCTCCCTCTTTCTCTTGCTAGCTCTCTCTAACTCTCCCTCTCTTTTAAGCTCTCTCTCCCTCTTGCTAGCTCTCTCTATCTCTCTCTCTTGGTAGCTCTTTCTCACTCTCTCTCTACCTCTCTCTCTTATTCTTGCTCTCTCTCTCTCTCTCTCCTCTCTCTCTGTCACTTGCTATCTCTCTCTTTCTCTCTCTCTTACTAGCTCTCTCTCAACCTCTCTCTCTTGCTACAGCTCTCTCTCTCCCTCTCTCCTTCTTGCTCTACCTAAATCTCCCTTTGTCTATCCCTCTTTCTCTCTCTTGCTAGCTCTCTATCTCTCTCCCTCTTGCTCTTGCTCTTCCTCTCTCTTTTTCTCTCTCTCTCTCTATCTATTTCTCTCTCTCTCTCTTGTTATCTGGCTCTCTCTCTTGCTTTCTCTTGCTCTCTCTCTCCATCTACCTTGTCTCTTTCTCTCTCTCTCTCTTATTCTCTCTCTCGCTAGCTCTCTCTCTCTCTCTCTGATGCTCTTGCTATTCCTCTCTCTCTCTTTCCCTCCCTCCCTCCCTCTCTCACTCTAGCTCTTGCTTTGCCTCTCTCTAGCTCCTTCTCTTCCTCTCTCTCTCTCTATCTCGCTCTTGCTTTCTCTCTCTCTCTTGCTAACTCTCTCACTCTTGCTAGCTCTCTCTCACTCTCTCTACCTTTCTTTCTCTCTTTCTCTCTCTCTTTCTCTCTCATTCTCCTCTCTCTCTGTCACTTGCTATCTCTCTCTCTTACTAGCTCTCTCTCTTGCTCTTGCTCTCTCTCTTTCTCTCTTACTATCTCTCTCTTACTCTCTCTCTCTCTTGCTAGCACTATCTCTCTCTATATATATATCTTAATATCCATCTCTCTCTCTATACCTCTCCTCTCTCTCACCCTCTCTCTGACCCTCTCTGTCTCTCTCTCTCTCTCTTGCTCTCTCCCTCTCTCTCTCACCCTCTCTCTCTCTATCTTTCCCTCTCTCTCTCTCTCTTGCTAGCTCTCTCTCTTGCTCTTGCTAGCTCTCTCTCTCTCTCTTGCACTTACTCTTCCTCTCTCTCTCCCTCTCTCTCTCTTTCTCTCTCTCTTGTTCTCTTGCTTTCTCTCTCTATCTTTCTCTTGCTCTCTCTCCCTCTCTCTCTTGTTCTCTTTCTCTCATTCTCTTGCTCTCTCTCTCTCTCTCTCCTACTTTCTCTTGCTCTCTCTCTCCCTCCTGCTCTCTTGCTCTTTCTCTCTCTTGCTCTCTCTCTGTCTTGCTAGCTCTCTTTCTCTCTCTCACACTCACTCTCTCTCTCCCGCTCTCTCTCTCTCTCTCTTGCTCTCTCTCTCTCTCTCGCTCTCACTCTCTCTTCCCTCTCCCTGTCGCTCTGCCTTTCGCTCTCTCTCTCTATATATTACTCTCTCTAGGTCATCATCTTCCTCTCCCTCTCCCTATCTCTCTCTATCTCTAACTCTCTCTCTCTGTTGTTCTCTCACTCTCTCACCCTCTCATCCTATCTCTCTCTCTCTCTCTCTTTATCCCTCTCACTCTCTCTTGCTAGCACTATCTTCTCTCTCTCTCTCTGTCTTGCCATCTCTCTCTCCCTCCCTCCCCTCTCTCTCTCTTCTCTCTCTCTCCCCCTCTCTCTCCCTCTCTCTCTCTCTCTCTCTCTCTCTCTCTTGCCAGTTCTCTATCCCTCCCTCTCTCTCACTCTGTCTCGTTCTCTCTTGCTCTCCCTCCATCTCTCTCTCTCTTGCTCTCTCTCTCAGTCTTTCTTTCTATTGCTCTCTCTCTCTCTCTTTCTCGCTCTCTCTCTCTCTCTTGCTGTCTCTCTCCCTTTCTATTGCTCTCTCTCTTGCTCCCTCTCTCTCTTGCTCTTTCTCTATTTTGCTCTCTCTTGCACTCTCTCTCCCTCTCCCTCTCTCTCTCCCTATCCCTTTCTCTCTCTCTCTACCTCTCTCTCTATCTCGCTCTCTTTCTCTCTCTCTCACTCACTCTCTCTCTTACTCTCCCTCCATCTATCCCTCTCTCTCTAGCTCTCTCTAACTTCTCTCTCCCTCCCTCCATCTCTCTCTCTCTCTCTCTCTCTCTCTCTCTCTCTCTCTCTCTCTCTCCCTCTCTCTCTCTTTCTCTTGCTCTCTCTCCCTCTCCCTCTCTCTGTCTCTTTCTCTCTCCCTCTTGCTCTCTTGCTCTCTTTCTCTATTTCTCTTTCTCTCTTGCTCACTCTCTCTTGCTGTCTCTCTCACTCTTGCTTTCTCTCTCTCTCCCTCTCTTGCTAGCTCTCTCTGTCTCTCTCTCTCTATCTCCTCTCTCTCACTCTCTCTTCCCTCTTTCTCTCTCTCGCTCTTCCTTTCCCTCTTTCTCTCTCTATCTCTCTCTCTCTCTCTCTCTCGCTCTTCATCTTCCTCTCTCTCACTCTCTCTCTCTCTATGTATATATATATATCCTCTCTCTCCCTCTCTTGCTATCTCTCTCTTACTATCTCTCTATCTCTCTCTCTCTTGTTAGCTCTCTCTACCTCTCTCTCTCTTGCTCTCTTTCTCTCTCTATCTTGATCTCCATTTTCTCTCTCTCTCTCTCTCTCTCTCTTGCTCTTCCTCTATCTCTCTCTCTCTCCATCCAAGTCTCTCTCTCTCTTGCTCTCGCTCTTGCTTTCTCTTGCTCTCTCTCTCCCTCTCTCTCTCTCTCTCTCTCTCTCTCTCTCTCTCTCTCTCTCTCTCTCTCTCTCTCTCTCTCTCTCGCTCCTACTCTCTTACACTCTCTCTTGCTCTCTCTATCTCTCCCTCTCTTTCTCTCCCTCTCTCTCTGTGTCTTGCTCGCTCTCTCTCTCTCTCTTTTATTCTCTCCCTCCCTCTTGCTCTCTCTCTCTTGCTCTCTCACTCTCTCACCCTCTTTCTCTCTATCTCTATCCCTCTCTTTCTCTTGCTAGCTCTCTCTCTCTTGCCAGCTCTCTCTTGCCAACTCTCTCTCCCTCTCTCTCTCTCTCTTTCTCTCCCTCTTACTCTCTCTCTCTCTCTTTCTCTCCCTCCATCTCTCTCTCTCTTGCTCTCTCTATATTACTTTCTCTTGCTCTCTCTCTCTCTTGCTCTCTCTCTCTCTCTCTCTTCCTCTCACTCTCTCTTGCTCTTTCTCTCACCCTCTCTCTCCCAATCTCTTGCACTCTCTCTCTATCTCTCTCTCTCTCTCATTATCTCTATCTCTATTACTATCCCTCTATCTCTCTCTATCTCTCTCTCTCTCTTGCTAGCTCTCTCTTTCTCTCTCTCTAGCTCTCTCTCACTCTCTTTCCACCTCTCTCTATTGCTCTTGCTCTCTCTTTCTCTCTATCTCTCTCTCTCTCTCTCTCTCTCTCTCTCTCTCCTATCTCTCTCTCTTGTTATCTCTCTCTTACTCTCTCTCTTGCTAGCTCTCTCTACCTCTCTCTCTTGCTCATGCTCTCTCTCTAGCTCTCTCTCTCTCTCTTTGTCTTCCTCTCTCTTTTTCTCTCTCTCTCTCACCTGCACTCAGCCTCTCTCTCTCATCCTCTCTCTTTCTTTCTCTCTCTCTCCATCTATTTCTCTCCCTCTCTATCTCTCTATCCCTCTCTCTCTCTCTCGCTCACTCTCTCTCTCTCCATCTCTTGCTCATCCTCTCTCTCTCTCGATCTCGCTCTTGCTCTCTCTCTCTCTTTTCTTACTCTCTCTCTCTCTCTCTCTCTATATATATATATATATATATATCCTCTCTCTCCCTCTCTTACTATCTCTCTTACTCTCTCTCTCTATCTCTCTCTCTCTTGCTAGCTCTCTCTCTCTACATCTCTCTCTCTTGCTCTCTCTATCTCTATCTCTCTCTATCTTAATCTACATTTTCTCTCCCTCTCTCTATCTCTCTCTCTCTTGCTCTCTCTCTCTCTCTTGTTCTTCCTCTCTCTCTATCTTAATATCCATCTCTCTATACCTCTCTCTCTCACCCTCTCTCTCTGACCCTCTCTCCCTCTCTCTCTCACCCTCTCTCTCTTCCCCTCTCTCTCTCTATCTGACTCTCTCTCTATTGCTTTCTCACTCTCTCACCCTCTCTCTCTCTCTTTATCCCTCTCACTCTCTCTTGCTAGCTCTATCTTCTATCTCTCTGTCTTGCCAGCTCTCTCTCCCTCCCTCACTCTCTCTCTCTTGCCAGTTCTCTATCCCTCCCTCTCTCTCTATCTCGCTCTCTCTTGCTCTCCCTCCATCTCTCTCTCTTGCTCTCTCTCTTACTCTTTCTTTCTATTGCTCTCTCTATCTCTTGCTCTCTCTCTCTTTCTCGCTCTCTCTCTCACTCTCTCTCTCTCTCTTCTTTCTATCTCTCTCTCTTTCTCTCTCTCTTGCTCTTTCTCTCTTTTGCTCGCTCTCTTGCTCTCTCTCTCTCTCTCTCCCTATCCCTTGCCCTCTCTCTCTGTCTCTCTCTCTCTCTATATCACGCTCTCTTTCTCACTCTCTCTCTCTTCTCTCTCTCTTCTCTCTCCCTCTCTCCATCTCTCTCTCTTGCTCTCTCTCTCTCTCTCTCTCTTGCTTTCTCTTGCTCTCTCCCTCTCTCCCTCTCTCTCTTTCTCTCTCCCTCTTGCTCTCTGGCTCACTCTTTCTTGCTCTCTCTCTCACTCTTGCTTTCTCTCTCTCTCTCTCTCTTGCTAGCTCTCTCTATCTCTCTCTAACTCACTCTCTCTTACTTTCCCTCCATCTATCCCTCTCTCTCTCAAGCTCTCTCTCTCTCTCTCTCTTCTCTTCTCTCTCCCTCTCTCCATCTCTCTCTCTTGCTCTCTCTCCCTCTCTCTCCCTCTTGCTCTCTTGCTCTATTTTTCTTTCTCTCTTGCTCACTCTCTCTTGCTCTCTCTCTCACTCTTGCTTTCTCTCTCTCTCCCTCTCTTTCTAGCTTTCTCTCTCTCACTCTCTCTCTATCTCCTCTCACCCTCACTCTCTCTCTCTTCCCTCTTTCTCTCTCTCGCTCTTCCTTTCCCTCTTTCTCTATCTCTCTCTCTCTTTCTCTCTCTCTCTCTCTCTCTCGCTCTTCATCTTCCTCTCTCTCTCTCTCACTCTCTCTCTCTCTCTATTTCTCTATCCCTCTCTCTCTTACAAGCTCTCTCTCTCTTGCTATGCCTCTCTCTCTTGCTCTCTCTGTCTCTCTCTCTTTCACTCTCTCTTGCTCTCCCTCCATCTCCCTCATCTCTCTCTCTCTCTCTCTCTCTCTCTCTCTCACTCTCTCTCTCTCTCTCTCTCTCTCTCTCTCTCTCTCTCTCTCTCTCTCTCTCTCTCTCTCTTGCTCTCGCTCTTATTTTCCCTCTCTCTCTAGCTCTTGCTCTTCCTCTCTCTCTCCTCTCTCTCTCTCTTCATCTTGCTCTTGCTCTCTCTATCTCTCTCTCTTACTCCTCTCTTTCTTTTATCTCTCTCTCTCTCTCTCTCTCTCTCTCTCTTGCGCTACCTATATCTCTCTCAATCCCTCTATCTTTTGTTAGCTCTCTCTCTCTCTCTCTCTCTCTCTCTCTCTCTCTCTCTCTATCGCTCTTGCTCTTCCTCTCTCTCTCTCTCTCTCTCTCTTGGAATCTCTCTCTTGACGATCGCTCTGGGGAAATGTGGCAACTCTTGAGAGAAAAATTTTTCTCTCGATTTTGATTCTCGCCGGCGGGGTTTGATCGTTAGATCCTTGGGTTATGGTTGGGGGTAGTCGTCGGTCACTCCCTCGTCACCCATCGGGGCATGGTGGAGGAAGAGACGGTGGGGGTTCGGAAGTTAGAACACGTGCTAGTGTTCAAGGGAGAAATGCTGTGGATAGATGTGGATCGGGAGCTGATGTAAATAGCAGAGGAGGTTCTAGTGAGAGGAGATTTTCCTTAACTGGGTTGGAAGTATTGGCAGACATTGAGGCGGATGGGAAGAGACTGGTTTATACTCGAGTTCCAGGAACTGGAGTTGCGAGCTCGTTTGTTGCGGGAGGTTCGCAAAAGGTTGATGCGCAGGAGGTTCATTCTAGCGAGGTACTGGGAATGGATTCAAATGCGGAGGGTAGTGTGGCTGGAGATCGGCAGTTGTTAAGGAATGACTCATTGGATATGGATGAGGTTATGGAGATCTTGGGAGGTAGTGAAGCTGAGGATTTCATTAGAGAAGTAAACGAAGGAGCTGGATCTCTGGATCTGGCAGATCAGACCTGGGATGCTGAAGACACTGGAAGTCTTAACAGAATGGTTGCTGCTCCGGAATGTGCTGAGATGATGGATGCTGAGGTGAAGGAGGAGTTAGTCTATTCTGAAGCTGTTGAGGAAGGGGACGCGGTCCCAGAAATGCAAAATGCCATGGCTATTAAGGCAGAGCATGGCAATATGGTTGATCTGAAGAGAAAATTAGTGGGGGATCCTATTGATCAGGTGGAGGTAAACATAATAATTGATAATCCAATGTTTGAACCTAAAAAGACTTTGTTTACATTTGGTAATGGAAGTTATATAAGGGATCTGAACAAAGTTTCTTTGGGTAGTAAGGTTCAGAATAATGATGTGATTTCGGCTGGCATTTTGCTGAAATTTACTTTTGGGGGTATGAAAACTGATGATCATGCAGTTAGGGGGAAATGGGGTAATGCTGATTTGTGTGGTTCCTCTTAGGTTGCTGGAAGCATGTCAGGTGTTTGGGGAAATGACTCTTCGGGATGTTTATCTCCTGAACAACAGTTGAATAAGCCTGGTCTTTCTCGGTTTGTCAAGAAGGAGGTGGATGATGTTGGAAGGGCATCCAATGTGTGGAAAAAGTCTCCAGCAGTTCAATTGAACTTGGTTGAGGATATTGGCAGTTTTTTGAGGGAAGATGGCCTAGTTAATCTGAATTTAAACAAAGCAAAGGAGAATATTCAAAAGCTAAATAGAGCTTTGGTTGGGAGTTTGTTGGGACGCTAGCTTCCATTTTATGTGGTCCAAAATGAGTTGCAAAGGAAATGGGGACATCTTGGGCTTACTCAGATCAATCCTACGGGATCAGACTGTTTCTTGTGTTGGTTTGAAAACAAGGATGCGAGGGACAATGTCTTGTTGGGGGGTCCATGGTATGTGGTAGGGCAGATCATTGGGATTGATCAATGGACCTCAGGTTTATCTGCTAAATCCTTGAGAGGATTACTTCTCCAGTTTGGATTCGTCTCCCAAATTTGCCTTTGGAATATTGGGATGAATCAAAACTTGCAAAGTTGGCTGCGGGTATTGGAGTTCCACTCTTTATGGATGAACAAACGAAGTTATGGAACAGATGCGCTTTTGCTCATCTGTGTGTTAAAGTTAATTTATCAAAGAGGATTCCTAAGGGAGTTTGGGCACAAGGTTTGAATGGGAGGTTTTTTTCAACCCATTGAATATGAGGGGATCCCCTTTATTTGTTTAAAGTGTGGGAAGGTTGGACACAAAGAGGACTTGTGTAAGGAGAATTTGGGTAATGTGAAACAGCAAGTGAGGAAGGTCAATTGTGATGAAGATCAGACTAAGATGGCTGGTTCTGGGACTCACAGGGGTGAGGATCAGTCAACTGATGGTGATGTTACAGTGAATGCTGAAGGTTTACCTTTACATGGGGATCAGCTGGATGTTGATAATGATGAGGGTGAGTGGACCATTGTGCAAGAAGGAGGAGACCATTTAATAATAGAGTGGGGAACAGGGCACAATCTGTTAATACTAAACCTATGGTTTCGGCTCCTTCATCTAAATCAGTTTGGAGGGAGGTACCTAAGGTGCAAAAATTTGTTGAACTGGAGGGGATGGTGCAGTCATTTGTGCAGGAAATGTTGAAACTATTGGGAAGCAGCAGCCGTTATTGATGAAGCCTGTAGGTATGGTTTTGGATAAGGAGCAGATTTGTTTACAGCAAGTTGTACAGAATGTTATTCCAGTTCCTGTTATCCAGGAATTTTTTTCTCGGCCTGTGGTGAAGAGAAAAAACCGTAGGGATTTAAAGCCTTCCCCTGCCTAGTTACTGGTGCCTAAAGCTTTGAAATTCTCGGAGAGTAAATTTGGTGAGCTGAAAGATAAAAATAAGAAAAGTAGGAAATCTAAAGATTGCTATACCAAGGAAGTGTCTCTCATTGGCCCTCTCCAGAAGATGCCGGGTATTAGAAGAAGCAAGAAGCTAATTGAGGAATTGACTTTATCCTCCAATGAACAGATGGTAAATGTGATTGATAAATCTGTTGATAGTAAATTAAAAGAATTGGATTTTGTTGATCAGTGGCAAGATGTTTTTTCTGAAACTTTTTACGGCGGGAACGCTTCCCCTTTGGTTGATAATGTTTAACATCTTATGTTGGAACTGTAGAGGTGCTCGTAAGAAAGAGACGGGGAATTATTTACGAAACCTCATTGGGCAGCACAAGGTTTGTTTCACTGGGTTGCTTGAGACTAAAATGGAATTTTTTTGTAGAAGGGATATTGATAGACTTGCTGGGAGAGTTGGGATTTTGTTTTCCAACCGGCTGTTGGAAGTGCTGGTGGTATACTTGTGTTATGGAGGATGGCTGTGGTTTCTTTTAATGTGTTAGTTCAAACTAATCAGTGTGTTATGGGGAAGTTTATTATGGCTAACAATATTGATTGGGAGGTTGCTGTAGTTTATGGTGGCAAGGATAGGTATAGTAAAAGGCACTTGTGGGATGATATTTCCAGGTCTCATTCAGCGGATTGTCCCTTACTGGTGGGAGGGGATTTTAACTGTATTCTGTCTCAGGAGGAGAAGAAAGGGGGTAAGCCATTTCAGTTTTCACTAGTTGCTAGTGAAATGGGTGATTTTTTGGCAGAAAATGAGTTTGTTGATCTGGTTTTATTGGGCCGGCTTTCACATGGACTAATAATGAGGATGCAAGGAGTAGGATCTATTCTAGGTTGGATAGATTCTTGATTAGTTTATCTATCATGGATTCGTTTCAAGGTTTGAAAGTGAGGCATCTAACAAGATTAGCATATGATCATTGCCCCATTTTATGTAAAATTCAGGGTGCTGTGAGGTGGACTTATTCTCATTGGATTAAATTCGAAGATGTTTGGGGTAGTTACCATATAGCTTGGCATTTGGTCTGGGAGAAATGGTGTGTGGCGGACTCGGGTAGTGAGTCTTCTAGATTACAGAAAAAACTCCAAAGAACTTTGAAGGCTTTTTTTTTTTCTAGAGTAAAAATAAATTTAAAGAACTTAATCAGTTGAAGGGTGACCTGGATGAGGAGATTAAGGTTCTTCAGGAGCTGGAATGTTTGCCGGGGGGATTAACAGATGTTCAAGTTGAGGCTTTGAAGTACAAGGTTCGTTTGCTGAATAGTACTTTAACTCATATTATGACGTGGTGGAGGCAACGAGCCAAGGTAAGGTGGATTGAGGAAGGGGATGGTAATAACCATTTCTTTCATTCAATAGCATCTGCTAGAAGGAGGACAAAATGTATTGATTCTTTGAAGAAGGCAGATGGGACGATAATTTCAGCTCATGATGATATTTCTTTGGAGATGTTAAATTTCTTTGAGAAGAAATGGAAGGGGCAGCGTATTGTAGAAGGTGGCTGGCCGTCATTGGAGGTCCAGAGGAGCTATCTAGCTGAGTTTTCTGGGTTTCTGGATGCCGAGGTTACTAAGGAGGAAATTTGGAATGTGATTTGCTTATTGGACAGGAACAAGGCTCCTGGAAGAGATGGTGTGACTGCTTCTTTAAATTCTTTTGGGAGATTGTTGGAGAACAAGTTCTTTTGGCTTGTTTGGAGTTTTTTTCTACAGGTTTTATGGAACCTTTTTGGAAGGAGACAGTTTCTGTTTTGTTTCCTAAAGTCAATAACCCTGATCAACCTTCCAAGTTTAGACCTATTAGTCTTTGTCAAACAATTTATAAAATTGTGGCAAAAGTTTTGGTGAATAGACTTAAAGGCTCCATTGCCAAGGCTGATTTCGAAGGAGCAAGCAACTTTTGTGCCAGGAAGACCGATTTCAAATCATTGTTTGCTTGCTTAGGAGATGATGAATAAGTTCAAGGTGTCTAAATCTTCCTTGGGTTTTTTGGCATTAAAAGTAGATATGGAGCATGCATATGATAAGATGAGTTGGAGGACTTTGGAGCTTGTTCTAGAACAGATGGGATTTCCACCTAAAATCAGCTCTTGGGTGCTTTGCTGTGTTAAGGATCCACAATTTTCTATTCTCATTAATGGAAGGCTTACGGAGAAGATTACTGCAGAGTGTGGATTCTGTCAAGGATGTCCTCTATCACCTTACCTTTTTATCCTCTTTTCGGAGCTGTTGTCGGCACACTTTCATCAAAATTTCATGGAGCTGGGAGTGTCAATCAGTTCTGGGGGACCTTCTGTCTCCCACCTCCTTTATGCTGACGATATTTTCTTTTTTGCAGGTGCTTCAATCCCCAATGTTAAGAAGATCAATGCTATTCTTGAAGACTATTGTAGTTGGACTGGATAGAGAGTCAACAATGGCAAATCTACCATTTTTTTCAGTAAGTGGACTTTATCTACTACTAGATCTCGATTGGCTAAATAGATTGGCTGCTGTAAGGTTGCTGAATATGAGTATTTGGGTGTCAAGTTGGCAATGAGGAGACTTTCTAGGAAGGATTTCACGCAGTTAATTCAGAAGGCCAGAGCTTGTACACTGTCTTGGGGTATTCCTCAATTATCTTTGGCTTGACGAGTTACATTGATTAATTCAGTTTTATTACCTTTATCAGTGTATATGGTGACCCATACTGGTGTGCAGAGAGCTGTTCATAATGATATTGAGAAGATATGTCGCAGTTGTCTTTGGGATAGAGATGCTATACACAAAAGCATGCACTATGCTTCGTGGGAAAGCATGGCACGTCCACGATGCAAGGGTGGCCTTGGATTTCATGCTGGTGCCAACTGGATTGGACCGTTGAGAGCTCGTATTGCTTGGGAGTTCATCTGCAAACCATTGGAGTTATTCCAGAAATGCATGAGACATAAATATAGTGATAATCCTTGGCATTATGATGGGAGGAAGGGGAGTTCTATCTGCTGGAAGATTATCTGTGAGGGGGCCCGTAGCTTGAGCAGCTCCGTTTATTGGAAGATTCATAATGGAAGGAAGATTGATGTGTTAAATGATATGTGGATTTGGGATAGGACTTTATCTAGATGGCCTACATTTTGTGATATCAATACTATTGAAAATCTGATGGTGTCAGATTTTATTATGGAAGGAATTGGATGGGATAGGCCGAAACTTCTTCTATGTTTTGGAGAGTTGATGGTGGACAAAATTCGTGAGATTCCAATTGAAAATGGGTTGAATTCAGATGTTATTGAACTAGTCAAGAGCCCATTATGTTCAACAATTTCTGCTGTGGTCTATAACAGTTGTTTCATGGAAGATGATGATCCTGTTTGTCTTATTTTTAAAGTTGGGTTGAGGACCAGGGAGAAATTGTTTTAGTGGAGAGTGTATAAAGACATTATCCCAACCAATGGTTGGCTAAGTAGACGGTTTCTACTGATTCTTTTTATCCTTTGGGATGTGATGAGGTGGAGGACATAAATCATATTACGTGTAATTGCAGGAAGCTCCGGGACGTCCTGACTGTTTTGGAAAACTGGGGATTTGTGGTTCCTCGGTTTTCTTCATTTGATGAGTTATGGGATTCCATTGGGAAGTTTGCTGATGTGAGGGAAAGTTGGGTGCCGGTGTATTGTGTTGATGTTCATCAGAGTTGGGATAACAGGAATTCTGTTAAGCATGGTAATGGTGGTTGTTCTCCTGCATACTTGGCTGCTGACATGTTGTAGGTTCTGAATCAAAGTTGCTTTTCACTTCATCTGGAGCAACGGGATACCTCTCAATCCGTTAGATTGCCTACTCTATATTCTTAGTGTCCCCCCCTACAGGTTGGCTGAAAATTAACTTGGATGGAGCTTTGAATCTTTCGAATACGGGAGGCATAGAATTGTTATACGAGATTGTGAAGGGAAGCTTATTGCTGCGGCTGGATGGTGTGTGACCCATTGGGACAGCACACAAGTGGAATTGTTGGCTTTCAAGTATATTGACAAACTCCTTTCTGATTGGATGTTTGATTTTTATGGGGCCATTATAGAGGGAAATAATGCAGGGGTGATTAAATATATGCAGAATTTCTGGTATAGGGATAAATGGAAGCTGCATGTGAGAGATTGCATGGATATGGATTGGCTTAAGTTGTTCCAAAAAGATTTATTTGTTTATACTTATAGGAAGTTCAATAGAGCAGCCCATTTTTGTGCACAGAGGGCAGTGGATAGTTCTTATTCTTGGGATATAGGAGATACAGACATTCCTAAAGAGTTGTTGAATATCCTTGAGGAAGATAGTTACTTTTCTTTTTCTAGAGTGCCAAATGGGCATTAGTCTGTTTTTTCTTTGATAGTTTGTAATAGTTTTTTTAGATGAATGCTAATGCAAAAGTTCAGCTCCCTCTCTCTCTCTCTCTCTTGTTCTCTAGCTCTCTCTCTCTCTCTCTCTCTCTTGCTTTCTATTTCTCTCTCTCTCTCCCTCTCTCTCTCACTCTCTATCTCTCTTTCTCTCTTAAGTTCTCTTGCTCTCTCTCTCTCTCTCTCTCTCCCTAACTCTTGCTCTCTATCTCTCTCTATCTCTCTCTCTCTCTTGCTCTCATTCTACCTCTCTATCTATCTCTCTTTCTCTCTCCATCTCTTTCTCTCTCTATCTTAATCTCCATATATATATATATATATCTATCTCTCTTGCTCTCCCTCTCTCTTTCTCTCTCTCCCTCTCTATTAATCTCCCTCTCTCTCTCTCTCTTACTCTCTCTCTCTCTCACCCTCACTCTCTCTCTCTTGGTCTCTCCCTCGCCCTCACCCTCTCTCTCTCTATCGCGCTCTCTCACTCTTTC
Source organism: Dendrobium catenatum (assembly GCF_001605985.2). Taxonomy (NCBI): domain Eukaryota; kingdom Viridiplantae; phylum Streptophyta; class Magnoliopsida; order Asparagales; family Orchidaceae; genus Dendrobium; species Dendrobium catenatum. Next base: position 105,502 of record NW_021319005.1, on the reverse strand, counting down.
CCTCCCTCCATCTCCCTCTCTCTCTCTCTCTCTCTCTCTCTCTCTCTCGTTAGTACTCTCTCTATTGCTCTTGCTCTTCCTCTCTCTCTCTCGCTCTTGCTTTTCCTCTCTCTCTAGCCCTTGCTCTTCCCCTCTCTCTCCCTCCCCCTCTCTCTCTCTTTCAAGCTCTCTCTCTCTTGCTAGCTGTCTCTCTCTTGCTAGCTCTCTCTCACTCTCTCTCTACCTCTCTCTCTTGTTCTTGCACTCTCTCTCTCTCTCTTTCCTCTCTCTCTCTCTCTCTCTCTCTCTCTCTCTCTCTCTCTCTTTCTAGCTATCTCTCTCTACCTCTCTCTCTTGCAACCTCTCTCTTACTCTCTGTATCTCTCTCTCTTACTCTCTCTCTCTGTCTCTCTTTTTTAATCTCCATCTCTCTCTCTCTCTTGCTCTCCCTCTCACCCTCTTTCTCACCCTCTCTCTCTCTCTCTCTATCTCTCTCTCTTGCTCTCTCTCTCTCTCTCTTGCTCTACCTCTCTCTCTCTCTCTCTTTATACCTCTCTCTGTCTTGCTAGCTCTCTCTCTCTCTCGCTCTTGCTCTTCCTCTCTCTCTTTTTCTCTCACTCTCTTGTTCTCTTGCTCCTTTCTACCTCTCTTGCTTTCTCTTGCTCTCTCTTTCCCTAGCTCTCTCTCTCTCTTTCTCTCTTCCCCTTGCTCACTTGCTCTATCTCTCTTGCTCTCTCTCTCTCTTGCTCTCTCTCTCTCTCTTTCTCTCTCTCTCTCTTTATATTGATCTCTCTCTCTCTCACTCACTCTCACTCCGTCTCTTCTCTCTCTTGCTCCTCTTTTCCTTCTCTCTCTTTATCTCTCTCTAGCTCTTCCTCTCTCTCTCTCTCTATCCCTCTCTCTCTCTATCTCTCTCTATCTCTCTCTTGCTCTCTCACTCTCTCACCCTCTCTCTCTATCCCTCTCTCTCTCTCTCTCTCTTATTAGCTCTCTCTTTCTCTCTCTCTCTTGCCAGCTCTCTCTCTCTTGGTAGCTCTCTCTTTCTCTCTCTCTCTCTCTTGCTAGATCTCTCTCCCTCTCTCTCTCTAGTGCTCTTGCTCTTCCTCTCTCTCTCTCTCTTGCTCTCCCTCCGTCTCTCTCAATCTCTCTCTCTATTGCTCTCTCTCTCTCTCACTCTTTCTTTCTCTTGCTCTCTCTGTCTCTTGCGCTCTCTCTCTTGCTCTCTCTCTCTCTTTCTCTCTCTATCTCTTGCTCTTTCTCTATCTTCCTCTCTCTCTCCCTCTCCCTCTCTCTCTCTCTCCCTATCTCTAGCTCTCTCTCTCTATCTCTTTCTCTCTCACGCTCTCTCTCTATCTCTTTCTCTCTCACGCTCTCTCTCTCTTACTCTCCCTCCATCTATACGTCTCTCTCTCTCTCTCTTGCTAGCTCTCTCTCACTCGCTTTCTACCTCTCTATTTCCCTTGCACTCTCTCTCTCCCCCCTCTCTCTCTCTTTCTATCTCTCTCTTACCCTTTCTAATTCTCTCTCTATCTCTCTGTCTCTCTCTTGCTAGCTCTCTCTACCTCTCTCTCTCTTTTATGCTCTCTCTCCCTCTTGCTAGCTCTCTCTCTCTCTCTCTTTCTAGCTCTCTCTCTCTCTTGCTAGCTCTTTCTCACTCTCTCTACCTCTCTCTCTCTCATTCTTGCTCTATCTCTCTCTCTCTCTCCTCTCTCTCTGTCACTTGCTATCTCTCTCTCTCTCTCTCTCTCTCACTCTCTTACTAGCTCTCTCTCTTGCTATAGCTCTCTCTTGCCCTCTCTCCCTCTTGCTCTACCTACATCTCCCTCTATCTATCCCTCTTTCTCTCTCTTCCTAGCTCTCTATCTCTCTCTCTCTTGCTCTTGCTCTTCCTCTCTCTCTATCTATTTCTCTCTCTCTCTCTCTTTGTTATCTGGCTCTCTCTCTCTTACTTTCTCTTGCTCTCTCTCTCCCTCTCCCTTCTCTCTCTCTCTCTCTCTCTCTCTCTCTCTCTCTCTCTCTCTCTCTCTCTCTCTTTCTCTCTTGTTCTCTTGCTCTCTCTCTTACTCTCTTTCTCTCTTTCTTTATCTCTCACTCTCTACCTCTCTCTCTCCATCTTAATATATATATATATATCTACTCTATCAATCCCTCTCTCTCTCTCTCTCTCTCACCCTCACTCTCCCTCTCTTGTTGTCTCCCTCACCCTCTCTCTCTCTCCATCTTTCTCTCCCTCTCTCTCTCTCCATCTCTCGTGCTAGCTCTCTCTCTCTCTTTCTCTCTCTCTCTCTAGCTCTCTCTCTCTCCCTCCCACCCACCCTCCCTCTCTCTCTCTCTAGATCTTGCTTTCCCTCTCTCTTTAGCTCTTGCTCTTGCTCTCCCTCCCTCTCTCTCTATCTCGCTCTTTCTCTCTCTCTCTCTTGCTAACTCTCTCACTCTTGCTAGCTCTCTCTCACACTCTCTCTACCTCTCTCTCTCTCTTTCTCTCTTTTTCTCCTCTCTCTCACTCTCTGTCACTTGCTATCTCTCTCTCTCTCTCTTACTAGCTCTCTCTCTCTTTCTCTCTTACTATCTCTCTCTTACTCTCTCTCTCTTGCTAGCACTATCTCTCTCTACCTCTCTCTCTCTCTCTATATATATATATATCCTAATATCCATCTCTCTTTCTCTCTCCCTCTCTCTCTCACCCTCTCTCTATCTTTCCCTCTCTCTCTCTCTCTTGAAAGCTCTCTCTCTCTTCCTCTTGCTAGCTCTCTCTCTCTCCCTCTCTCTCTCTTGCACTTGTTCTTCCTCTCTCTCTCTCCCTCTCTCTCTCTTTCTCTCACTCTCTTGTTCTCTTACTTTCTCTCTCTATCTTTCTCCTTCTCTCTCTCTCTCTTGCTCTCTTTCTCTCTCTCCTACTTTCTCTAGCACTCTCTCTCTCTTTCTCCTGCTCTCTTGCTCTCTCTCTCTTGCTAGCTCTCTTTCTCTCTCTCACTCACTCTCTCTCTCCCGCTCTCTCTATCTCTTGCTCTCTCTCTCTCTCTCTCTCACTCTCTCTTGTCTCTCCCTGTCGCTCTGCCTGTCCCTCTCTCTCTAGGTCTTCGTCTCTTTTCCTTTTACTTTGATTAATGCAATATGCAACTTTCAGCTCTAGGTCTTCGTCTTCCTCTCCCTCTCTCTATCTCTCTCTATCTCTAAGACTCTCTCTGTTGCTCTCTCACACTCTCACCCTCTCTCTCTATCTCTCTCTCTCTCTTTATCACTCTCTCTCTCTTGCTAGAACTATCTTCTCTCTATGTCTCTGTCTTGCCAGCTCTCTCTTCCTCTCTCTCTCTCTCTCTTGCCAGTTCTCTATCCCTCCCTCTCTCTCTCTCTATCTCGCTCTCTCTTGCTCTCCCTCCATCTCTCTCTCTCTTGCTCTCTCTCTTACTCTTTCTTTCTATTGCTCCCTCTCTCTATCTCTCGCTCTCTCTCTCTCTCTCTCTCTCTCTCTCTCTTGCTATCTCTCTCTCTATTGCTCTCTCTCTAAGGTGTTGGTACCAAGGAGGGATCAATAGTTTGAGCACTAAGAAGTTCCCTACCACTAGGGGGGAAACATTGGCAAGGTAAAAGAGATCAAGCTGACAAATACCATCGACATTATCCTTAGTAGAAACACCATTACCTTCCCCTTCAATATTATTCAAAGAAATATTAACTTGAGCATTAGATGATCCTTCTAGCACTTTCACAGACCTAACAACTTCTTTTTCCTTCTTAAGATGAGGATGTAATTTAAAGTAATCACTCAAACCATAGCTATGTGTTTTGTAATGAAAACAGAATATCGAATAATTTTCAAATTCAATCTATTGGAAATAACCATTCAATTCAAAGCCTAACCATATTTCTGCAAAATGTTTTTTCAAAATATCTAACTAAACCAAAGCCCGAGCCATAGATGGCCGAGAGAACAAAGCCATGGCCTGATCCGTTTGAAGAGGCCTAACAAGGATGGAAACCATTCCAAAAAGCACTTGAGAATTAAAAAAATGGAGCCTTAGGTTAGGAAAAGAGACCCAAACAGGAGCAATAGGTGATTCCTCACGAACATCAAAGTCAGGAGTCCATTTAAGGAGCCTCATTTGGCAAGCTTGAATGTAATATGATCTCCATGAAAAAATCTGACTATAATCTAAGTCGTTGCTCAATTAAATCGCCACATGACGTGGGTCAAGCAAACTAATGTGAAAGGAGCCAAAGAGATTTAAGTTAAGAAAATTTTTTTGAATGAAGTCAAGGTTAGGACACCTCAGAAAAAAACTTACCCACAAAAGTAAGAGCAAACGGGCCAGCTAATTGAGCCACCACAGAATCATCAAATAGCAAAGCCGGATAACCCTTGAATGATGATTGAGTAAAATGAAGGGGGGAGGAGAAGTAGAAGATCCAGATAGTGATTCCTTGAAAGATCGAGATTTACCCAATGGGGTAGAAGCCAAGGAAGCGTAACATGACAATGGGGTCACCATCGAGAATAACAGTCAAAACAACAGACCAAAACCAACAAAAAAAAAGCTAAAATCCAAGGGAGATCACCAAAAGAGCCAAAAGCCATGGCGGCCACACTAGAAACAAAACCACACAAATGGCCCATAAAGCAAAAGGAAAACAACTAGCCATGGAAACAAACAACATGAAAAACCAGAATAAAAAACTAAAGGCAAACCGACTGAGGAAGAAACCAAACGAACGTTGGAAGAGCAGCCCTAGAGACTCCTCAATATCGCCTCAGAATCGCCATGAAATCCAGTGTAGAGAGACGTTGTGAGTTGAAAATAAAATGTTCCTTGAAAATATGAGACATTTCTTTTCGCATAAGGAAGTTAATGTTGGGTTTGCAAATAGCTTAAAATCCTCTTTTTCATCATCATTAGTTTGTCAATAGTAACTTACTTTTTTAAGAGGTACTTCCCTTTTTGCTATTCTTAAAAGGGGGAGTCATTATTTATTATTTGTTTGTTTATTTGATTTAATCATTTGTCTTTGTTGTCTTTGAAGTGTATGCTTATTTATTTGACAAGCTTTTGTGCTTGGTATGTATGTGATTTGTTTTTTTTTTTTTTTTTTTTTTATAATTCATTTTGGTTTTTGAATTTTTTGTGATCCTGTGTTTTTTAGAAATCCCTTGCTTTTTAATTTAGCATTCATTGAGGGGGAGCTTAGGAAAAAAAAGGACCTTTAATGTTAATTTAATTAATAATTATTTTGTCATCATAAAAAGGGAGAAAATGTTGCAACTTAGAATTCAAGATTAAGTTTTATGTAATGTGATTTTTTTTTATAACAAAATATTATTATTATGTTTTTTATTTTTCTCCTAACATTAATTTGATATATTTTGGTTTTTTTTATGTGTACTATTTTTTTAAGAAATCATACTCGAAACTATTGAATACTTCAAGACATAGTAGAATAAGATTTCAGGTAATAAAGTTAATTATTTTTATTTTCATGAGTCTAAGAGTGTGATTATAATTGGGTAACTGTGTATACCCACATAGGGGGCAAGAGTTAAAATTGAAATTAAAAATTTTTATAACCCTATTCGTATTGTAAGATGTTAGTTCATACAGACGACTAATAGTGTACAAAATAAGCTTTATACCAGATCATCCCATATTTTTGAACTATTCATACAAACAATCTACATATCACACAAACAACTAAAGTGTATGAAATACGCTTCCTACCAGATCATCCAGATGAATTTTAAGTATTCATAAAGATGATTTATATATCATACAAATGACTAATAGTGTATTAAATAAGCTTCATACCAGATCATCTAGAAAAACTTTAACTGTTCATATAGATGATATGTAAATCGTATAAAAGACTAACAGTGTATAAAATAGTGTTCGTACAAAATCATTCCATAATTTTGAACTATTCATGTAGACGATTCATGATCATACTATGTGATCGGACTCCTTTTCACCTTAAAATTTTAGTTTATGGATGGTTTTTTATGTGTATTATATATAATGAGTCCTAAAAACTGAATTATGATCTATTTGCTACGAATATCTCTTGAGAGTGAAAGGAGAGTGATTTGGGAGAGTGTTTGTAAGTGGAGAGTGAGAGATTTTATAAGAGAAAATTGTGAGGGATTCACAAGGTTGGCCAAAGTAATGTAATATACTTTTCTTGGAAAGGAAGGAACAAATTGGATCATGAAGAAAAGGATTATTCTTCTCTTTTCATTGCTTCCGAAGCTATCAACCTATCTTCGTACTCAGCTCAAAATTATGTCTTTAAATCGAGTAAATGGGTTGCTAACCAGCATCATTTGCTGTTGAATAACCATTGGTATCCCCCTCCACTAGATTGGATAAAGGTTAATGTAGATGCTTCCTTATTAAAATCAAATAAAGGAGGAATTGGAGGTGTTTTCTGGGACTGCGAAGGCCAGTTTCTGTTGGTTTTCGGAAAACCTTGCATTCAATGGGATATCTCAAGACTTGAACAACTTCTTTTCTAAAGCTATAGAGAATCTAGAAAGACGCTTGTAAATACTAGGCAAGATTCTTGCTTGGAGCAACCTTGAGAATTCCGACATAAAATCTCCCTCAAAAAATCTTCCTCTCTTCTCTCACAAAGCTCCCCTTCTTCTCTTCCTCAAGGCACTCTCTCTTGAAGTCTAAAAAGCCAAAGATCTTTTAATGAAAGTATTAGAAAACCTTAAGTAGTTGGCTTCAAGAAATCCTATTTTTCAATAGTTATATCTTTTATTTGTATAATATAATACACATATTATACAGTATGATCAGTGGAATTTATACTTGTCCAACAAGTTTCTGTAGACAAACTATTTAATATTTATAACACTTCATGTTGGACGATTAAAAGATTGTCCAATGCGAACTATAGAAAATTCTTTTATTTCTTTGGGATGACTCTTGGGATGGCAACTTTGTACACTATCGATCATCCAGCACTATAGATAATATACAATACTTTTAGTACACAAATTATGGATTTCTTTTGGTAAAATCTCTAGGATAACCAATTTCATACACTAGCAATCATATTGTATGAACTATATCGTACAGTATGATCAGTGAAAATAATTGTTCAAGATTATATTGCCTGATAGCGAGGGGTTAATTAAGGCGTCTAGTATGAATCAATTCATACTATAAGATCAACACATAATTAGTATCTTTCTTAATCTCTGGAGGTTAGGGTTTTGATATAGCACAGTAGACCGCACAGTACGAATTAAAGTCGTACAATATAAAATAAAGTCATACAATATGAAGTTAGAATTGTAGAGTATAAATTACTAAAAAAACTCTCCCAAAATATTTTTCTCGCTCTCCCTATCTGTGTACAAGTTTACTCAACAATGATATCCACCTAATTACATGATACGACTCAAGAAGGGAAAAAATACATAACAATTTTAAAAATACAGATTGTAACCCTAGTCTACCTAGCCTTGAGCTGATCAAAATTGCAAGTGAATGGTGCAATGATTTCCTAAAATGTTAGTATACACAAAATAAAACAAAATATCACAGAATTTGGAGAAATTACTATCATACACAATAATATTTGTTATCATCAAAATCATAGTGCATGGATAATATTTGTAATAATCTCCACCTTTTTTTATGATGGAAAATATTATTTGCTTCATATTTTCAAAAAATTGCTTTCCTCTAAACTCACCCTTAAATGATAACCATATGAAAAATAAATAACAACACAATAACACATATTAATAACTAACAACACATATTAACATATCAATAATACAATAATAATACAATTCTCCCCCTTTGACATTACAAAAAGAGAGAAAATAGTTGAAAGAAAAAATTGAAATAGAAATAAAAATTCAAAAATAAACATATTCAAAAAGACTAACAACTCAAGGTAAAGAAAGAACATCACAGCTATGATAACTCTCGTTGGCATTTTATCAAAATATAATAAATTTACTCTACAAATAGAAAAGACCAAATAAGATAAGTGTTAACTTTATTACAACCAAAGGATTTTGATTCAAGAGTTTGTACACCCAGCTTAAATTCTTCTCATGACAGTACGATCTCCAGAGAAGAATTTTACTTATATTTTCAGTTAAAAAAATTCTCCCCCTGTGTGTGTGCATGGTTGCTCTTACTCTTTCGCATTTTGTGGCCAGACTCAATAAAGTAAAAAATACAATAAATGGAAAAATACAATTTTTGACTCGTACTCCTAATCTACCCGGTCTTGAGTCTTCCTTTCTTCCTGAGTCACTTGTGATCTTCCTGAAATGTTAGTGCTCAAGGAAAATAACAAATAAAATAATAAGCAATGAAAAGCAGTTCCAAGTCACTCATTATTTGGCATCATCAAAATCTCAAACTCGGGGTCATGGGTTGCAACAGGGGCCTTTATGTTCATAAAAGAAATAATTACAAAATTATTAAAGGGAACTCAACCTCACTACTGCTCAGAAGAGCAACAAAAAAATAAAAGCAAAAAAATCTTAAGAGCTTGAGTTCCCTTCTAAGCAAAATTATAAAAAATCTTATGTACATTCTACGGTGCATAAGAGAGAGCACCCAAAAAACCATAGATCTACAAAAACCAGCCGTCCTCTCCATCTTCCTCATTAGTAAAATATTATCACGATCATCTACACAAAGCACATTCTACAAAAAAAAAGGTAATACATAGAAAAATAAAGATAACAAAAGTAATAATAGATATTATGATGAAAATACCAATAAAAACACCAATAATCACCATAAGGTAACCAACCAGTACCAACAGGGTACCACCCCATATTCCACCAACCAGATTCATAAAATAATATATGAGAATCATATGACTATTCCCCAGTCAAGTAGAAGAATAATAGGCATCCAAAACCAACACCCCCAACTGAGAAGAGGGCACCAAATAACCCTTGCTATAATTAATATTAATGAAAGATACCAGAAAAACCAATATCTAGAAACACCATAAATCACCAGCAACCCAACTCAAAAGGTTCCAAGAAACACCAGCACAGTCACTGAGATTAACAGCCAATCAAACCCAATCAAGCTAATGGGCCAAAGTAGAATGAAACACACCCATACTCAGAAAACTTAATGAACACACACCAACAACCTGGCAGAAAAAAGGACCACACCAAAACATAGAAAAATCCATCCTGGATGAAACAGGCACAACATGCTCCCAAGAAAAATGCAGTAAGCTTAGCCACCCGATAGAGACAAACCAACCAGTCAGGAACTAGAAATGGGAAGGCTGTGAAAAGCCCAGCTAGAACACTAACCACAATAACATTAAGAATTAACATAAGGTAAACCAATCTTATCCAATTTTAAAATGCCTTTCACATGAAGAGGGAGATTAGATACCATTAAATTTGCCATTGAATCCAAACCACAATCCCACCTATCAATTGAATGGGCACAAGCATTGCCCTCTGCAAGAACAACAGAAAAAGAACAGTTTAATAAGGTCAAGAGATTTTTAATGTCCCTCTTCATATAAAATAGATCATAAGAACAAACAGTATCATCCCTTGAGTTAAAAAATTTATAGTGGTAATTTGAACCAACCTCAATAACAATATTAATAAAATGAAGAGATAAACAAAGTCTTAAACCAAAATGAAATTACCATCAGAGTCTTTGATGAAACCACCACAACTCGTAATAGAATTAAAGCTAACACCGTCTATATTTACCTTAATAAAATTGCATGGAGGCTTCGTTCAAAAAATAGTCCTAGGAACTTTATGAATAATAACCATCTCCAACTTAATACCTAACTCAGTTGTAGAAAGGAAAAAGTTTTTGAAATTCTAAACAGAAATTAACTTAGCAGAATAAAGAACCACAACCTTATCTTTAACATTTTGAATGATTCTATGGAAGTTCATAACAACACCATTGAAATGAGGATTATTCTTCTCTAACCATAAATACCAAAGGATAAGGGAAGGAATGACATTTTTGATATGACCTTTGGAATTAACAAACCAGTAGTTAAGTAAAGAATTAATAGAAGCAGAGACATTAAAACAATTTAAATGGAAAATGTCATCAAAATAAGTCTAGGCTTTGACCGCTAAAGGACCAGAAGTATAAACATGATGCATATTATCGATATGTAGAAACATTGGCATTTTGATGGAAGGACAAAACCTCCTTTAATCAAATTATCATCCATGGGAATAAACTTATGTAAAATTGTCCAGACAAAAATAGAAATCGTAAAGGTAATACTTTTATGCCATATCATATGAAAAATATTGGAAAACTCTTTTTTAATTCTAAAGGAATGTCAAGCATCCTTAAGTCTAAAGATACCATCTTTAAACAAAGAACATAATTGAACATCATTAGAGTTAGTGTTCCAAGGGATCATCAAAATTTGTTCAATAATAAAATCTGTAAGAGAACTAGAAAGTTTCATAAGATCCCAATCTTTATCAGTAAAAAGCTAATTAACCTTAATAGTGGCATTGGAGCAAGCATTAGTAATAGAATTAATAGAATTACCCCCCCAACCAGCAATCCTACCAAAAGAAAATATTACCACTACCAAGATCCCAAAAGATAAAAGGCTCAACAACCCTTTTAACTTTACAAAGATGCTGCCAAAATTTAGAGTTGTCTTTACTAAAATAGTACATGGTGTGATGCTTCCCCCATGATATTTTGCAACCATAAAATTAGCCCAAAGGCTCAAATTAGCATGAAAATTACACCATAACTTAAAAGAGAAGGCATAAACCAAATCCTTCAAGGACTTACACCCTAGAGCACCTTCATCCAACATACCACAGTATTTATTCCAAGTGGATTTAAAAGTGCTACTAGCCCCTTTCCAAAAAAACTTATTGAAAATTCTTTCAATCTTGTTACAAACCACCTGAGTAGGAAACAACGTTTGAAAATAATAAACAGGTATAGATCAAAGGACATTCTTGATAAGAATTAACCTACCACCAAAGCTTAAAAAATTAGAATCCTGAGATAAAAGACTGTTCTGCACAACTATAATTAAATCATCAAAAAGAAAGGATTTATTTCTACCCTTATAAAGAGGCACACCAAAATACTTTAAAGGAAAAAGGCCTTAATTGAAACCAATTAAATTATTAATGTCCACAATACAATCAAAAGGGACTTTCTTAGCAGTAATAAAGAAATATTTATGTTTGTTAAGGGCAAGACCACTCACCAATTCAAATTGGTGAAATAATGTCAAAAGTATATAAATCCTATTAATCGAAGCATTTATAAAAATGATGAAGTCATCAGCAAAGCATAAGTGAGATATATAAAAACTACCTAAAGTTCTGAAGTAAAGGCTAGGGTGCTTCTCAAAAAGATCAACCAGACCTCTAGAAAGGTACTCAGCCTCAATAATGATAAGGGTCATAGAAATGGGATCACCTAGTCTCAGCCCATGAGAAGCCTTAAAAAAATAATTACTCTTTCCTTTAACAATGATAGAGAAATAAGGACTTTAAATGCAAAGTTTAATGAGGTTGATAAAATTTAATTCAAAACCAAACAACTTCATAATATCATAAAGGAAATTCCAATCAGTATTATCATAAGCCATGGCAATATCAAGATTTAGAATCATATTACCACCTCTAACCTTAACATCCTAATCTTGAAAAAATTCTTGAGCCAAAAGGATATTAAAGTCTATTTGGTGAACAAGGAATCAAATATTATTGTAAATGGTTGAGTAGAGAAGATTGTTGTATATAATATATTCGTGAAAGAGGGTGAGATAACTTTGGAAAGTGAGATGGGCAATGAAAGTTTTGCAAAACCTCTAGAGTTTAGCATCCCATATACTGAGGTGTTAAAGGAACTTGGTGATGACAAGGTAATAAAATCTTCACCCATCTCTTCTTCTATCAGTATTACAGTTAATAAATTTCAAGCTCTGAATGATTGCATGGTGGAAGAGCTTTGTCATGATTCTCTTAACAAGAAATATGTGAATGACATTAATAATAGTTTACCTTTAGAGAATAAGGTTAATGTCAAAAATGTCAAGGAGATGGCAGAAGGAAACATAGCGGTGTTGGGGAAAAAGGAATTTCTTGGTAGTAATGATGGGGTCAAAGTTAAATTAACAAAGGAATTGAGATTGCTTTGGCCAGTTAAAATCTTACCTCAGGTCATGAATATTGATGGGAATGTTAAAATAAGAGTCGTGGGCTCTACCCCCTTAATGGATCAATGAATGCTATTGCTTTCTGGAATTGTAAAGGGGCTAAAAAGAGAGAGGTCTCTCTTTACTTAAAAGTGTTTGTAAAAGAGTTTAATGTTTTTTTTTTTTTTGTGGGCTTATTGGAGACTAAAATCTCTTCCTTGGATAGAATGGCTTTTCAAATAATGATGGGAGTGGATTGGGATTACTTTCTACTTCCATCTGCAGGTTTGTCAGGGGGTATTATGGTGATGTGGATATCTGATCTTGGTTCTTTCTCTGTTGTGAAGTCTTTTGATCAATGTGTAATTGGAGACTTGGAAGTATTTAATAAAGGGACTTGGATGATTTCTACTGTTTATGGTAGTAAGGAGGTTCTTAAGTGAAGGGACTTGTGGAGGTGTCTTCATGAGGTTCCCCATAGAAAAGTTCCTTTTATGATTGATGGGAACTTTAATTGTGTTTTGGATCAAGAGGACAAAAGAGGAGGTAGGAAATTTGTTTTTTCCCTAGGTTCTAAATATATGATAAAATTTATGAATAATAATGATTTTCATGAAATTGGAGTGGTTGGACCAAGATTCACTTTGTAAAATAATAAAAATGGTGGAGGAAGGATCTTGGAAAGGTTGGATAGATGATTGCTTAATTCCTTTGCTTCAAATCATTGCTCAGTCATTTTTAAAGATTTTTTATTCTACTTTTAAGAAGAAGAGTTTTATGAAGTATGAAGATATTTGGATTTCTTTTCATGCCTCTTCGCATATTATTTCAAAAATATGGAAAAGTCTTATGAGGGAGATGATATGCAAATTTTAAAAAAAACGTAAAATAACGTTGAAAGAATTGTTCTTTTGGAGCAAAGCAAAATTGAAGAACTTCTTAATTCTCAAAGATGGTTTGAAGAAAGGAGGTGTTGCAACTACAAGAAGAGGAGGCTAAGGAAGGAGGTCTTTTGATGAAAAATTGAGTCTCTTGAGAGGTAAGGTAGGTGAACTTAATGTCTACCTTGCTAGGTTGAATACATGGTGGAAACAAACTGCTAAGGTAAGGTGGATCGAGGAAGGGGATTCTAACTCCAAATATTTTCAAGCTTTTGCAAATTCTAGAAGGAATGGTAACTTGATTAACCATGTCAAGGGAATGGATGGATTAATGGTTGAGAATCCGAAAGAGATAGAAGAGGTTTTCTTAAACTATTTCAATGAGAAATGGAGGGAAAGGAATTGTTCTTTGATTAACTAGCCTTCTCCTTGGAGAGTATTGGATGATGAAGATAGAAACAAGTTGAATGCTGAATTCAACACTTTGAAAATTCGAGATGTTATCAGGAACTTGGGAGAGAACAAAGCTCTAGGATGTGATGGAATAACATTTTCCTTCTTCAAAACTTGCTGGAATATCATTGGCAAAGATGTATGTAAAGCTATCAGTAAGTTTCTCTCTTTGGGTTTGCTTTGTAATGAATGGAAAGTGACTTTGGTTGTTTTGATTCCTAAGGTCAAAGGCCCAGTTTCTCAAGTGGGATACCGACCTATTAGCCATTGCAACTCTATTTATAAGATTGCAGCTAAAGTCTTATTAAATAGATTGCTATTGGTAGTGCATAAGGTTATATCAGAGCAACGGGTGGCTTTTGTGAAAGAAAGGTCAATATTAGATGACATCCTCTTGGCACAAGAAGTTTGCAACAAAATCAGATGCTCAAAAGCAAATAATTGTCTATTGGCAATCAAGATTGATATGGAACAAGCATATGACAGTATGTGTTTGGCAACTTTGAGACAAATGTTGAAGACTTTGGGTTTTCTTTACAAATTTGCAAATTTGTTGATGGAATGTGTGAGGGATCTAATGTTTTACATTATGATTAATGGAAGCAACTCAAAATGGATTAAGGAAAAATGTGGTTTTCGACAAGGATGCCCACTTTCTCCCTTATTATTTATATTGTGCTCTCAATTACTTTCTATCTCATTTTTAGAAGAAGGCAGGGATGTTGGTATAAAATTATCTCTAAATGCACAAAAAACTTTGCATCTCTTGTATTCAGATGATATTCTACTTTTTTTTAGATGCAATGTTGAAAAATATCAAAATAGTGAAGAAGTTGAGCATTGATTATTGCAAGCAGACTGGACAAATGGTAAATTTTCAAAAGACTTCAATGTTGATGGGAAGAAATATAGGGAGAAGGAGGAAGAAACAAATCTCAAAGTTATTAAACATCAAGGTGGTGGAGGGATTAGATTATTTGGGAATTAAGGTTTCTTTAAGAAGGATGAAGAAATTTGATTTTCAACATCACTTGGATAAAGCCTCCAAGAGGCTCAATGCTTGGGGAAATAGATTCATCTCGCTTGCAGGAAGGATAATCTTAATGAAAATAGTTTTTTTCTTGCTCTCCCTTTATTTCTATCTTCACATTCATTGGTTCCATTGACTATTTTGAAAGAGTTTGACAAGATTTATAGGAATTATATTTGGCATAAACATGAGGGCTCTCATGGGCTTCATTTTGTGCCTTGGAATGTATTGTGTAAACCAAAGGAGGATGGAGGATTGGGTCTTTATTCAGCAATGTCTAGAGTGGGGCCGTTAAGAGCAAGATTTGTTTGGAACCTATTACACAATCAGAATTCCTTACTTAATAGGAACATTGTGGCTAAGTATGGGAAATGTTGGTGGGAATGTGACGGGAAGAAGAGTTCTTTGCCTACATGGAGGATTGTAATTGATGGATGGAATACTCTTAAAGGTGTCTTAAGGTGGAATATTGCTTCAGGTTCTTTGATTGATATCTAGAAGGATGTGTGGATCCTTGATAAAACCATAGAGAAATGGCCGACATTTGTAGCTAATTGGGATGAGGACAAAGTTACTCTATATTCTTTCATTGTGAATGGAGGTTGGAATTTCCCTAAACTAAATCAGTTCTTTGGAGAATAACTTGTGAACTTGATCAGCAAAATTTATATACTTCATAACTTGGAGGAAGATAGGATGGAGCTAAAGTTTAAATTGTCTGGAAAATCCATTTCAGCATTGGTTTCAAATTTCCAGAATATTGAAAAATATGCAAGAAGTATATGATCCATGGATCTACAAGCTTAAACTCAATCCTCGGGTTGAAGTGTTTATTTGGCGTTTATGCAGGAATGTAATTCCCACCACAAATTTTTTGTTCTATAGAAGACTCGTTGAATCTAATCTTTGTCCAAGAGGATGCCTTTAACTGGAAAACATTAATCATTGTACAGCTACATGTTTGAAACTGCTGCAGGTAATAAGCTTGTTTAATTTATAGGGATTTATGGTGCTGATATTCTATTATTTCATGGAATGGATAAAGAAACTAAAATTGATTTCGATTAAAAATCCATTCATTGCTAAGATGTATTTAACTTTGCTGCTATTTTCATGGAATAATAGAAACAGAGTGAAGCTTGGTGATGTGGAAGAAAGTGCCGCTGTTATAGCGGCTAAAGTAATCAATTTTATGGCTATTTCACATAAAGAAAAAATCATTTTGGGACACTAGGGTACTAATCAATCCTCTGGATAGTTTAATTCTTGGCACCCTCCTCTCCCAAATGGTTTAAAATAAACATTAATGGATCCCTTTATAAATTCAATAAAGCTAGAATTGGTAGAGTGGTTAGAGATTATAAAGGCAGATTTTTATTATCCTTTGGTTGCATTTTTGTTCATTATGATGGTGCACAGTTGGAGCTATTGGCTTTCAAATTACTAAGGAATATTATTCAAGAGTGGATGTTTGAGGCAGATGGTATCATCATTGAAGGGTATAATTGGAATGTCATTAACTTTCTCCTTAAATTATATAGTATACCAGAGAAGAGGATGGAAGGACATTTAGATGAAGATCTATTATTCATGAAGATATTCAATAATGTGTTATTTAATTTTGTTAATCGTCATTTTAATAAGTTAGCAAACTATTGTGCTAACTTAGCTTGTGAGTATAACTTTAGTTGGGATATTTTTAGTGAGAATAATATTCCTCCTTCCTTTGTTGCAATGTTGAAATGTTGAAATGTTGAATGTGATAGGTTGCCTTTTTCTTGAGTAGTTTGTATTTAGGTTTTTGTTTTTTATTAATGCATTTTGCATTTCTTCTTAAAAAAAAAAAGCAATAATATGCCCTTTAACAAAGCCCATTTGAAAGGGGGAAATAATCTTAGGCAAAAACACTATTAAATGATTTATCAAAATTTTCGATAGCAATTTATAGAAAAAGGTGCGAAGACTAATAAGTCTAAAATCATTTTGAGTACTAACATACATATTTTTTAGAATAAGCACAATATAAGTAGACGTAAAAAACTTAGGAATAGAATTCCAATCAAAAAAGTCATTAACAACAGAAAATAGATCATTACCAATAATATGCCACATTTTCTGAAAATAAATTCATAGTAAAACCATCCGGCCCATCAACCGTCTCACCATTCATATCAAAAAAAAAAGTTTCTTTAACCTCCGCCAAAGAAGGTTGTTTAGATAAGTAAACATTATCATCATGAGAAATAAGAGTACGTATGATAGAAGGATTTTTAATAATAGAAGGGTTAAAAGCTTTATTAAGACTAATATTAAAATGTTGAACATCTAAATTAGCAATTTCAACACCTTCTTCAGTAATAGAACCATCATCATGATTAATTTTATGAATACAATTAATAGCACATTTCTCTTAACCAATCCATGAAAATGTTCAATAGCCACTTTTTGCTTCCAAAACATTTCCTCCTAAGCATGTAAATTAAAAAGCCATTCGTTAGCCTCTCTCAATAAACAAAAATTAGCTTCAAAAGGCATCAATTGACACTGAGTCTCATAATAATTTACTTTATCTTTTGCTATTAAAATGTTAGAAAAAAAATTCTTAAAAACATTATGATTCCACCAATTTAGAACAAGATTAAGCCTTTTTAGCTTAAACCACAACCTTCTTATACTAGAAATAACATTATCCGGATATAAGGAGGCAAGCCAATTATCCATAACCATATTCATAAAAGAATCATGCAATAACCATATGTTTTGAAATATAAATTGAGAAGGAGCACCCCTAACTCTAGGCTTAATTTTAATAAGAAGAGGAGAATGATCAGAGAAGTTCCTACTCTGACGCTCAACATTAGTAGAGTCAAAAGAATTAAGCCAATTGTCATTAAATAAAACCCGATCTAGTCTTTGCCATAAACGCCCACGTTGCTAAGTAAAGTTATTTCCAGAAAAACCAATATCAATTAAGTTATAATCCATAATCATACTATTAAAATCCTCCATAGAATGATAGATTGAAAGGGAACACCCAATGCATTCAGACGGGTTAGCTATAGTATTAAAATCTCCCCCAACAATCCAAGGAAGGTTACAAATACTATAAAATTAAGTAATTTGGTCTCATAAAATCTTTTTGGTATAATGAGAGGAAGAAGCATAAACAAAAGAAACACAACATTGAAAATTAAAAATTTCAATATTACAATGTAAAACTTGAGTAAAATCACCAATAATGTCTACCCGAAAAAATCTTTCCAAAAAACTCAAATTTTATTGTACACATTCGAGAAAGTATATTTAAATCCCAAAAAATTATCAGTTCCAAGTAACTTATCAGAGGAGATAAGAGGCACAAGCAAGACAAGAATTGAAATAATATAAATATGGCATAAATTTTTAACTCTAAACTTAAAAGATTGACATCCAATGCCCCTAACATTTCAAATAATAGCATTGAACATAAAAATAAGAGATTAATGAAAAGTATGCGAATGGGTGTTTCAAAGAGATTATAAGATAAAATTCTTTTGCTCTCTTCCTCTCCTTCCACAACCCTTGGTATAACTTATATCATACTCATCTCTAGCAAAATATTTATCCAACTTATCCATATCCTCCATGTTAGTAAAAGTATCACTATGATAATAATCATTCAAAGGAAGCTTACTTTCACTAATCAAACCGATTGCCCCTTAGAAAGAGGCATTTCTCCTTCCTAGTAGAAAACATCGCCTTCCACATCAATTCCATTGTTCACCATATTACCACCTATCTCCTTCACCACTTCATTTTGGACCAAATCATGAGCAATTACATTAGTTGGATCAATATCCTCATCCACACCAATATTATTAATCAATCCAGCATCCATGAGAGGCTTAATAGAAATGGAAACATTATTTAGGTTAGTATCAATGCTTTGATCCTTCTCATTATGATAAACAACAGGTGACAGAGAGATAGAGTTTAGATTAACTTCCTGAACTTGATTCAAATCCTCAACAGTAGAAGGATTCTGCTCAAGTTGTATAGAATCCAAAATAAGGGAATCATTAATAAGATCTTGCACAAAAGAAGCATTACCACAATTCCATCAGGATTAGGAGTAACAATATCCAATTGAGCTGAAAGTAAAACACTTTTATACAAAGGTTTAGAAGAATCCTTTTCCTCCCAAAGATGTGGGTGAAACTTATATCAAGCATGACCATACATCTTATAATGAGAATAAAAAATAGGTAATTTTTTTAAGTCAACTTTTTAAAAATAGCCGTTAAGTTCTAAACCAATCCAAACCTTATTCTGATGCTTCTTCAATATATCTAATTCAACTAACACATGAGCTACAGACTACTGTGAAATAGATGTTGTAGCTTGATCAGTTTGTAATGATCTACCAAAGATAGAAGAAAAACAAAATAATAATTGAGAATTAAAAAAATGCAAATGAATATTAAGAAAGGAAATCCACGTAGAAGATATGGGAGATTCTTCATGCATATCAAAATCATGTGTCCATTTCAACAATCTCATTTGACAGCCCTAAATATAATGTAACCTCCTAGAGAAAAAATGACTATAATCCAAATTGTTACTCAGTTGAATCACAATATGTCTGGAATCCAACAAGCCAACATGAAATGATCCAAATAATTTTATACTAAGAAAAAATTATGAATCACATCCAGTTTTGGCCACCGAAGCATGAACTTGCCAACAAGAGTGAACGCAAAAGGTGCAGCTAGCATAGAAACCACAGAGTCATCAAGTAACAATGTTAAATAACCTTTATAAGAATAGTGAACAAAAGGAAGTTTGGAGGAAGAAGAAGAAGCATGACAACCAACACATCCTTAAACAAACGGGACTTACCATTTGGAAGAACATTAGGCAGAGGGATAGATGATGACGGTGTAAACATCTCCCAAAAACCTCAAAACCTAAAGACACACCAAAGAATAGAAACCAAAACAAGATGAAAAATAAACTAAAGACATAAAACAAATAAAGAAATTAATGAAAAAAATGTTAGAGACAAAGAAAAATGAGATCGGGGATGAAAACCCTAGAGCGCCTAAAAAATGTCTCAAAATAGCCTCATAGCAGAGAGTCGTTGTGTGTAAGACTATGTTTTGTGAACTTTGAGTTAAAAAATTAAGTATTAAATATATTAAGAAACACAAGGATTTTCTAAGATTTAAAGATTTACCATAAAGAAAAGCTAATTTTAAGTTGAGCTCATTTTGAACCTCTTTTCTCATCTTTAAATGCACATGGCGCATCTTTTATTTCTGATACATTTATTGCATCTTTTACTTTTGGCACCATTGCACATCTTTTGATTTTGGATTTATTTTGTTCCTCTTTTGATTTTTTTTGTAAAATGCTTCTTTCTAAATCTTTAAGAATTTTAATTGTAAATATTATCTTCTAAATAGAAGAGAAGAATAACTCTCTTTCTCTCTCTTATATAAGGAGGAATAATCTACAAAGCAAGCTCGATCTTTCTAATAGGAATAAAAAGCCTGATTTAGAAAATTAAAAAATTTCATTTGTTATAGAATATATTCATAATATAAAAAAATATAGGTGAATGAATATATTTTCATTTCAACCATCTCAATTCCAATTTGATTTAGATTTTTAAGTTCCCACAAGAATTAAAATGTAAAGAAAATAAGAAGGGATATATAAATTCATAAATTTTTATCCTTTTATTTTTAAAAATGTCAGTAATTACTTATTTAAATTTTTAATTCAGAAAAAAGTAATTTTATTACAAACAAAAAAGAGCATTGCTGTAAGAGTTGTACAGTACGATCGAAGTCTTATAGTACGAGTTAATTCATACAGTGGAAATAATGTTTTATTAGTTTAAAGATTTCTCAAGCAAAGATTACAAAAAATAACCCAATATTAAAAGAAATACAAGAATCACTTGATAGAAAAAAAAAATAAATAATTTTTTATTATAATAAAAATATTTGAGAATAGAATAAGTAATAAAAGAAAATGCATTACAAAATAAAGTAAAAAAATAAACATAGATATAAAAAATGTAAAACACAACAAAAAATCCAAAAAAAAAAATTTTTTGATGTGGATCTTGATCAGATGGTAGCACTGGAGGTGGTTGGAAGAACTGGCTAAGGTTGTCGTATTACTAATAGATGGAGGTGAACTCATATTGGATAGTTCCAAATTGCTCCTTGAACAAACACATATCATTATCATGTTAGTTTTATTGTTGATCTAGATGAGTCTCAAGTTTGTCAAAATGCTGAAACAACTGCTCATATGGGTAGTGGTGAGGATCGTGTAGGATCATTTGCAGGGGCAGCTTCTCCTTCTTGATCAAACAATTACTCTTCTGGCTTTTATTCCCTATGAAAGAGAATAAGAAAGGAGGCATCTAAGAAGAAGATTGAAGTTTGGTCAGGAGGGGTATGATATGTGATATTATATTTTTTATCCAAGATGTACCCAATGATAGGTCCTAGAGTAATATTTTATTTTCTTCTAGTGACTGGGAGTCAAATGTGTTGAAACTCGTTCACTATGAATTAGTTTGTTAAACCTAAGCTTATGTCCCACGGCTAACCAAGAGGGGGTGAATTGGTAATTAAAAATTAATCCCTCTTTTTAATTTTTTAAACTGAAAAATAAACTTTAATGAGTTTTGTAGAAATAGATTTTTCAACTACAGTTTCTAAAAGTAAAAACACAAAAATAAAAAGCAACGGAAAAATAAAGACATGATGTTTATAGTGGTTCGGTCAAAACCAGACCTACATGCACTCCTCGGAGGCACTCTCTAAGTATTGCACTAATATCAATAGTGACTCTCCTTTTGCACCCACAGTAAGACAGAGAAGCCTTTTACAAACACTCTTTCCACCACTATAGAGTGCGATAGAGAACCATCATCCTTTTACACTATCCCAGTGTTGGCAGAAAACCATCATCCTTTTACACTATCCCAAGTGTTGGCGGAGAACCGTCGTCCTTTTACACTATCCCCAGTGTTGGTAGAGAACAGTCATCCTTTTACACTATCCCCAGTGTTGGCAAAGAACCCTTCAGCTGTTCACACTCTCTAAGTGTGGGCAGAGAACCCTTCAGCTGCTCACACTCTCCAAGTGTCAGCAGAGAACCCTTCGGCTGTTCACACTCTACAAGTGTGGGCAAAAAACCCTTCGGCTGTTCAAACTCTCCAAGTATCAGCAGAGAACCCTTCGGCTGTTCACACTCTCCAAGTGTCGGCAGAGAACAGGATCTCCTTGATAGATCTTCTCACAAGAAATCTAGAAGGAATAAAGAAAAGAGTGAAGTAATCCAAAAGCACAAGTGGAGATTCTTACCTTTGAATACCAAGTGAAGCCTTCACGCTCCAATAGATGGAATCCTCCTTCGAACACTCTCTCCTTGACTCTTCTTTCAATAGGCACGAAGATCAGTGGTCAAAAAGATTTTGTAGCAGTTAAAATTGGGCTTTATATATGAAAGACAAGAAAAATCGTCCAAAAACTACAAATATTCAAGTCAATACGCATTGGATCGTCCCGTACGATCGTGGATCATACTGGACAATCTTACTTAAGTGCGTGGGAAATGAACCTAATGTATATGGGTATGAAATGACTTCATACACATACATCGTCCCGTACGAACTAGGTTCGTCCGGTACGAACGGTTAATTCATAGGTCGGTTCCCAAAAACTGCAGAACGTCACTAAAATTTTAGAGTCAGTTCACTTCATCCTGGGACAAATTATGGGTTTGCTGGATGAAGTTTTTTAGAGAGCAAATCATTCCGGGACGAATATACTTCATCCTGGACGATAGTACTCTAAAGAGCAACTCATCCTTGAATGAATACACTTTGTTCTTGAACGAAAATTTTCCAGAGAACATTTCATCCTTGGATGAATACACTTCGTCCCGGACGATCAGGACTTAGAAAAAATTTTTTCGACTCCTGCTCGTTCCATTGCTCTTACAAGGACATAACTAACCTGATCATCCCGTACGAACTATATTCGTCCCGTACGATTAGTAAAAATTTCTCAAGATCTCCTTAAGTGTGTGTGTGTGTGTGTATTCACTCAATTACAATCACTTCCTTTCAAACTTAATTCAAAGAAAAATATAAGTTTTAAATACACAAAGTATCTCATGCTGAATTTGATTTGAAGTATTTGTAGTCCGGAGTATGATTTTCTTGAAATGTTAGTACACACAAGAGCAAAAATAACTCTTCAAAAAAATATTTTAGGAGATAACTATACATAGAATAATAATACTTGAAATCATCAAAACTATACAAGTTGCAAGAATGTAAAACATGCAAATAGCAACTCTCTTAACAATCTCCCCCTTTTTTATGATGGCAAAATAATTATTATTTGTATAATTTTCCTATTCTAAAAATCTCTAAAACTCCCCATGAATTGATGAACACATGTAAATAATGAGGCATTTTTAGAAATATATAACAACCCTAAATAAAACAAAATACAACATACACAAAATAAAAACAAAAACAAAAAACAGACACACACACATACAATACGAATCAAACAAAACCAAAACCATAATACAAACAATTTCTTCCTCTTTTTGACAACAGCAAAAAGTAAAGAAGAAAAAGACTTGAAATATAAGCAGACATATGAAAATCATTTGAAAATTCAATCTTAAAAGTGACTGAACTTAGTATGCAAATAAAATTAAAATATTAGGCAAATAATATTAATTCATAGAATTTAAGAAGAGATATAACATTGATAATATAAAGAATATATAAAAAACATGAGTCAATTTAGACTCTAAGATAGAGAAAATCATTGCAAAAAGAATGAATAAAAAATTTGTATATTTCAAATTTCAATACGAAATATGAATGTATAGTAGATCAATTTGAATTAAGAAATTAAAAGATAATGGAAAGAAATAATTTCCTCATGAGGCGCTTTGAGCATCTTTTCAAATTATTGGCACAGTTTTGTGCATCTTTTTACTTTTGGGCTTATTTTGTGCCTCTTTTTCAACTTGCGAACCATTGCGCATTTCTTTTGATTTTTGTACATTTGTATATTTTTTAAGAGTAATTTTGACCTTTTTAAAATCATTAATAAAAAATTTAAAATTTTTCTAAGCGCATAAATATTTATTGATAAGTGAAATACAAAATAAGAAATCATTACTATTGCAATAATAATATTAGACATTATTGTAGTCTAAATGAGAGACATGAAATTGAAAGTCTTAATAACATCAAGTTATAAGTAAAACTTAAATTTAAAAATAAAATTAGAGTTTCTAATGAATTTAATTTTGGCTTGCATTTCAAAGTATAGCACTATTAAGATCAAAAATCTAATGATTGTCATAAATGCTAACACACATTTCAAAACCATTAAATCTAAAAACATGAGAACATATTGATATCACTATAAAAAACATCACAATCTAAGCTCAGGATATCAATACAAAAACAAAACATTTAAAGAAAAGAAAATAGAACAAACTCACTTATAACATCAACTAACACACAAACTATACAAAATACATAAAAATAATTGCAACTATCACTGAGAAGGACCCTGATCTAGAGGTGGAGGAGGGGGTGCAGCACCAAAGATGTTAAAGTTAGTACTCATTATAAGACATTGGTACTAATATCATTCATCTGGTCCCTCATAAAATTCATGTCATGCTGATACTGTGCGGCCTGTTGCTGAAGATGAGTCTAAATTTGATCAAAATGTTGATCAAAATGAGTCTCTATATGATCAAATATTTGAACCAAATCCTGATAATTTGGTTCATTGGCTGGTGCAGGTGCAGCTTCTGGTTCTTCCTCTGTATCACTAATGACATGTGTTTTACTTGATTCATCTTTGAAGATTGCTCTAAATGATCCGTCGTTGTAGTAGAGCGGTTCTTCAAACTCTTAATCAGGATGAACAAAATTATATTTCTTATCCAGAATATAGGTAACTAGATGTCCTAAGGCGATGTTCTTCTTTATCTTATGTTCTACATGTCCAATTTCAGATAACCCATAAAGATAGTCAAGGATAAGTTGGGCTTCATCTATAGGTTCTTTAGTCATGATCAAGAAGGTCACCATAGAAAGAAGAGGGGTAATGTTGATCCTATCACCAACTTTAGAAATTATAGAAGTTTTAAGGACATGCTGGATGATACGAGCATTACGAACTAGACCGGATACTCTAGCCACATGTTCATTCAGATTGTTTCCTCTAATCACATTATTAAGTTCATATCATGCATAATCATGAGTGTTGATCAAGTGATGGGCTCTATCTCCCTCTATCCTTAAATTCAAAAAGGCTTTAAGTCAGCCTTGGTGATTTCAACTTTTTGTTTGCAGATAAAGGAACGGATTATAGAATGGTCAGAATTAAAGGACATGTTAGCGAGGAAGTAGTGAAAGGTTTCTTTATTGTAGAGATAGATGAGGGTAAGGATAAAATCAAACTGTGTTGAAACAAATAAATTCATCACCTGAAAGGTAATTTATTCTTGGATTAGGATTCTGGAGGGTGTGATCTTCACTGAGAAAAACCTACGAAAAGATTCCTCATTTTCCTTGGAAATGAAGTTTTTAGAAGGATTTCTATATGGTTTCTTTGCTATAATCTTTTGTCTCTTACTTGAACTTGCCATTTGGAAGAAGACCTAGAGTACGAAAGAGATTGAAAGTGAAGTTTTGAGTGTGACTGTTGAGTTCAAAAGCCCTTCTATTTATTAAAAATGATACGCTCCTACCAGACGAAAAACTTTTGTCCCGTACAAATTTTTTGATTCGTCCCGTACAAAAAAATTTGTATGGACGAACCAATGCACCAAAATGAAATAGTTTTTCGTAATCAACACAACTTATGAAGCATCCTTTCACACAGACTTTTGACCAGACTGATCGTACAGACGATTACGTGTTCATCCTGAGATGATCAGAACTTATGATCATTTTAATGACAGTTAAAATCATCCCCTACATCGAACCGACATGTGTTCGTCTGGACGAACCAAAGGTTTGTACGTATGAAGTTCGTATTAAAAACTATCTTATCCATTCAACTACTTTATTTATTCGTCTCATCATTTGAAAAACATTTCATCCCGGACGATCGTGATGATTGTACATACGAAGTGACAATAAAACACTGAAAACTGCACTTAAACGGTTCAAAATTTGACAGTTAGACATACTACTCAAATCGTCCCGTACGAAAAAAAATTTCATCCCAGATGATTGTCACCCAAAATTTTCAAATTTTTTCACTCAATCAAAAAATTAAAACACAAAATAATGAAAAGACAAACTCTAAATAAAGAAAATCACACATGCAATTTCATAAACACATAAAAACACCCAAACATATTAACTAGTAAATAAACATCAATGTTGCAAAAATATTTTTATTTAAGCATTCAAATCAATCACACCAAGCTTTATTCTTAATGCACTGAAAGTATCGAAGGTTAAAGGTTTTGTAAAAATGTTTGCAAGTTGATTTTTAGTAGAAACATGAGTGAGTTCAATTTCTCCTTTGGATACATGATCCCTTATGAAATGATGCCTTATGTCTATATATTTGATTCTTGAATGTTGAATATGATTTTTAGAAATACAAATAACAATAGTGTTATCACAATAAATTAGAATAGTGCCTATAGTTAATCCTAAATCAATTAACTGTTATTTTAACCAAAGAACTTGTGCCACACAACTTCCTAATGCAATGTATTCAGCTTCTGCAGTAGATAGGGCTACTGAATTTTGCTTTCTACTGGACCAAGAGACTAGAGAATTTCCAATAAATTGACATATTCCAGAAGTGCTCTTTCTATCCACCCTACAACCTGCAAAGTCAGAATCTAAATAATCAGTTATTTTAAATGGAGAGCTAAACTTATGATACCAAATTCCTAAGTTCTAAGTTCCTAACATATATCTTAAAATCCTATTCACTACTAATAAATGTGATTCTTTTGGATCTGATTGAAATCTAGCACATAAGCAAACACTAAACATTATATCTGGTCGGCTAGCCGTCAAGTAAAATAAAGATTCAATTATCCCTCTAAATTTCTTTTGATCAATAGATTTTCCTTTAGGGTCCCTATCCAACTAAACTGAGGTACTCATTGGTGTACTAACAGGTTTAGCATTATCCATTTCATATTTTTTGAGGATAGCCTTAATATACTTTGACTGACTAAGAAATGTACCTTCCTCAATTTACTTAATGCTAAATCCTAGAAAGTAACTTAAATCTTCCAATAGACTCATCTCAAATTCACTACTCATTATTTTAGAAAAATCATCACAAAGATTTTTATTTGAAGATCCAAAAATGATATCATTCACATAAATTTGAACAATAAGTATATTCTTTCCACATTTCTTTAAAATGATAGTTGTATCAACACTTCCTTTTTCAAAAGATCTTTCAAGTAAGAAGGTGCTCAACCTCTCATACCAAGCCCTAGGTGCCTGTTTCAATCCATATAATACCTTTTTCAACTTGAAAAAGTGATTTGGGTATTTAGAATTTTCAAAACCTGGTGATTGTTCTACAAAAACATCTTCTTGAATTACCTCATTTAAAAAGGCACTTTTTATATCCATTTAATACAATTTGAATCCTCTAAAACAGGCAAAAGCTAGCAAAACCCTAGTTACTTCAAGTCTAGCTACAGGGGTAAAAGTCTCCTCAAAATCAATTCCTTCAATCTGATTATACCCCTTAGCAACTAATCTAGCCTTATTTCTAATGACTACTCCTGAGTCATTTATTTTGTTTTTGAATACCCACTTAGTTCCAACTACACTTTGATCCTTTGGCCTTGTAGTTAATTCCCAAACTTTATTTCTTACAAATTGATTCAACTCTTCTTGCATGGCCAAAATCCAAAATTCATCCGAAAGTGCTTGATCAATATTTATGGGTTCTCTAGTTGAAATGAAGGATGAATGATTTACTTCTTTGTTTAATCCACGCCTAGTCCTTACACCCTCACTTGGTTCACCTATAATAAAATCCCTTGGGTGGTTTTTAGAAAATCTTAAATCTCTAGGCAAAGAGTTTTCTATCTCCAAATTTTCTTCCACATTTTCTTCTAAATTTTCTTTCAAATTTATTTTATCAATCTTTTAGGAGTTAATGTCAATCTCATATTCTATAATATTTGGCTCTTTCATATTTCTAGATTCATCAAATAAAACATGTGTGGTCTCCTCAATTACTAAAGTTCATCTATTTAATACTCTATAAGATTTTCCAACACTTAAGTATCCAACAAAAATTCATTCATCAAATTTTGGATCAAATTTTTCTAAGACAGATTTTTTCATTATTATTAATAAACACCTTGCAACCAAAAATATACAAATGAGACAAATTAGGTGTTCTTCCTTTTAGCAACTCATAGGATGTTTTATTTAGTTTAGATCTCAAATTCACCCTATTTAGAACATAACATGCAGTGCTAACCGTCGCAGCCCAAAAATATTTAAGAAGTGAGTATTCTGCCAACATTGCTCGGACAGCTTCTATTAATGTTCTATTTTTTCCTTTAGACTACCCCATTCTGCTGAGGGGTTCTAAGTGCAAAAAAATTATGATCAAATCCTTTCTCCTTATAAAAATTCTCAAATTTCTTATTTTGAAATTCTCCTCCATGGTCACTTTATATAGAAATAATTTCACACCCAAGTTTTCTTTGAATCTAAGTCAAAAAATTCCTAAATTTCTCAAATGATTCACTCTTATGAAATAGAAATCTAACCCATGTGAATCTTGAGTAATCATCCATAATCACAAATCCATATACCTTTTCTCCTAGACTTACAGTTCCAACTGGTCCAAAAAGATCCATATGCAAAATCTCCAATGGTTTATTAGTTCTAAGATCCTTATTGGACTGAAAAGAGGACTTCACTTGCTTTCCTAATTGACATGCATTACAAAGGCGGTCCTTAGTAAAGTCTAGTTTTGGTATACCTTTCACTAAGTTCTTTTGTGTAATTCTTCTAAGGTTTTTCATACTAGAATGACAAAGTCTCCTATGCCAATGCCATGACTCATCAGATATAGTTTTCAAACAAAAAGCAGTAGGAGATTGAATATAATTCAAGTCTAGCATATAAACATTATTTACCCTTTTACCATTCAAAGCATCTTTAGCATTTAGGCTTAATATGCAGCTAGTAGGAAAAAATTTCACACAATATCCTTTATCACATAGTTGGCTTATATTTAACAGGTTATGCTTTAAGCCTTCTACTAATAACACATTCTCAATGTAAAATTTATTAAAATTTCCAATCATACCTGATCCAACCACCTTTCTTATGGTGTTATCTCCAAGTGTAACCTTGCCTCCACTCTTGACTTCCAATGATATGAATTATGCAGTAACTCCAGTCATATGCTTTGAACATCCGCTGTCCAGGTACCATATGCTCTCATGAGGTCTTGTGTGAGAGCGATCCTGCAAAATTATCAAACATTAGACCTAGGAACCCAAACAAGTTTGGGATCACCTTTTGGCAATTTATAATCAGATGCATGTATGATATGTCTAGATTTATGCATCTTAAGTCTCCACACCAAATAAGTTTTTATCTTCAAGGTACAGGTGTGAGCTACATGTGCAAACAATCCATAATAATTACATTTTTGTTTTGGAAATGGATTCCTAAGTCTTCTACCATTCATTTGTCTATTTAGGGATTGCATAAATTTAGGATACATAATAGGATTAGTAAAATCTTCAAGTTTAGGGGGTATCCTATTATCCTTTAGATCTTTTATCATTAATTTATAAAATGAATTTATATCTTCCAAAATTGGATTTGTGTAATTTGATCTATAAATCCTGCTCTCTAATTCATCCTTAAAATTTTTAAAATCTTTTTCAAGTTCAGTATAGGATGATTTTAAATTTTCATATTTTTTATTCAAATCATCAAATTCATTAAGTAATTTCATATGGTTGTCATCAATTAAAGCAATTAAAGCATGATCTTTTCTAAGAATTTCATGTTCCTTTTGTAATTCCTCAAACCTAAACTTAAACTAGCATGCATTTTCTTTATTTTCCTATATGCATCATGTTTAAGTTCAGAAACTTCAAAAAGTTCATCATAGGTTAAGTCACATACCTCTTCTTTATCTGACTGATCAAGACTATCGGCGATTAAGCACAGATTAGTGACTTCTTCATCCTTCTCAGTCTCTAATGAATCTGAAGCTGAGTCCGCCCAAAAATCTCTTTGAAACTTCTTCTTGCCCTTCTTTATAATTAGTTTCTCCTCAACCTTCTCCTTGCTAGGAGTGGCTCTGAGTTTTGGGCATTCAGTCTTGATATGACCAGGTTTCTTTCACTCATATCAAATCACATAATTTAAAACCTTGGCATTTTTATTAAATTTACCTCATTCCAATGCTGGCGTCTCTTCTGCTTCATCTTTAGAAAGCTTCTGAATTGTCTAGTCATCAATACGATGTCGTCTTCATCCTATGGTTGTGAGTGTTCACTCTCTGACTCGTTCACATTTAGTGTTATGTTCTTCTCCCTTCGTGGTTCACCTGCATCAATCTTTCTTTGTCTAACTCCTTACTCGTAAGCAATTACCGAACCAAGAAGATTGTCAATAGAGTAAATGTTTAAATCTTTAGACTCTGTAATTACAGTAATTTTAGCATCATAAGCAGTAAGCAAACAACGAAGAATCTTATTAACCATTTTAGCATTTGTTAGTTCCTTACCAAATGCATGCAAAGAGATGACTATTTATGTGAATCTTGTGTACATATCAGAAATGGATTCATTTGATTTCATGTAAAACAATTCATAATCATGCAACAAGATATTAAGTCTAGATTGCTTAACCTCATTAGTCCCCTCATAAGTTATATAAAGTCTATCCCATATGTACTTCCCACTTTTGCAAGTGGAAATCCGTATGTTGTCTTCTAATTTTAAAGCACAAAAGAAACTATTCAAGCATTTAGTGTTTAGTTGTGCTAAGTCATGTTCTTCTACTGTCCAGTCTGCAAAAGGTGTTTCAACTCTAACTCCATCAACTATTCTAGTTGGTTTTGTATACCCTTCCTGAACTAAGATCCACATACGATAATCAAGTTACTATAAAAATGTAGACATGCATGTTTTCCAAAAATAAAAAGATATATTGTCGAACAGTGGAGGTCTAGTTATAGAGTAACCCTCGGGTGTATTTCAGTTTCCAAATGTAACCATCTACATTAATCAAAAAGTAGTCTAAACTTATAATTTTGAAACAAAGCTCTGATACCACTTATTGAAACTCGTTCACTATGAATTAGGTTGTTAAATTTAAGCTTATGTCTCATGGCTAACCAAGAGGGGGGGGGGGGTGAATTGGTAATTAAAAATTAATCCCTCTTTTTAATTTTTTAAACCAAAAAATAAACTTTAATGAGTTTTGTAGAAATAGATTTTTCAACCACAGTTTTTAAAAGTAAAAACACAAAAATAAAAAGTAGCAAAAAAATTAAGACACGAGTTTTATAGTGGATCGGTCAAAACCAGACCTAAATCCACTCCTCGGAGGCACCTTCGAGTATTGCACTAATACTAATAGTGACTCTCCTTTTGCACCCACAGTAAGGCGGAAAAGTATTTTACAAACACTCTTTCCACCACTACCTAGTGCGGTAGAGAACAATTGTCCTTTTACACTATCCCTAGTGTTGGTAGAGAATCGTCATCCTTTTACACTATCCCAGTGTTGGTAGAGAACAGTCATCCTTTAAACTATCCCTAGTGTTGGTAGAGAACCGTCGTCCTTCTACACTATCCCCAGTGTTGGTAGAGAACCCTTCGGCTGTTCACACTCTCCAAGTGTGGGCAGAGAACCCTTCGGCTGTTCACACTCTCCAAGTGTCGGCAGAGAACCCTTCGGCTGTTCACACTCTCCAAGTATGGGCACAGAACCCTTCGCCTGTTCACACTCTCCAAGTGTTAGTAGAGAACCCCTTAGCTGTTCACACTCTCCAAGTGTCGGAAGATAACTGGATCTCCTTGACAGTTCTTCTCACAATAAATCTAGAAGGAAGAAAAAAAAAAGAGTGAAGTAATCCTAAATCACAAGTAGAGATTCTTACCTTTGAATACCAAGTGAGCCTTCACACTCCAATAGTAGGAATCCTCCTTCGAACACTCTCCTACACTCTCTCCTTGACTCTTCTTTCAATAGGCACGAAGATCAGTGAACAAAAAGATTTTATGGCAGTCAAAATTGGACTTTATATAGAAGAGACAAGAAAAACCGTAAAAAAACTACAAATATTCAAGTCAATATGCATTGGATCGTCCCGTACGATCGTGGATCATCCTAGACGATCTTACTTAAGTGCGTTGGAAATGAACCTAATGTATATGGTTACGAAATGACTTCGTACACACACATCATATCGTACGAACTAGGTTCATCCGGTACAAACTGTTATTCCATAGGTCGGGTCGGTTCCCAAAAAATGCAGACCGTCACTAAAATTTTAGAGTTGGTTCACTTTATCCAGAGATGAATTATGGGTTCATCCAGATGAAGTTTTTCCAAAGATCAAATCATCCTGGGATGAATACACTTTGTCCTGGATAATAGTACTCTAGAGAGTAACTCGTCATAGAACGAATACACTTCATTCTTGAATGAAAATTTTCTAGGGAATATTTCGTCCTAGGATGAATACACTTTATCCTAGACGATCAAGACTTAGAAAAATTTTCTCTGACTCCTGATCGTTCCATTGCTCTTACGAGGAGATAATTGACCTGATCGTCTCATACGAACTTTGTTCGTCCCGTACGATTAGTACAAATTTCTCAAGATCTCCTTAAGTGTGTGTGTGTATTCACTCAATTACAATCACTCCCTTTCAAACTTAATTCAAAGAAAAATATAAGTTTTAAATAAACAAAGTATCTCATACTAAATTTGATTTGAAGTCTTTGTAGTCTGAAGTTTGATTTTCCTGAAATGTTAGTACACTCAAGAGCAAAAACAACTCTACCAAAAAAAATATTAGGAGATAACTATACATAGAACAATAGTATTTGAAATTATTAAAACTATACAAGTTGCAAGAATGTAAAACATGCAAATAGCAACTCTCTTAAAAAAATGGAAGTAAGATTTTGTATGTAATCAATCAACATTTCGGCTTCGTCCATTTAGGTGTTTGACATGATAAAGTATGTGACATTTGAAAGTAAGGGAGAGATATTTACCCAATCACCAGCTTTAGGGATGATTGATGTTTTGAGAACGTGCTAGATAAACCTGGCATTTTGATTAAGTCTGAACTAAGGGTTACTGGTAGTTTAGAGTAGCATTCTAAGAAAAAGATTTATAGCAGAATTAGATCTAGAGACCAAAATAAGGGGTTTATTTTCTTGGGTGTTTAACTAAAGATGGGTTCCAGTGTCCTCTTTGGTTATTACTACATTTTGACAAACAAACACTGGAAGACATTACAGTGGCATCCCCACTTATCCTAAGATTTGCTAGGAACTCGTATAGGATTTCAGAGTGGAAAGGATAGGCTAAAGTGAGGAGGAATTGGAGTGTAGTGGAATTGAAAAGATTTATTACTAAAAAGTTTTAAGTCTTATTAGTTGAGAAGCTTAGGAGTGATTTTGGCTTCTTTGAATTTGTGATAGGCGGCTTCATCAAAAGCTTTTAGAAAATGATCGTCGGTAGGGTTCCGAGAGGAGAAAGCACCCTGGTTTTATGACTACATTTTTCACTACAGCAATTGCATATATTGGGATTGCAAGGAGGATTAGAAGGATTGTGTGAAGAACATGAATGAATTGGGGCTATATAAATAGAATTCCAAGACATCATATATTATGATCGTGAGATCATATGGGATGATCGCGAGCAATCAATTCAGCTAGATGATTAGTGCAAAAAGGTTGTCTGATCATACAGTGCAATCAAACATCATACCGGATGATTAAAGAGAAGGAGATTATCCCGCAGAGTCGGGAAGAAAGATCCTTGAACAAAAGGTTCTTACAGTACGAATAGGTGTTCATATAACATGACCAATAATAAATGTCGTACCAACCAAAATGATTCATCTCAATCTCGATTAACACGTGTATTTTTTAGAGGAATAGGTGTTTTTATAGTACAATTGTCAATCATAAATACAATCTAGATCATCTATTAAGCCAAGGGTTATAATTAAGGCAGTGTTGTGCATATCATACAATATAAAGGATCTTCATACAGTACAATAAAAGATTAAATTTTTTACTTCATAGAAAAAATAGATAGGTTTAGTGAAGTGGTTTGTGTGATGATCAGGACACAGTCTTAAAGAATGATAATTAGTTAAAACAAAACCAAAAGGATAAAAAAAATAAAAAATAAAATCATTAACCCTAAATTAAAGAATAAAATAAAAAAATAAATAAAGTCACAGAAAAATTACAAGACAAAACACATACATTGAGAAGCTCATGAATGGCTGATTTCAAGTGATTGAAAATAAATATCAAGCCCAAAAACCGCATGCATACACTGGTTCTTTTATGAGAGTCCTTATATTCAAAGATCATGGAAGAATAGTTTTGGGATCCTAAGTGAGTTCGGGTCCCTTCTTGAATTTGGATAATCATCAGAATGCATGTCATGTTGTGGTTGATGCAACTTAGGCCTCCACACTAAATGTGTTCGACAATGGATTATGCAAGTGAGGCTAATGTGTCCTAAGTTTCCATAGGAATAACATCTAATATCATGAAATAAGTTAACGAACCTATGATAGTTATGATTCCTATTCCTAGGTTTATAAGATACATGACATGATGAGTGCTTAAGAGAAGATTTATTTTGAAAAGCCATTCCTTTTTCTAACAGAATTTCATTAACACTTTCAAGAACATATATTTTAATTTTTAAAGAGTGCTCACTAAGATCTAAAATGTTGACACATGCGTCTAACTCTTTAAATAATTTTTCTAAATTAAGATGCAATGCTTTCAAAGAATCATGTGTTTCAGATAAAACAATATATTTCTTATTCAATTCATCGAACTCATCTAGTAAATTCATATGATCCTTATCTAAATTAGAATAATCTTTTCTGAGTATTTTATTTTCTTTTTGCAAAAATGAGCATTCAATTTTCAAGCTAGCTTGCTTCTTTTTCAATTTCATGTAAGAATCATAAATCTTTTTTCAAACATCAAGTAATTCATTATATGAAAGTTGACATACCTCATCTTAATCAGACTGATTAAGATAATTATTTTTCATTAAGCATAGACATGCACCACCTATTCTATTTTTGTTCAAGATGAATCGATAGCAGAGTCGGCAAAGAATGCTTTCTAAGATCTTCGCTTGTCTTTATAAAGCTTATATTTTTCTTCAAACTTCTCCTTATTTTAGTGATTTTTAAGATCTAGACAATTAGTTTTAACAAGCCCTGGTCTCATGCATTCATAATAGATAATATCAGAAGAAGTGTTAGAAGTTTTGTAATTAGTACCTTTGATCCATTGAAGATGATGCTTTTATTTTTTCTTTAGAAAGCTTCTGAACTTTTGAGTAATCAATGAGATATCTTCCTCTTTTTTATTAGAGGAACTTTCTGAATCATTTTCTTTTAAGGCTATAGTTTTATCCTTCTTTATTTCTCCTTGATCAGTCTGTATTTGGCTTATGCCTTATTCATTGGCGATTATATATCCAAGTAATTTATCAATATAATAAATATTTAAATTTGTGGATTCTGAAATAGTAATTATTTTGGTATAATATGAACTAGGTAAATTATGCAAGATCTTCCTAACTTTTAAGAATTTGATAATTCTTTACATAAAGCATGCGAGGATATGATGATTTGTATAAACCTAGTTTACATTTCAGATATTAATTTGCTAGGTTTCATGTGAAAGATATCATAATCATGGAGCAAAAAAATTAACCTAAATTATTTTACCTCACTTGTTCCTTCGTAAGTAATGTATAATATGTCCCGAAATTCTTTACCAATTGTACAAGTAGATACACGCATATAATTTTTAGATTTTAAAGAACAAAAGAAACAGTTTATGCATTTAGCATTAAGTTGGGCTAAATCTCAATCATTTGTACTCCATTCAGAAAAAGGTGTTTGAGTTTTAACACCATATAATAAAGATGAAGGAGAAGAATATTCCTCCTGAACTAACATCCACATATGAAAATGATAGATTACAAGAAAGTAGACATTCAAAATTTTGAAAAATCAAAAGGAATATTATCAAATAAAGGCGATCATGTGATTGAATATCCTTTCGCAGTATCAAGATTTCCAAAGTTAGTCATTGATCATTTTTCAAAAGTTTTCTAAAACTTAATTTATGATATCACTGTTCATGAATATTATTAAACCTTTAAGAACTAACCCGAGGCTAACCAATAGGGGGTTAATTAGATATTTAAAAAATTCTTTTAAGGAAAACTAAATACTTTAAAAACCATTCACACCCATATGCAAGATTTGACACAACAGATATGAAAATAAATAAATTTCACAATAACGAAATAAATCATATTTTTTAACCACACGTATAATTGTAGAAAAATAAAGTGCAAAAAATAATCAGAATGATCACACCATAATTTATATTGGTTCGGTTAACCTGACCTACATCCACTCTTTGGAGACTACCTATCCAATTATTACACTAAATAGTAGTGACTCTCATTTTACTCTCACAACAAGATAGAGAAGCCCGTGTAGACATTGTTTCACCAACTCAGTGTGATAGATAACTGTGACTCTTTTACAGGCTTAGAATCGCGACTCAATTTTCACCCTCCAAATGGTCAAAGAATCACAACTCTATTTTTACCCTCTAGGTTAGGGTTAGAGAACCACAACTCTATTTTCACCCTCCAAGTGATGGTCAAAGAGCCATTATCTTTGTTGAATAACTTTTTCTCCATATCTAAAAAGAATCCAGATAGTCGCTTGTAGATACTATGCAAGATTCTTGCTTGGAGGAACCTTGTGAATCCCCTCACAACTTCTCCCTCACAAAATCTTCCTCTCTTCTCTTATTAAACTCTTCTTCTTCTCTCCCTCAAGGCTCTCTCACTAAAAGTCTAAAAATCCAAAGATTTTCTAATGGAAGTATTAGAAAACCTTAGTAGTTGGTTTCAAGAAACCCAAATTTTCAATAGTTTTGTCTTCTATTTGTATA
This sequence comes from Dendrobium catenatum, assembly GCF_001605985.2. Lineage (NCBI taxonomy): Eukaryota > Viridiplantae > Streptophyta > Magnoliopsida > Asparagales > Orchidaceae > Dendrobium > Dendrobium catenatum. Next base: position 68,704 of record NW_021319005.1, on the reverse strand, counting down.
GTACGATACACATATTGTACCAAACGATTAGTAGAATCTGGACTCGATCAACAAGTCCGTGCAGACAAACTATTCAACCTTTATAACACTTTATAAAGTATGATCAAAAGATCAACTAGTACAAACTATAGAAATTCCTTTTGTTCGTTAAAACAACTCTTGGGACAGCCAACTATATACACTATCAATCATCCAACATTATAGATATAGTATAGTATGATCAGTAGAAAAATCATGGATTTCTTTTAGTACAATCTCTAGGATGTCTAATTTCATACATTATCAATCGAATTGTACGAACTATAACATATAGTATGATTGGTGAAAAAATTGTCCATGATTTGATTATCTGATATCAATGGGTTAATTAAAAAAGATTTTAATTATGGTGTATAACATGAACCAATTCATATATAATTAGTATGTTTATTAACCCTTTGTGGCTAGGATTTTGACAGAGCATAATAGATCGTACAGTACGAATTAAAGTCATATAATTCAAAAAAAAATTGTATAGTACGATGTCAAAATTATACAATACAAATTACTTACAAAAATCTTTCTAAAACATTTTTTCTCACCCTCTTAAGTGCATGCAAGGTTACTTAGCAATGATGTCCACCCAAATATATGATACGACTCAGGAAGGAAAAAATACATAACAAATTAAAAATACAAATTGTATCCCTAGTCTACCCAGTTTTGAGCTGATTAAAATTGCAAATAAATAATGGGCTAATTTTCTAAAATGATAGTACACACAAAACAAAATAAAATATCACAAAAATTGGAAAAAGTAGTAACATACATAATAATAATTGTTATAATCAAAATCACAGTCTTGGATGAGATTTTCAACACTTCTGACCTACGTCACCTAGCGACAAAGGTCCTTATGATTTCTATTGCTAGATAATAGTCTTTCTGACCTCCATCGCCTACCGAGTATGGTGCTTCTGACCATTGTCACTAGGAAACAATTCTTTCGACCCCCTTTGCCCACTAATTATGGTCCTTCTGACCAAATGAACACGTCAACAATGATCCTTCTTGTTTACACTATGCAACATAATTTATACGATGTATATTTGTTATATCAAGCTAATGCCATCTCATCCAATGAATTACCTCATTTATAATCAACAACAAATTCTAGGGGATTCATTAAAACTAGGCTAGGCCTTGTGGGTTTTCCCCTTTTTAGGATTTTTCACATACAAATCTTGGTGTATCTTATGAATATTACACGCTCTATTTTTATTTTATTGCGTGCTAGTTCTTTGTACAAAGCTAACATGTTAAACTTTATATTTATCTATTGCCGCAAATACTCTAAAATGCAAAAGTTATTATCATATTAGAAGGAATATAAACCAAATCAAAATTCTACTACAATAGTGCATATTTATTTACTATGGCAATTTGAACTAATGAATATAATATTTAACAAAAAAATTTGTATTAAAATAATGCAATTTGTATCAGAATTGTTAAGTCATGGAATGTTTGCTGTGGTAGAAAAGTATAAATTTTTAAAATCTTGGTATTGTACAAAGATTCAGGACACAATCAGATAAAAAAATGGTGTTGCATTCATATGAGACACCAAGATTTTTATGTGAAAACCCCTAAAAAAGGGAAAAACCATGGGGTATGGGCTAGTTTGAATGAATCCATTATTATTTGTAGTCAATTACAAATGAGGCCCTTCCTAGGGAGGAAGACTTGGCTAGATGTAATAATTATACATCATATAATATGCATTACATGATGGGACTTGAAAGAATTATTCTTGATATGTTAGTTTGGTTGGTAGAACCATAGTCGACGGGCGATGGAAGTCAGAAAGACCATTTTTTGGTGACAGATGCAAAAAAAATATAGTCGACAGGCGACGGATGTCGGAAGGACCATTATCTAATAATGGAGGTCGGAATGACCATAGTCGGAAAGAAGTCCGATGTTGAGTAAAAATTTGGTGATGGGATGAAGTATAATATCGAGTAGAATTCTGATAAAATTTTAGCGACGGTTGGAAGTCTGATGTCAGGAAAAATTCTGGCAACATGTAGAAGTTCAGTGATAGGAGGAATTTTGACATCAGATAAAAATTCGATGTCGTGTAAAAGTTTGGTGTCGGGTAGAATTTTGGTGATGGATAGAAGTTGGATGACAGGTAAAAGTTTGGCGTCGAGTAAAAGTCTAAGGAAAGTTTGGTGATAGGCAAAAATTTGGTGTTGGGTAGAAGACTGATGATGGATAGAAGTCTAGTGAATGGTGAAAGTTCATCGTTAGGTAGAATTTTGATAAAAGAATAGCGACTGTCAGCAGTCCAGTGATGAGCAGTAGTTTGGTGTCAGATAGAAGTCTAATGAAAGTTTGGCAATGGCAACATGTGGATGTCCAATGTCGGGTTGAGGTCTGTTTTTAGGAAGATGTCCAGCGTTAGGAAGAAATTTGGTGACGGGCTAAAGTCTAGTGTTGGGTAGAATTTTGTTGATGGGCAAAAGTCCAGCAATGGGCAAAAGTCTGGAAATGGGCAAAGGTTCGATGTTGGGTAGAAATCCACAACAATTTGAAGTTTGGTGTTAGTTAGTGGCCATGAAGAAATCCAACGTTAGTTAGTTGTTGAGTATGTAAAGTCTGTATAGGTTGTTAAACCTATACAAATGTGCTAAGGCTAACCAAGAGGGGGGTGAATTCTCTTGGAAATTAAAGGAAACCAATTTTTATATTTTATACGAAAATAATTTTTCAACCATAAAAAGTAAAATGCTAAAAAATATACAAAAATAAAAATGAACACAGTGATTTGTTGTGGTTCGGTCTAACAAAACCTTTATCCGCTCTCTAAAGACTCCCTCTTCAAGTATTACACTATTACCAAAGTGACTCTCTTTTTGCCCCCACAACAACTTTTCTCTCTTCCACCGATCCCCAGTGTGGCAGAATACCATTGTCTTTTCACACCCTGCAAGTGTCGGCATAGTACTGAAAGTTTGTTAGAGATCTTAAGCCCTTATGAACTAGCTCAAGGCTAACCAAGAGAGAGAGTGAATTGGTATTTTAAAAAATCTTTCATAATGAAAATAAAATCTCAAACCAAAATTCACCACAAAGAAAATTAAAGTGTGAAAATTAAATACGGAAATAATAAAGGAAAGAATACACCATATTTATAGTGGTTCGGTCAAAACATGACCTACGTCCACTCCTCGAAGGCATCCTCCGAGTATTACACTAAACTCAGTATCTATCCATTAGCCCCCACAGCAAGGCGGAGAAACCCTTACAAAATCACTTCCGCCTTCCCCGGTGTGGCGGAGTAGCCAGGCCGTTTAACACCAAAGATATCTTCTTCTTCCCAAAACTTCCCCCAAGATGAGTCTTGAATTCGATGGTACTAAGGTGCAAACTTGTCAGAGCAATCGTGTGGAAAACCCTCTAAACTCCCTTGAAACCACCTCCAAGAATCTTCTCCCTCTCTCAAACTTCACCCTTTCCTCTCTCCCTTTCAAGCTCTCTCTTCAAGTTTCCTCTAGAAGAACGAAGCTTTAATGGCTATCAAAGACACTCTTCATATGAAAGAAATAGGTCTTTAAATAGATTTGCAAAACTGACATTATCATCCAAGATGATCGCCAGATCATCCCGTACGATATCTATAAAAAGAGAGCTTCTGAAAATCCTAAAAACTCAATTTCTCTGACAAAAATCATTTAGGATGATCGCATGATTGTCATGTATGATGTGCTTAAAAGGAGGGCTTCAAAAAACCCTAAAAACTCAATTTCAATGCCCAGAATTATCCTAGATGATCGCAAGATCGTCCAGTATGATGTTCAGAATTTGACCTTATAGTCGTGGATGATATTTGGATAGTCCAGGATGATTAGTACAAAAAATATACATATAATCAAAGATGATGTTGTGGATCATCCAGGATGATTAGAAGAAAATTTATTATATTTTGACTTGGACGATTTAGGAAAATCAAGTATGTCAACAAACATCGTCCTGTATGATATACAGATCGTTCAGGATGATCAAATTAAAAAATTTACCATAATTAATCCCCTAATTACAGGATCAATTTAGGTATGATTTCTATTGATCGTCCCGGACGATTAGACCAAACATTAAATCTTAAAATCTTGCTTAAATTAGCATTGGTGGCTGTTTTTCAAGATCATAAATGATCGTCCTAGACGATCCAAAATCATCCAGTACGATCAGTCCAAAATTTGATCTTTTAGATTTGACTATATCTCACTCCCTTGAGTGTGTGTGTGCATGGCCACCAAGAAAGCATACACCCTTACAAGACTTGACTCAAGAAATCAAAATTACATCATTGAATATTACAGATCCTTCACAACATAACATTATTCGACCCAATCTTGAGCTCTGATTCTTTATTTGATGTTGCATAGTATTTTTGAAATGTTAGTATACACACAAACAAACATATATTACAAATACAAGTAGACAACAGAAAGTGAGCCATAATATTTGTTATCAACAAAAACATAAACTCATAAGCTCGAGTTGCAATAATCTCTCCCTTTTTTATGAAGATAAATATTAATGATTAAATTTGTAAAATTGAAAATATTTTCTCCTAATCTCCCACTCACTAGAATAAAAATTTAAAAATAGGGAAAGATAAAATTTTTGTTGGTTTTATTTTTATATTTTTTTAAAATAAAAAAAGATGCAAATATAAAAGTACGTTCTCCCACTTTGACATTATTAAAAAGAGGAGGGGCACAAACAATCAGAATAATAAAAACAAATAAAAACTAAAACGATCCCTTATCTAGTGAAAAGAAAAAATCAAATATTCTTAAAATGAGAAAGTTACCTCTTGATAAAATGAGAAAGTTACCTCTTGATTTTATTCAAAAATTTAGTAAGGAATGAATTGACAATGCATAATCCATAAAAAGTTAAAAATTCAAAAATTGTTAATCCAAGCTCAAGTTCTTTTAAAGGCTCAAAAACTTTTTAATCCAATATCTAAATCAAGGAATAAATTAGAAGAAGAAAAACTAATTTTTCAAAACTCCTTTCATAAAATATATCTAATAGAATATTAATGCAAAAATTGGTGAATCAGGAATCATGATTTTCAAGCTCAAGTATCAAAAATATCAAAGGTTTTCTTAAGTTTTAAAAAGTACAAGAAAGGTAAGCATTACTTTTTGTGGGCTCATTTTATGCCTCTTGTCAGGTTTTTGGCACACTTTATACATCTTTTACTTTTTGATACACTTTGTGTATCTTTCTCAATTTGGTGTCATTACATATCTTTTGATTTGAAGTCATTGGCCACTTTTTTTTTATTTATTTTCAACCAAAATATACTTCCTTTCTTATATTTTAAAAAATAAAGCAAACCCATACTATTGACAAAATGAACTATTTGATTAAGAAAATTAGGAGTTGGATTCAACAACTTGCAAAAGATTCCTATGTGATAGATAAAATACAGGGAGATGAAAAAGATCACTTTCAACATCCAATTTAAAATATGATAAAGATTTTGAATCAAAAGTAAAATAACCTTTTTAAGAAAAGAGAAAGAGAAACAAAATAATGAGTTTCCTTTCTTTGACTATTTTTAGAGAAGTCAACCACAACTTACATAAAAATTCAAGAAAAATAAGAGGTAGGTTTTTTATTTTTAGAAAGGTGAATGTGTGTGATGATCGGAGAAAACTTCATAAAAAGAAAAGTAAAGACAAACTAAAATTTTAACGAAAAAGAAAAGAAAAAAAAGAATGAAAAATAAATCCAAAGCAAAAACATAAAAAATACATGAAAAATGAATAAAACATGCATACACAAAAAAATAAACACAGAAACAGTGGTTTAAACATCATCTTGCTCCTGGTCTGATGATTCAAAAGCTATGTCAGCCTAGAAGATTTTTTATTTTTCATTATTTATTATTTTTTACAATTTGTTTAGCTTTACCATTTTCTTTTGCAAGAAGAATTCTCAAATTAGGGTAATGTGTCCAAGCTTCCTATATCCAAAGCAAATAACTTCAGAATAAATCTTAATAATCTTACCATTTTTACCTTTATTCCACTTTTGTTGATGCTTATGCTTTGGTAAGCTTTTTAATTTGCTTGATATGTCATCGCTTTCAACACCAACTAAGCCACTTTTCTTTGAGTCTTCAGCGTTTAGCACTATCATTTCACCTGTATCCAAAAGTCTTTGACCCAAACTTTACTCGTTGGTAATAAGTGAGCCAATCAAATTATCAATAGAATATTCATTTAAATTTTTTGATTCACAAATAGCAACAACTTTGGCATCAAATTTGTCAAGTAAATAATTTAGAATTTAATTAACTTTTTCAAAGTTTAAAAATTCTTTATCTAAAGCATACAATGATGTCACAATTTGAATAACCTAGTATACATGTCTAAGATTGACTCATAAGGTTTCATGCAAAATAATTCATAATCATGCATGAAAGTATTCAACCTGGATTGTTTGATTTCATTAATGCCTTCATATATAGTATGTAATTTATCCCAAATTTTCTTGTCAGTAAAGCACGTTGATACAAACATAAAGTCATCAAAATTTAAAGCACAGAAAAAATAGTTTAATGATTTAGCATTTAATTGAGCATTGATTTATTCTTTCCTACTCCATTGATTAAAAGTAATATTAATTTTAATTCCATCTACTACACATGACGGTACAGAATAACCAGTTAAAATTATTTTTCACATTCAGAAATCAATTGATTGCAAGAAAGTTGACCTGCAAATTTTCCAAAAATTAAAAGTAATATTTTCAAACAAAGGTGTTCGGGTGATTAAATAACCTTCCGTAATATTACAATTACAAAAATTAGTCATGGATCTAAATTCAAAAGTTTTTAAAAACTCATTTTTATGAATCCTGCTCTGATACCACTTGAAAGTTCGTTAAAGATGTTAAGCCCTAATGAACTAGCCCAAGGCTAACCAAGAGAGGGGGTGAATTGGTATTTTAAAAAATCTTTCACGATCAAAACAAAATCTCAAACTAAAATTCAACACAAATAAAATCAAAGTACGAAAATTAAATATGAAAATAATAAAGGAAAGAACGCACCAGATTTATAGTGGTTCGATCAAATCTTCACCTACATCCACTCCTCGGAGGCACCCTCCAAGTATTGTACTAAACTCAGTGTCTCTCTTTTAGCCCCCACAGCTAGGCGGAGAAGTCCTTAAAAATCACTTCCACCTTCCCCGATGCAGCGAAGTAGCCGGGCCCTTTGACACTAAAGAGATCTTCTTCTTCCCAAAACTTTCCTCAAGATGAACCTTAAATATGTTGGTACTAAGGTGCAAGCTCACCAGAGCAACCGTGTGGAACCCCTCTAAACTCTCTTGAAACCCCCTCCAAGGATCTTCTCCCTCTCTCAAACTCCACCCTTTTCTCTCTCCTTTTCAAGCTCTCTTCAAGTTTCCTCTAGAAGAACGAAGCTTCAATAACTACCAAAGACACTCTTCATGAGAAAGCAAGAGGTCTTTAAATAGATTTGCACATTAACATTATCATCCAGGATGATTGTCGGATCCTCCCATAGATATACATAAAAAGAGACCTTCCAAAAATCCTAAAAACTCAATTTCGATGCCAAACATCATCCAGGATGATCGCAGAATCGTCCCATATGACCTGCTTAAAAAGAGGGCTTTAGAAAACTCTTAAAACTCAATTTCGGCACCTAGAATCATCCTGGACGATCATAGGATCGTCCAGTACGATGTGCAGAATTTGACCTGATAGTCCTGGATGATATTTGGATAGTTCAGGATGATTAGTACAAAAATGTACATATCACCCAAGATGATATTATGGATCGTCCAGGATGATTTGAAGAAAAATTATGGTATTTCAGCTTGGACGATTTAGGAAAATCAAGCATGTCAGTAAACATCGTCCTATACGATATACGTATCATCTAGGACGATCGGATTGAAAAATTTAACCATAATTAATCCCCTAATCACAGAATCAATTTAGGCATAATTTGTATTGATCATCCTGGATGATCTAGATTGTTTGGGACTATTATAACAAAAAATAAATCTTAAAATCTTGCATAAATTAGCATTGGTGGCTATTTTTCAATATCATAAATGATCGTCTTAGACGATCCAAAATCATCCAGTACGATTAGTTTAAAACTTGATCTTTTGGATTTGACTAGATCTCACTCCCTTGAGTGTGTGTGTGTGTATGGTTACCAAGTAAGCATACACCCTTACAAGACTTGACTCAAGAAATTAAAATTACATCAATGAATATTACAGACCTTTTTAGAACATAACATTATTCAATCCAATCTTGAGCTCTGATTCTTTGTTTAATGTTGCATGGTATTCCTAAAATATTAGTATACGCACAAACAAATATATATTACAAATATAAGTAGACAACAGAAAGTGAGCCATAATATTTGTTATCATCAAAAACATAAACTCATAAGCTCAAGTTGCAACAAGTACCATCATCATTTCACACTGTCCAAGTATCGAAAGAGTAGTGTCATCTCTTCTCACCCTCCAACTGTCGGCAGAGTACCGTCATCTCTTCACACCCTCCAAGTGTCGGTAGAGTAGTGGATCTTCTTGAAAGATCTTCTCTTGAGCAACTAAAAAGAATAAAGGAAAAGAAGTAACAAAATACAAAAGATATTCTTACCTTTGAGTAACCTTGTGATCCCTTGACACTCCACTTGTAAGAACTCTCTCTCAAACACTTTCCCAAAAACTCTTTCACTCGCTCTCAATGAAATCATGAAGAACATATTCATCCAAATCAGTTTCTAAGGATTTTTTATCTGAAAGACACGAAAAATCATCTAGAAAACTAAAAATTACCATTTTGAGAGTGTACAATCGTAATTCGTATGTACAAAAAGTTAAAAAATTGCTACGTATGAACCTATACAAAATATTTTCATATGCGATATAAATCTAGTACAAACCATGTTCATACACTACGAACTATTAAGAAAATTTATTTGGTTCGGCGGGACGAAAAGATACCCCCCACATTTTTGTAATATAGACATCATCTATACAAACAAGGTATCGTATAGTATGATCAGTTCATAAAAGTTTTATATTCATCGGGACCAAAAGTTTCCCCATATTTTCGTGCTCTAGTCATCCTTTGAACGAATAAGGCATCATATAGTACGATCAGTTCAAAAAAAATTTGTGTTCATCGGGACGAAAAGGGACCCATTCTTTTCGTGCACTAGACGTCGACTGTACACAGGTCACTTTGTACAGTACGAATAGTTTTGAAAAATCAGAGATCGTTGGGATGAATAAGGATGAATTTATTTTGTACTCTAGATGTCATCTATATGAAAAACTTTTTGTACAGTACGATCAGTGCATAGAAAAATTTTCTTTCCCCAGTTCATTTCACTGCTCGTAGGTGGAAATAATTGAATAAATCATCCTTTATAAAATGAAATCATATAGTACAATTAGTTTAAAAAATTTTAAATTTTAACACTCCCCCAGTGTGTACATTGTATGGTTACTCAATTAAATCACACTCTCTCAGACTCAATAAAAATAAAAAATATAGACTCCATTTACAATGAACCATAATCTAATCTGATTTGAAGTCTTAAGTAATCTGGAGTATGATTTTTCTTAAAAGTTAGTACACACAAACAACAAAAGCAATATATTTAATATGTTAGAAGAAACAGTAATTAAAATAATAATATTTAAAATCATAAAAAATACACATGTTGCAATCATCTCAACAATAAAAAACCTAAGTTCAACAATCTCAATAGTGTAGAAATCCGACGTCCATCGGTAGTGTAATGCCCTCAAAATGATCAAAAATAATTTAAGTATTAACTTCCTCTAAATATTAACTTATTTTTTTATAAGTTTATATAGACATAAGTTTATTTAATAGATTAATCATCTTAGTTAATTAACAATTAATTAGATAGTGGATAATATTGTAGCATGCCATTTAATTAATATATATTCTACTGTAGCTATTCCACTAATCTTAGCATGCAAGGAATTGATTTTGGCATGCTGCAATCTGACGGCTAAGGATGAGTTTGGTGGACTAAATGGAAAGAGCACTGAGATATAAAATAGGTTTTAGTTCACTTCTCATTCCCAAATTTTTTATCACATATAAGTTTATCTAGAGTTTGTTAAGCTGTTGTGAGCGGGTGCTAGAGGATTCGTGAAGGCTTAGTTAGGAGGATAAAGTTCAAGTAAAACAATCTATAGATACTAAAATAAACTTTGCTGAAATTTGTGCTTAAAAAGGGTGAAATGTAATAATGTTTACTTAAATCAGTTGGTGGTTGCTAAGTTCATTGTGGTATATTACTGGATATAGGAAAAGAAACAAAAGGATTATTATTGAATGAAGAGAAACTTAATTGAGATTATTTACAAGAGGAAAGGAACACAAAGTCTAGGAGAATAAATTCCTAGCAAGGTACGATACTAAACCAAGATTATAAGAATTAGTAAATATTTTATTATTGCACTTCATCTTGATTATGCTTATGATCACATGTATTTCAGTTTATTTTAATTATTTCATATAAACATGGTCGAATATGTATGAAATTGTTTATGTAAAGAGTAATATTTTTCAATGTTAATGATTTTGTAAGCCTAAAAGGGTAAATATTCATAAAAAAAATGAATAAGAAAAAGGGAAACTAAAGCGTAACTAAAGGAAAGCTAAAGCGCAACTAAAGGGCAACTAAAGGGCAGCTAAAGCGCAACTAAAGGGCAACTAAAGGGCAACTATAGGGCCACTAAATGATAGCAAAAGGGAAACTAAAGGGCAACTAAAGGGTAACTAAAGTGCAGCTAAAGGGTAGTTAAAGGGCACCTAAAGGGTAGCTAAAGCACACCTAAAGGGCAGCTACAGAGCACCTAAAGGGCAACTAAAGGGCAGTTAAAGAACAGCTAAAAGGCAGTTGAAGAGCAGCTAAAGCGCAACTATGTCAACAAAAGCATATGTCATTAGGGCTAAAAAGGATGACTATATGAAAAGTGAAAAAGTTATATATGGGGGATAGGTCGCACAAGTAAAAGGGAAAGACCTGATGAGGTAAGCCTACATTTTGAATTCTAGAAGTTGAGAAATTTGACTCAACCCTGAATGAGAGAACAACTTCCATTCTAAAAAGTTGGGAAGTTAGACCAAACCTTGAGTTGGAATGCTAAAAATGTGCAAAAGCTTATAGTCATTATATAACTTATTTAAAAATGTTAAACAGTTTTGGTAAGATGAATAATACTACTAAGCTAAGCACTTCTAGTCTTAATATGACCTTTCAATATGTGTTTTAATTATGTTAGCATTGTTATACATTTCTTATTTATTTATCATTATTTCTTATAAATTGCTTGTATATTTCATTGAGCCTAGATCATTAGTAATTATTGTACTACAGGAAATGGGAAGGAGCCCTTGGGATAATTAAAAGAGGTGGCCGCTCTTTTGGTGTAAATATATTTTGGGTGTCCAAAGAGATCTAAGATGATATCTGAATGCTAGATGTATATACTTTTGGGTATATGAATTAATTTTCAAAGTTTTAATAGAGCTTTGTATTTACTTTAATTATATTTTATGTTCATTAACGGATATTATATGCTTCCCATTATTAATAATGGAATTAGATATGATGGCAAATTAGGGGAGTCTAAATAGATTTTTTTTACTCACTTCATTCTTAAAGTGATAGCTCGAAATGGGTGTTAGTAAGAAGGAATCAGTTTAGATTTTCCTTCTCTATTATACTCCAGATTGACCGTTAAGGGGTAGGTCAAATTGGGGTGTGGCAGAAATTGGTATCAAACCGAAATCAAGATAAAATGGAAGCATAATTGGATTTAGAAGAAGTAGGATGACATATAATGAATATGATATCTGCAGAGCTATAGGTTGAATCAAGTTTTATTGGAATTGTTCATTCATTTTAGTATAATAGCGTACTTTCTTATTTAATGCTTTGAATGATTATGTTTATTATAATGAGTATATGTATTGTATGAATTATCTATATGTATATAGATAGTTATGTCTGAAGAGATGCTAGAATGTATGACTGGTCAATAATCCCGGCCAGATATAGAAACAAGAATGAATGAAGGAAACAAAAAAATCTAAAGAACTTCAAGATATTATGCAATTGATATCACAAGTGGTAAATAAAATGGCATCAATGGAGAAATCTTCCACTAGCGGTGGATCCAGATCTAAAAATGATAGTGAAGTGGATCGACATTTAAAATTATTTCAAGCTTTTAAACCACCAGCATTTAAGGGTGCAAGTGACCCAACCATGGCTGAAGAATGGTTGTTAAAGATTAGAAAGATTTTAGATGGTATGATCTGTCCCGAAAGTAGAAAAGTTCCATTTGCTACATTTATGTTAGAAGGAGAAGTAGAAGGATGGTGGCAAGCACAACATAAAGAAAAATTTGGACATATGCCTATTACTAACATACAGTGGGATGATTTTGTGAAAGTCTTCAGATATTTGTTTATTCCTCCTTCAGCTAGATTAGCTCTGCAAGATAAATCCTTCAATCTGACTCAAGGCTCCAAAATAGTTATGCAATACAAAGCTGAGTTCACTTCTTTATCTCACTACACACCTCATTATGTCAGCACCTAGGAGGAGAAGTGCCACAGATTTTTGAGAGGACTCAGAGATCAACTACGACTAGCATTGGCACCTTTTGATATTAGTAAATTTTTGATCTTAGTGGAGAGAGCCAAAAGGATTAAAAATGAACTGAATTTCTACAAATATAATTGGGAATAATTATACCCAAGAAAAAGGAAGATGTTTGAAAAGGATGATCAATTCAGAAATAAGAAGCTAAAGTTTAATGATAAGCAGAAGTAAAGTCAGCATGAGAAACCCTTGTATGAATAATGTGGAAAGAGGCATTTTGGTCAGTGTTTGGTGGGATCTAGAAGATGTTTTCAATGTGGTGAGATGGGTCATTGCAAGATGGATTGCCCTCAAGAGAAAAGAACCAATATCAGGCCATAAGGATATCAAGAATAGGTACCACATAGAAGATATCTGGAAGGAGGCAATCAAATAGGAAAAACTCAGTTCCAAGGAAGGCCAATAGTGCAAGGAAAACCACCTGTTCAGTTAAAAGGAGAAGCCTTAGATCTTAAAGACAATCAACCTGTGAAAGCTAAAGTGTTTACTATTACACCCAGGAGGCTAAGAATTCAGAGGAAGTGGTTACAAGTATACTTTTGATTTCTAACAAGTTTGGCAGAGTTCTTTTTTATTCTAGTGCATCCCATTCATTTACTTTTGAAGAATTATGTTTTGATTTATCTGTTGAGATTATATATTTTACACCTACCTTATGTATTATGATGCCAACGGGGGATAGTTTGTCTACCAATAGGATGTGCCTTATAAATTTGAATATTAAGGGTCACAAATTTTGAATAGAACTGATTATAGTGCTTATTAAAATGTTTGACATCACCTTTGGGATGGATTGGTTAGTTAAACATTTTGCTATAATTTAATGTTGGAAGAAGAGAATAAAATTTAATTTATAAAATGAGAAGATTTTCTATTTTCCCTATGAGAAGAATGCAACATCCTCTCTTGTTAGTGCAGTAAAGATGGGTAAATACTTAAGGAGGGGTGAGCTAGTATTCTTAGCTAAAATGGAGGTCTTAAATAAAGATGTCCAGGCATTGCAGCTTGTTCTAATTGTCTCTGAATTTTATTTCTTAAAGAATTACCAGGATTACCACCTGAAAGAGAAGTAGAATTTGGAATAGAATTGCAACCAAGAACATCAGCAATTTACAAATCTCCTTATAGGATGGCCCCTAAAAAATTGCATGAGTTAAATACTCAGTTATAGGAATTAATGGATAAGGGATTTATCAGAGCTAGTCATTCTCCTTGGAGTGCACCTATACTTTTTATTAAGAAGGATGGATCCATGAGAATGTGTATTGACTATAGAGAGATGAACAAAGTAACTATCAAGAACAAATTCCCATTACGACAAATAGATGACTTATTTGATCAACTATCATGTGCTATAATATTTTTGAGAATTGATTTAAGATCAGGTTATCATCAAGTGAAAGTTAAAGAAGTAGATGTCAGCAAGATAGCTTTTGGGACTAGATATGGTCATTTTGAGTTTATAGTCATGTCGTTTGAGTTAACAAATGCTCTTGCTATCTTTATGGATATGATGAATCAAATTTTTAAAGACTTTCTAGATAAATTTGTGATTATTTTCATTGATGACATCCTGGTATACTCAAATACTGATGAGGAGCATGCTAAACAATTAAAAATAGTTTTGAAGACATTGAGAAAAAATCAGTTATATGCAAAATACTCAAAATATGAATTTTGGTTAAGAAGTATTTCCTTCTTAGGATATATTATCAATGGGGAAGGAATTTTAGTAAGTCCACGGAAAGTGAAAATAATTGTGAAATGGCATACACCAAAGAATGTTACAGAGGTTCATAGTTTTCTTGGAATAACAGGATATTACAAAAGATTTATTAAAGGATTTTCACAAATTGCTATGTCTTTGTCTAAATTGATGAGAAAGAAGGTTAAGTTTGAGTGGACTGCTGAATGTGAGAAGAGCTTTCAGGTATTGAAGAAGCATCTAACTACAGCACCAGTATTAGCACTTTCCTCAGGAATAAAAGGATTTTAGATTTATAATGATGCATCTTTGAAAGATTTAGGATGTGTTCTGATGCAGAATAGAAAAGTGATTACATATGCATCAAGACAGTTAAAGCCTCATGAAAGAAATTATCCTACTCATGATTTAGAGCTGGCCATAGTAGTATTTTCTTTGAAGATTTAGAGGCATTACGTGTACGGGATAAGATGTGAAATTTTCACTGATCATCAGATCTTAAAATATATATTTTCATGGAAATAACTCAATTTAAGACAGAGGAGATGGTTAAATTTAAATATTCAATATTATCTGGGAAAAGCTAATATTGTAGTCGATGCTTTGAGTCATAAGTCTACAGGAATGATGAATTGGGTGATTACTCAAGAGGTTCAACTGATTAAGGAAATGAAAAATTTATAATTGGATATTAGAGATTTTAAAAATACTGAATATTTGCATCAAATGATAGTAAAGCCCATTTTAACAGATCGTATCAAAGAAGCTCAAAAGTATAGTAGTGAATTTTCAAAATTGATAGAGCATGCCCAGTCAGGGAAAAGACCTGATCTTTATGTTGATCTTGAGGGAATCATTAAGCACAAATTCTAGTTGTGGATACCGAATGATCTAGATTTAAGAAAGGAAATTTTGAAAGAAGCCCATCATTCAGGTTATACAATTCATCCAGGCAGTACCAAGATATATAAAGACTTAAAATTAATATTCTAGTAGCCATGTATGAAGAAAGACATTATAGAATATGTAGCTAAGTGTGAAGCATGTCAAATGGTGAAAACGAAACACTAGTAACCCAATGGCTTACTGCAATCATTACTTATCCCTGTGTGAAAGTGGGAAGACATTGCAATGGATTTTGTTATGGGATTTCCAAGATCCAAATGGGGACATGATAGCATTTGGGTGATTATTGATAGACTAACAAAATTAGCTCACTTTTTGCCTATTAAGTATATTGATTCAATAGACAAATTGGCACGCTTGTATGTAAAAGACATTGTTAGATTACATGGTATTCCAAAAGTTATTATCTCAGATAAAGATGGTTGATTTACTTCTAGACTATGGAAAAAACAATCAAGAAAACTTTGGTATAAATCTGCATTTCAGTACAGTCTTTCACCCTTATACTGATGGTCAATCAGAAAGAACCATTCAAGTACTGGATGACTTATTGAGATTATGTGTTTTGGATTTCAAAGGTAGTTGGGAAGATTACATACCATTAATAGAATTTGCCTATAATAAAAGCTATCAATCTAGTATACAAATGGCGCCATATGAAGCACTTTATGTTAGAAAATGCTGAACTCCCTTACCTTGGGTTGAGGTAGGAGAAAGACAATTAATGGGTCTAGAGTTAGTTGATGAAGCAACAAAGAAAATTAGATTAATCAGAGATATATTAAAAATTGCCCACGATCATCAGCAAAACTATTACGACCCCAAGCATAGAGCAGTAAAGTTTGAAGTGGGTGATTTTGTATTCTTGAAGGTTAAGCCTGTGAAATTTACAACTAGATTTGGTCAGGGAGGCAAATTGAATCCTAGATATATAGGACCTTTTGAAATTATTGAAAGAATTGGAAAAGTTTCTTATAGACTTGCTCTTCCAACAGACATGTCATATATTCATAATGTTTTTCACGTGTTATTGCTAAGAAAATGGGTTATAGATGTCCATCGGAGAATTTCACATGATGAAATTGATTTATAAAAAAATTTGACTTATACTGAAGAACCAGAAGCAATACTAGATTTTGATACTAAACAACTCATAAATCGATAGATTTCATATGTTAAAGTGAAATGAAAATGCATGCCAAAAAAAGAAGCAACCTAGGAAAGAGAGGAAGACATTAAATTGAGATTCCCTTATTTGTTTGATGATCGCTAAAATAATTTTGAGGATAAATTTCAAAAAGGAGGGATGATTGTAATGCCCTCAAAATGATCAAAATAATGTAAGTATTAACTTCATCTAAACATTAACTTATTTTATTATAAATTTTTATATATATATAAATTTATTTAATAGATTAATCAACTTAGTTAATTAATAATTAATTCGATAGTGGATAATATTGTAGCATGCAGTTTATTTAATATATATTATACTATGGCTATTCCACTAATCTGAGCATGCAAGGGATTGATTTTGGCATGCTGTAATCTGACGGCTAAGGGTGAGTTCGGTGGACTAAGTGGAAAGAGCACTGAACTATAAAAAAGGTTTTAGTTCACTTCTCATTCCCAATTTTTTACCATATATAAGTTTATCTAGAGTTTGTTAAGCTATTGTGAGTGGGTGCTAGAGGATTCATGAAGGCTCAGTTGGGAGGATAAAGTCCAGGTAAAATAATTTATAGTTACTAAAATGAACTTTTGCTGAAATCTATGATTAAAAAGGATGGAATGTAATAATGTTTACTAAAATCAGTTGGTGGTAGCTGAGTTCATTATGTTAGATTGCTGGATATAGGAAAAGAAAGAAAAATATTATTATTGAATGAAGAGGAACTTAATTGAGATTGTTTACAATAGAAAAGAAAGACAAAGTCTAGGAGAACAAATTCCTAGCGAGGTGAGATACCCAACCAAGATTATAAGAATTAGTAAATATTTTATTATTGCACTTCATCTTGATTATGCTTATGATCACATATATTTCAATTTATTTTAATTATTTTGTATGAACATGGTAGAATATTTATAAAATTGTTTACATAGAGAGTAATCTTTATCAATGTTAATGATTTTGTAAGCCTAAAAGGGTAAATATTCATAAACAAATGAATAAAAAAAGGGTAGCTAAAGCGCAACTAAAGGGTAGCTAAAGCACAACTAAAGGGAACTAGGGCAGCTAAAGCGAAACTAAAGGGCATCTAAAGGGTAACTAAAGGGCAGCTAAAGGATAGCAAAAGGGCAACTAAAGGGTAACTAAAGGGCAGCTAAAGGATAGCAAAAGGGAAACTAAATGGCAATTAAAGGGTAATTAAAGGGCAGCTAAATGGCAGCTAAAGGGCATCTAAAGGGAAGCTAAAGGGCAGCTAAAGCGCACCTAAATGGCACCTAAAGGGCAACTAAAGGGCAGTTAAAGGACAGATAAAGGGCAGCTGAAGAGCAACTAAAGCGCGACTATGTCATCAAAATCATATTACAATAGGGCTAAAAAGGATGACTATATGAAAAGTGAAACAAGTTATATATGGGGGATAGGCTGCACAAGTAAAGTCAAAAGACCTGATGAGGTAAGCCTACACTCTCAATTCTAGAAGTTACGAAAATTGACTCAACCCTGAATGAGAGTACAGCTTCCATTCTAAAAAGTTAGGAAATTAGACCCAACCTATAATTGAAATGCTAAAATGGTGCAAAAGCTTATAGCCATTATAAGACTTATTTAAGAATGTTAAACAATTTTGGTAAGATGAATAATACTGTTAAGCTAAGCACTTCTAGGCTCAATATGACATTTTAATGTGTTTTAACTATGTTAGCATTGTTAAGCATTTCTTATTTGTTTATTATTATTTCTTATAAATTGCTCGTGTATTTTATTGAGCCTAGCTCATTAGCAGCAGTTGTACTACAAGAAAGGGGAAGGAGCTCTTGGGACAATAAAAATAGGTGACCATTCTTTTGGTGTAAATACATTTTGGATGTGCAAAGAGATCTAAGTTGAGATCTGAATCCTAGATGTACAAACTTTTGGGTATATGAATGAATTTTAAAAGTTTTAATAGAGCTTTGTATTTACTTCAATTATATTTGATTAAGGGACATTATATGCCTCCCATTATTAATAATGGAATTATATAGGTTGGAAAATTAGGGGAGTCTAAATAGATTTCTTTTACTCACTTCATTCTGAAAGTGATAGCTCAAAATGGGTGTTAGTATGAAGGAACAAGTTTAGATTTTCCTTCTCTATTATACTCCACATTGACCGTTAAGGGGTAGGTCGAATTGGGGTGTGACAGGTAGCCGTGCGAATGTCCAGCGACTGTTGGTAGACGAGCTGAAGTCCAACAGTGGTCGAGGAAAAGTCTAGTGGCAATAGAGTTGTTCCTTCTATTCATTCTCTTCTAGCTTGGGTTCTTCATCCTCCACCCTTTCATGAGAAATGAGAGGTCTATTTATAGTTTTCTAAGAGTGGCATTGCCACTAAATAAGATGATGATCAAAGGGTAAATTATGTGTGCTTTGAATGGACGGCTGATGTTGAATCCCTTGATTGTGAACCATTTATTAGGCATTTGAATGTCTTAATGATATTAAAATTTGACGATCATAGGCTCATTGGATTCATCTCGTCGAACCGCTCGATTCGACTATAAGTATGTCACGTTTGGAAACCGTCTGGTAATCTAAATTATGGTTTGAAACTTTCAAATATGGTTCAGGTCTTTGATTTGAACTCATTTGGGCTAAGATTGAGTCGAATTTGATGTCATTAGGTTCGTACTTTCAAGACGTTCAGTTTGACAATAAGTTTGCTAAAATCAGAGTTCAAATGAACTCCAATTTAATATTTAAAATTTCCAAGCTGATTTTCTCTCGAGATTCATGTTCTATCAAAATAATTTTTTGATAATATATCAAGAATAAATAGTAAAATAGATAAATGCGGAAGCCAATACTTAAACTGAATAATGATAAGATTTTTTTAGAAAACAAAATGATTAGTAAAGTCACTTGTATCAGAATAAAATTGTAAATAGTTAAATTCGGAAGAGAATACTTAAAATAAAATATTGCTTAGATTTTTTGAGAAAACAAAATGATCCGCAATGCTGATTTTTTTTTTTTTTTTTGAACGTCTTCCTCATTTTAGGCAATGTCATTCATATTTAGTTGTTTTTTCTTCTAATCCTGACAAAAAATGGATCGAAAAGAATATTCTGATTCAAAATCATTCCTCATTCATGACCATGAAATCAACATCTAGAATCTATGTAATATCTCTTAGGAATGTTAAAAAAAATCAAACCGTGCTGTCAGTTCTAACTTGAGCTTAATTAATCGAGTTAAAACTTGACCTCAAACATTATTCTACAAGTTCGAGCCAACACACATATGGCTCCCTAACCAACTTATTTATTATAACATAGAGAGAATGATTATAATTTAAACCATTAATACAAAGATAGGATAAAAAAAAAATTATTAAAAAATAAAAAGAATCGATAAATATATGATAATAATGTGATACAATTTTAAAATATTTTTAATAACTTCTTATTTACAATCCTGAATTCTAATATATTTTATTCATATTTTAAATTATTTTTTTTTTAATGAGCCGGCTCACGAGCTACTGAGTCGAGTCAGGATTGGCTAAACTTGACTTGTTAGCTCACAAAATATAACTCATGAGCCATTTATCAAGCCAATCTCAAACTAATTCACGAGTTAGACTTGATTCACAAGTCGAACATCTCTACAATGGTGCAGTGCCGCCCTGCAGAAATAACACATTTTATAAAATAACTATAGTTCATAATGTTGACGTCACTGGGGAGAGGCTGCATTAGAATGAAATTTTGAAGCAACGCAAAAGCTTCATTAAAAACAACCTCTATTTTTTTATTTACATTATTATAAGTTATTTTCTCAATCATAATTTATATTATATGTTCTCAATTTCTAAGGGAAAAAAAATTAAAAATAATAAGAAAAAATATCATCCGAACAAATATCATTTTTTTATTAATTTCTTTTCCCTTAAACATTCCCGCAAATAAAACCTTAAGGAGGCAAACAGGCATGGAAAACCACAATGCAAGGCTAAACAGGTTAGTATAATAATCCAACATAACCATATTCAAATGCAATAACAAGCACAACTTGAACAAGATGATGCCAAAAAAATTTCCTTTTGATCCAGTGGCTAACAAGCTTTCACTAGGTAATAGCAATCAAGAATTGTGCACAATCAATATACGCTGCAAGATGTTCTCCAGAAGAACCTATCAAGTGCAAATCATTATTTATGAAAAGTAGCATAAGATCAAAGTAGATGGAGGTAATCCCAATATCACAGTAAACAGTAGCAAATAAGAAAAAAAAAAAAGAGATGAAATGAGTCTTTTGCTTAGCTGAGCTCACTTAGAGACTTCTTCAGATTTCTTTGGCTTTGAAAGCAAATACCAGCCTAGTGCAGATATAGCAACAATAGCCCCAGCAATCACAACATAGTTTCGGTTTTCATCAGCGGAGACACCAGCCGTTGAAGAGCCTGGTGGGGATCCAGTAGGCTTCACATCAGTAGTATCTAGGGACTGTGAAGCTGGATCCTCTCCTGGTTTGGATCCCTGCAAATGCAAACCGACAAATGCTTTGACACAGATGTAAAAAAACATATTTGAGAGAAGTTTCCTTCCCTAGTGATATAATGGGAATGAGCACCCATGCAAGTGCTGATAAAGATGAGTATTTGTAAAAGTAAATTATAATTGCAGAGCTATCGTGAGGAATGCAAATTTTTTTAAAGCCGCTACGTGTACCTTTTTTTTTTTCTTTTGAAAAAGCCAAACAATACCTTTAATACATTGTATTAATGTTAGGGAGTTTCTTATAAAAGATCCATTGTATGGCCTTAATACAATGAGAAGTGTGCAACGGTCATTGCACCCGCATGCGGGGTGTTAAATAGGCAAGGGCTCCGATAAAATAATATGCGATGCAAATATTTTAACCTTTAAAGATTTATATAATATATTAGATACTAAGAAAGAGAAAAGTTACATTTATAAATTAGCCAAACAAAAAAATAAGAGTAATAAGGATTTAGTTCAAGTGAAGTGCATTAAGGATTATTATCAAAAAATTATTTTTATTAGAAGAGGTTATTCAACAAAGGTGGATGAGAAATTTTGCTAAGCTTTTCAATGAAGATTTTGAGAATATGATTGACTTTAATAACCTTAGCACCATAAATGAAAATAAATATTTGTGTTTAATCGACGTATTAGTAAAATTAAAGTTAAAGAGACTTTAAAGAAAATGATGTGTGAAAAAGTTGTTGGACCTGATGATATTTTAATAGAGGTGTGAAAATACTTAGGGGATGAAGGAATTTCTTGGCTTATGAATAACCTCTTCTAATAAAAATAATTTGAGCGATCGAGTCATTAATAAAAGTATAAGTTTTAGATATCTTGAGTCTATTGTTCAGAGTGATGGTGAAATAGATGATAATAATATTTAGTAGAATTCAAGTTGGATGGTTGAAGTGGAGGAATGGCTTGCTATGTGATAAAAAAACCCCTCAAACTTAAGCAAAAATTCTATAAGATGGTGGTGAGACCTAAAACGCTTTATGGTTCAGAATCTTGCCTATTAAAAGAGAAGCATAATATTAAGTTAAGTGTTGTAGAGATGAGGATGCTCAGGTGGATGAATGGCTTTACTCTTAGAGACAGGATATGAAACAAACATATACCTAAAAAGGTGGGAGTAGCTCCAGTGGAAGATAAGATTAGAGAGAGTCGCCTTAGAGGATTTGGTCACATAAGACGGTGCCCTTCAGATGACCCATTTAGGAGAAAAGATGAATTTGATTTGGCTTATATTAAGAAAGGTAGAGGTAGACCTAAAAAGACTTAGTTAGAAAATATTAGAAATGACCTTTCTTTATTAGATTTAAAAGAGAATTTAACTCTTAACAAAACAAAATAGAGAAAAATGATTTATGCAGCCGCCCATGTAATGGGATAAAGGCTTCATGTTGTTGTTGGTATTTTTATTGTTGAAAAGTCGAACAAACACTTTCTTACTGTTGACCTACGGATCAAACCCAAAGGAACAAAAGGGAGAAGAAACTGAAAGTAGAAATCCTGCATACAAGCCTCTTACCAGTTAGATCCTCGAATTCTGTCGAGATTTACGCCGATTCGGCGCCGTTCGCGATCGCTTCCCAGGTATCCCGCGATTCTGCAGCGCCTCGATAGCATCTCTTCAGCGTCGTTAAATACCAGTCCAAACAGAGCATTCGGGGCTGGCACTTCTTCCATTCGCTCTCCCTCCCACGAGCGACCCCTCTCTGCTCTCCCGTCAAAGCCTCCTCTCTTCCCCTCCTCCATTCCCGACATCCCCATACGCAAGAATCCCGCTAGTTGTTGCTCTCCCGATACCTCAGCTCCTCCGACCTAGCTCTACTGTACTGAAGCTCAACCCGACGGGAACCCCGACCCTTGCCCGACCTCCAGCGCCTGTAGCCCGAGCTCCGGCCTCCTCCTTCCTGATCTTGAGAGAGAGAGAGAGAGAGAGAGAGAGAGAGAGAGGAAGAAAGAGAGAGAGAAGAGAGCAATCCCCTACCTCATTCCCTCAGGCCGAACTCCACCTTCTCACCAAGCCGAGACCTCCTCTCCTACCCGACTCCACTTCTCTGGACAGGATCCCCCTCTGCCCGCTGGATCGGAAGTTATAACAATTTGATCGGGAGCAACCGAGAGCTCGCTTGCTGTGAAGGTAACGTTCTACCTTTCACGTGCTTGTTCGGCCATATCCCGTAAATGTAGAGAGAACAGAGAAGAGAGGGGGAGGGAGAATTTTTATTTACTTATTATTATTTAATTATAAATCAATTAAAAATAATATTAATTATAATTAATTTAATTTAATTGTAATTAATTATCCTAATATTAGTTAATTATCATTAATTATATTTAAATATAATTAATTATTTATATTTAATTACTTTAATTATAATTAATTAATAAATAATCATAATTAATTTAGTTTAATTATGAATGATTACTATATTTTATTAATTAATTATTAATTATTTATAATTAAATATAATTAGTTAAATTAATTATATATTAAATATTAT
>NW_021319005.1:19841-41278 GCF_001605985.2 Dendrobium catenatum | reverse complement strand
TTGTCCGTGGAAGGGTCGGTAGAGGTAAGGAGTTTTGCTTTTGGTTGTGGTTCTCTGCCAGCTTCAGGAGGAAGCAAAAGGAGGTGGTTCTCTGCCTTGCCTGGGTGGCAAAAAGGAGTTTCTTGTGAGGGCTTCTCCGCCTAGCTGTGGGGGCTAAAGGAGAGTTACGTTTTGTACTGTAATACTTGGAGGGTGCCTCCAAGGAGTGGACGTTGGTCGAGTCGACCGAACCACTATAAATTTCTGTGTTCTTTTTCTTGCTTCCGCACTTTTAAATTCCGCATTTATTTTTGTGGTGTGATTTGGTTTGTGATTTTCTTTCTTTGTCTTAAGAATTTTTTAAATACCAATTCACCCCCCCCTCTTGGTTAGCTTGGGACTAAGTTCATAGGGCTTAACATCCCGAACGAACTATCAATGATGAAAAGATAACTGCCATAAAGTTCTGAAAAGACCAAACTATTTAATCTATTGGAAATCTGCTTATATCCATAATTGCTTACAATCAAGGAGTGACACAAAGATAGATTAATGAAGGTGACAAGTGAAAGGAGAAAAATATCACATTGAAAGTGGATGAATTTAAAAATAATCAGTCATAGCCTGAGGATGATGAAGATATTTCACTCATGATGAGGAAATTCAAAAGTTTCATAAGAACAAAATAATGGAGACGTTAGTTGTGAAATAAGGGTAAGTTCTGCATGAATGCAAAAGTTTCTAATGATGTAATTTGTTATAAATGTGGGAAGCCTGGACATATTAAATATGATTGCTTGGATCTCTAAGCTAATCCTAGAAACAAGAAAGTTGAGGAAAAAACTAATGTTTAGAAGGGCAAAAAATGACTATAGGGAGTTTTTTGGGTTGACTTAGAATCAAAAATCTTAGAAATAGAAACAAAAGATGAATTCACAAATTTGTGCTTAATGGTAGACAAACTTGATTAGTCCGATCAAGGTGATGTATGTGATATATCCTATTATGAGTTATTTGAAGTTTCTGAGGAAATCCAAATTACATATAGGAAACTCAATAATATGCATGAGAAACTGAACATAGAATAGTTAAATTTATAAAAGAACATGAAATCCTTAGGATCGATTACACATTTATTGGTAGTAATCACATGACATTATTGGATGAATTTAATAATTCAAATAAGAACATAATTTTTTAAAAACATCTTTTGCTAATCTTGAAAATGATTATAAGGTGTTTTTAGATGAAACAAATCGGAAAGAACATTAGTTAAGAGTTGACAATGCTATTTTAGAAAGTGTAAACTCATATCCTAAAGAGAAACTTGAAGATCTTGAGGAAAATAAGACACCCCTACACTTGAACAATTTTCCAATCCTGATTAGAAGACTAAAATTTCAAAGCCTAGAAAAAGGCACTATAACGCACATAGATTGGTAGACCCTTTTCCATATGTTAAATATCTTTCATGTGTAATGACTGATCATATTTATCACACATGCATGGTTCATAGTAAAACACATCTAGTATGAAGACCTAAGATGCATAAATCACAGCATATCAAGATGCATCCAGATTATCATTTCCAAGAGGCGAATCCAAATTCATTTGGGTTCCCAAGTTAACATTTGAAATTTTTATAAAAATGCTCTCATACAAGACCTCGTAAGAGAATTTGGTATCTAGATAGTGGATGTTCGAAGTATTTGGCTGGAGATACAAATCAATTCATATCACTAGAAGTTAGGAATAGAGGCAAAGTGACACTTTGAGACAATACCACAACGAAAGTTATAGGTACATGTATTATTGGAAATAGGAATAATTTTTATTTTTAGAATGACCTATTGGTTGAAGGCTTAAAATATAACTTATTGAGTATTAGTCAGTTTTGTGATAAGGGCTATAGTGTTAATTTTTTTCCTACAAGATGTATTATGTGCCAAAATGGAAATGATGTGTTGCATGGAAATATGGTAAATAATGTATACATGCTTGATTAAAATTTTGTTAAATCTTCTACTTTTTATTTGAAAACAATCACTGATGAGTCATAGTTATGACATAGAAGACTTTGTCTTGCATGAACAAAAAATCATAGGAAGAATACCTAGAAAGAGTTGGTTTGAGGGATACCCATACTAGATTTCATTAAGGATCACCTGTATGACGCATGCCATTTAGGAAAATAGGTGAAGTCTTCCATTCATTCAATCAAAGATCTTAATGTCCAAGGAATATAATCAAATAGAAGAAATTAATTTTAAAAAAAACTCTAGTACCTAGACTTGAAGTAATAAGGGTATTACCAGCCTTTGCCTATTTTAAAGGTTTTAAATTGCTTCAAATAGATGTTAGGAGTGTCTTTCTTAATGGGATGATACAAGAAGATTTTTATGTTATACAACATCCAGGTTTTTACATTTCAAGATTCCCTAATCACGTATTTAAATTAAAAAAGGTATTATATGGAATAAAATAGGCACTTAGGGCTTGGTATAACAAGCTAAGCACTTTCCTACTAGAAAGATATTTTATTAAAGAAAGTGTGGATACCACTCTCTTCGTAAAAATGATAGGAGATGACATACTCATTGTTCAAATATATGTTGATGATATCATGTTTTGATTCACCAATAAAAATCGTTGTGATGATTTTTTTCAAAAATAATGAGTAGTGAATTTGAAATGAGTTTGATGGGAGACTTAAGCTATTTTCTTACTTTTACCATAAAATATAATGAGGATAGAACATTTCATAGCTAGTCAAAGTATATTAAGGAGATCCTCAAGAAATATGAAATGGATAATGCTAAACTAGTGAGTATACCAATGAGTTCCTCAGTGTAATAAGATAAGGACTCTAAGGGAAAATCTATTGATCAAAAGAAATTTAGAGGAATTATTGGATTATTACTTTACTTAACTTCTAGCAGACCAGATATCATGTTAATTTTTTGTTTGTGTGTTAGATTTCAAGCTGATCTAAAAGAATCACATTTTACTGTTGTTAAAAGAATTCTGAGATATCTTTTGGGAACTCAAGACTAAGGGAATTGGAATCCTAAGCACAGCTCTTCTTTTGAAAAAAAAAATAAATATTCTCATTCAAATTTTGTTGGATGTTGGGTTGATTGGAAAAGTACTTATAGAATTTTTTATTTCATAGAAACTTTTTTGTTACTTGGTTTATCAAAAAATAGAATTCAGTAGCCCATTCTACTACTGAAGCAGAATACATTATCTTAGGTAGTTGTGTGTCACATGTTCTTTGGTTTAAATAATAATTAATTGATTTAGGATTTTTAATTAGCACTATTCAAAGTTTTTTGTGATAATACAAGTGTCATATGCATTTCAAAAAATCCTATTCAACATTCTAGAACCAATCATATAGATATAAGGCATCACTTTATTAGAGATCATGTAGTTAAAAGAGAAGTTGTATTACACTATGTTGCTACAAAGAATCAACTTGCACATATTTTCACAAAACCACTAGCTTTTTGAAAAATTTAGCACCTTAAAAACAAGATTAGGTGTGATTGATCTTAATGCTTAAAATTGAAATTCTTTAAATTGAATTTGTAATGTATTTATATGTTTGTTTTATTTATTGGTTTGGTTGTTAATTATAGTTTATTTCTCTAGTTTTTTTAATTTTTCTTTCATTAGTATTATTGTTGTTTTAGTTTTCATTGTTGCTTGTCATATATCTTGTTTGTGAATTGTTTTTTAATAGAGTTATTATTTTTCATTTCGTGAGTTTCATTTTCTTTTGTACTGTACAAATTCTGTAGATTATACATGACATTTTTTTATCTTTTCTGAGTTGAGCTCTTAAAATTGAGATTTTTTGAAGCATATCATACTATACGATGTTGTCATCATTTATACAATCAATTATTTTTTATCTGTACATTTTGGGATGTTCTCCAAAGTCAATTATTTTTATCAAATCGTACGTATGAAATTTCATTTCATCTGTACAATCCTATTATCAATTTATCATGTAGATGAACCTAACTGCCAGATATAATCAATATTATTTTAGTCATCCTAATTAAACATGTATTTATTTGTACGATCGTATAGTTAAAAAGCCTATGTGAAATGACTCCTCGGGATTGGCAGTTTATCAAAAGTCATTTCATTTTGGTAGATTTCATTCATTTGTATGAATTATTTTCATCCAGTATGTTTTTAAAATCATATGTACGATTACAATTTTGTACTGTATGATAGGTCATTTTTCTTTAAATTGAATGGAGTTCGATGGTTTTCTTTACAATCTTCTTCAATCTCAATCCATCTTATGACCTTACTCTAGAAATGGTTAGTAGCAGTAAGCTTCCACAAACTTCTAAGGGCACTTCCTCTTGTTCTAGTAGAGCTGAGAATTTTCTCTTGAAAGAAAATGAGGAAGCCTACAGTCTGTTCTTTAAAGCTAAGATTACCGCATCTTGACCCCTAATTAAAAGTGGCATTAACTTTCTAGTTATGCCTCCTTTTGCTTCAATTTAATTCTCTTTTATCCTCACACAAATTTATTCCTATCATAAGGGCACATTTCCTCTTTTCCTTGCAAATGTGAGAGTGAATGAAGATCACACTAGGATGACTTCATATGTCTTTAAGTAATGAGTAGAAATAACCAAGAAAGATTTAGGCACCTTTCTACATCTTAGAATTGAAGGGGTTAGGGCACACATAATGAACTCTAGACCTGATTTTGACTGGTCTTAAATTAATCAAATTCTTAAAGGTGTTGCTCAAGTAAATCATTTTCCCTTATGTACACCCTAAACAAAAATGCTCAGATTATCCAGCATATTTTAAGGACTTCTATTATACCTAAAGTATGTGATCATATCAACCTAACTCCTTTATTACCTAGAGTTACATTCCTTATCATGATTAATGCTCCTATAGATGAAGCCCAACTGATTATGGACTATATCTATAAGCTTTCTGATATTGGACTTCCTTACAATAGGAGAAATAAAAATGTGGCTTTAGGACATTTGGTAGCATATATTCTAGAAAACAAGAACAACTTAATCCATCATGATCCTCCTACTCAGCTTTATATTTACATTACTGATGCTTCTTTAAATTCACTTTCTAACTTGTATCAAAGAAGGGAGAAGAATATGAAGAAGAAGGAGCCCCTACTCCAGCACCTGCAACTTTTCATGGACCCGATCAGAATTTCTATCAAGAAATGGTCCAGCATTTTGATAGACTGGAATCTCATTTAGATCAACATTTTGAACAAATTCAGGCTCACCTAAACCTGTAGGGTGCGGCATACAATGAAGACACGGGTTGGATCCGAAGATAGTTTGATTATATTAACATGCAAGAAGTTATAATAAGTATCTACATTATGATGTTTGCCCCTCAGCCACCTCCAGACCAAGGTCCCTTAGGATTTTAGTTGAGATTTCTCTATTGTACTTGTTATTATGTTGTTTCTTTTAATTTCATGTGTTGGCTTCTCTATGTTAGGTCTCTTCCTTTTCTAGTATGATGTATAAGTTGTGCGTGTTACAAGTGTTCAATGAAATGATGTTTTCTCTTATGTTAAAATTATTCTTCTTGAATTAGTTTAGGTTTTATAGTCTGATTAAATTTAGTTAATCTCTATAATGAAATTTTAATGTACTTTGCCCTATAAATTGATTTCTTTGCAAAATTTAATTTTTAAAAAAATTTAATTAAATTATGATTGAGTGTAGATTAGAAGATCGACTTCATGTTCTTATAGACAAATATTATTTAGCTAAAATGGTTGCAAAATAGATGTGAAATTTTTATTTTATTTATTTTTCAACATGTTAATTTTTAATAATTATTAGAATTTGTTTTAAGATTTATTTATATTGGAAAGACTAAAAATATGAAAGATACACAAATCGTGCAAAAAATTCAAAAAGATGCACAAAATGTGACACAAGTTTAAAATGATGTGCAATGTTCGCAAAAGTAAAAAGAGACACAATAATAGCCCAAACTGAAAGATGCACAAAGTGTGCCAAAAATTGAAAAGATGCACTATGTTGCCAACTAAAAGTTTTATATGTTCTTTTCTTAATCTCTCTATCTCTTATACAAATCCATTTAATTAGCAATAATGTCCACCATTGAATTAAAAACTAATTAATCTTTATTTCATCATTTTTGCAATTATTATTTTTATTTGATATGTCTAGAACAAACAGTAAACCTAGTAGAATTTTCTTATCTTAATTGTTCTTTGATTTAAAATATAATATTTTTTTTTACATTTGAATATTATTACTATCTTTAAAAATAGTTTAAAATCTTCTTCTTAATCATAGGTTTGATTTGTCAATACAAACTTATCTTTCTTAAGAGGTACTTCCCTTTTTATTGTTGTAAAAAGGGGGAGACATTAGTTATTGGTTGATGTGTGGTGTATGTTTATTTATGTGTGATTTAGATGTGATTGAATCGTATGTGTTTGTTGTGTCGTTAGTGTGTGGTGTGAATGTGTATGTGTTTCGTTGTCGTGTTTTTTTTTTTCAATTGTTTATGTTTTTTTTTTTCAATTTGTATTTTTTTTATTTTGGTTGTTGATGTTGATTCATCATTTTGATTCAAATCCCTTTTTTTTCTATTGATCTAGGGGGAGCTTTGGAGAAAAATGATATCGAGTGATTAACTTAAACATTGATTTTTTTTTCATCATCAAAAAGACGGAGATTGTTGCAACTTAGATTTCAAGATTAAGCTTTATGTAATGTGATTTTCGATGATACAAAAATATTGTTATTATGATTACTATTTTTCCTAAAATACATTGGATATATTTTGTTTGTATTGTTTTTGTGTACTATCATTTCATAAAAATAATACTCCAGACCATCAAAGACTTAAAGATAGATTAGATTAAGGTTACTTGTAAATGAAGTATGTAATTTTTCTACTTTTCTTGAGTATGAGAGAATTTGATTGTATCTGGGTAACTATGCACACACCCATTGGGGTTGTGAGTCAAAATTTTTTTAAAACTAATCATACTTTACAATTTTAAATCATACTAGAGGATTTGTTATGGTAGTTCCTACAAAAAATTATAAGAAAATCATGCCCGCAAAATTTTTTTATACTATTCGTACTATATGATAATCCTTTCATAAAAAACAACCCATTGAGTACA
Organism: Dendrobium catenatum; assembly: GCF_001605985.2. NCBI lineage: Eukaryota > Viridiplantae > Streptophyta > Magnoliopsida > Asparagales > Orchidaceae > Dendrobium > Dendrobium catenatum. The sequence goes on along the minus strand of NW_021319005.1, from coordinate 34,110 downwards.
AAATGGGTACGTACCAATTCATCCCAAGTGAACTCACCATTTTTGAACTGATCGTGTTATACAAAGTAAGATTAGTACAGACGACTCCCAAAGTACAAAATGGGTGCATACGAGTTAGACCCAATAAATCACTTTATTTTTTCAATTGTTCGTATTGTACAACTTCAGGTTTGTACAGATGACTCATAGGGTACAAAATGGGGTCATCCATGTTCATACGAAATAAAGCATGATTTGTTTAAATAGTTCAAAATGTATGTTATAATGTTCGTACAAATGATTCACATTGTACGAATTGGGATCGTAAAGAATCTTATCAGACAAACTTGTTTAGTTTTGAACTGTTTATAGAGAAAAATTTTAGTTCGTACATATGCATGATAAAGTACAAAAACAAGTTCATACAAGATCATACATGGATTTTTGAACTATTTATATGGAGGAAGTATGATCATATTATATGATCTGTGTACATTCAACTTTAAATTTTTCAATTTTCTGGATGGGTTTTCTTGTATTTCATATATACGGATTCTAAAAATTGACACTCTATTCTTCTAGAAATCTTGATAAGAATTTCTTTCTAAACTGGAGAAGGAGCGTGTTTGTGAGAGTGTTTTTAGGAGTGAAGATTGAGAGATATTTTGAGAGAAAATTATGAGGAAATTTACAAGGTTACAAAAAGGTAAGGATCTCTTATTTATTCTTCAGGTTTCTCCCTACTTCCTTCAAGGTTCTCGAGATAAGATTTTCAAAGAAGATCATGTTACTTTGACTTCTCCAAGAGGGTGAAAAAGGATGCTGGTTCTCTATCATCACTAGAAGGGAGAAAAAGGATGCTGGTTCTCTGTCGTCACCAAGAGGGTGAGAAAGGATGTCAGTACTTTACTGCATGGGGTTGGCCGAAGAGAGGTTTTGTAAGGGCTTCTCCAACTTGTTATGGGAGCAAAAGGAGAGTCACTTTTATTTAGTTCAATACTTGAAGGAGTCATCAGGAAGTGGATGTTGGTCTGTTTGGACCAAACCAATATAAAATTTAGTGCTCTTCTTTTCTTTTATTTTTACTGCATTTTTATTTTTCGCACATTTAATTATAATGGTTGAAAAAATATTTTGAGAAAATCTATCATTGTATCAAATATGTTAAATCAGTTTTCTAATTTCCAAGATAATTATTAAATAACTAATTCACCCACCTCTTAGTTATCCTTGGGACCGTTTTATTAGGTCTAACAACCTATTCAAACTTTTAAATGGTGGAGGAATAGATGTTATTTTACTAATCTGCATCAGTGGCTACCACCAACCATTAAATGAATGGCTGAAAGTCCTCAAACAGATGATAAATCATGTTGGAAGAAACTTAGAGTTTGGCTTAGGTTAACAAGAGATCTTGTTGATGGCTAGCTTTAACCAAAGGATTTTGATTGGGAAAGTGGAAAATGTAATCTAGAGAGCTCAAACTAAACTTGAACTAGAGCTTGGGGGCTAAGTCTTGTAAGACAGGGCCTAGATTAGAATGAGTTTTATTTTATGACTTTTTGCCAATTTAAATGCCTCCACGCCAAGTGAACGGTCCTGATTGATTTGGGTGGTTTCTTTAATGGTTTCAGGTGTCTTGGATTTATTAAAATGTCATAAAATCAAAGGAAAAAAGGACATGAGGAGTAAAGCTTATTGACCTCTTTTAGCCCTTTAGGATCATTTGAGTTGATTTGAGCTTAACCTAAGGATTAGAGAATACTTAAGCATGTTCTAGAGAGTGATTAGAGTTGCTAGGATTAGGTGGATTTAAAGTAAAATTCTTGTTAGGGATAAGTTGACCATTTAAAATTAATAAAACTTTATTGACTTATTGACAAATCAAAGTGGTCAAAGCCTACAAAGGTGGAGTGAAAATGGATCAAATAAGCTATTTAAATGGCTGGATGGGCTTAGTTTTAATCAAAGAGAACAAGCTAGGTAGTTTAACCAAAAAAATGAGTGTTGTTACGGATCTATGGTTTATGATTTTGATGATAGCAAACATTCCTTATTTCTCTATGATTTCCTTATGTGCTAACGTTTCAGGTCCACACGTTTAAACTACAATCTGGAATCAGCTCAAGATTGGGTAGACTAGGTCTGTGTCAGTTTGTAATCCTTTTCCTTTCTTGAGTCTGTTGTATTTAGTGTGGCTATAACTTGGTAGAAACTCTCCTGCTCCCTATATGATTTCTGCTTTTGGTAACATCGTCCGGGACGATATTAATATCGGCCTGGACGATCTGTCCAAAATCAGAAACCCTGAATAGGGCATCCTCATTATGGCAGCCATCAACAGATGGGCCTGGACGATACTTGTATCAGCCAGGACGATAAGATCAATTTAGAAAGAATCAGCCGCCATAGACAATTAAGGTATACTTTATTTTAAAATTATCGGCCAGGACGATCCAAAGATCGGCCAAGACGAAATTACCAAATTATGCCTTAATTGATCAAGAAATCAAGGGAGCATTAATGGTTGATTGATATGATCACATCGGCCGGGACGATCGCATGATCGGCCAGGACAATGGCCTGGACGATCTATATCGGCCAGCTTAAAAATAGAGCAATGCTCAGGACGATTGAAATCTAATTTGAACTAATCGGCCAGAACGATCGTGAGATCAGCCTGGACGATGTAACCAATTTTCTTCTGATCATCTCAAATCGTCCCGGGCTAATGAGCTTAATTTGTACATATCGGCCAGGATGATATGCCTATCGGCCTGGACGATAATGTCGGCAACTTGCATTAATGAGCTCGTTTTGAGAGCTTCTATTTAAGCTTTGGAAAGGCACTTTATAAGTGTCTTTGAAAGCCATTGTAGCTTCGTTCTTGTGGGGGAAACTAGAAGAGAGAGCTTGAAAGGGAGAGAGGAAAGGGTGGAGTTTGAGAGAGGGAGAAGATCCTGCGAGGGGGGACTCAAGGGAGTGTGGAGGGGGTTCCACACGGTTAATCCGGCGAACTCGCACCTTAGTACCATCGGATTCAAGGCTTGTCTCGAGGTAAGGTCACCAAAGAAGAAGTCTCTTTGGTGTCAAAGGACCCGGCGACTCCGCCGCACAGTGGGAGGTTGAAGTGATTTTGTAAGGGCTTCTCCGCCTAGCCGTGGGGGCTAAAGGAGAGACACTTGTGTTAGTGCAATACTTGGGGGGTGCCTCCAAGGAGTGGACGTAGGTCTAGGTTTGACCAAACCACTATAAATCTGGTGTGTTCTTTTTTTTTACTATTTTCGCGTTTTATTTTTAGCACTTTGATTGTGGTGATTTGGATTGTGTTTTGGTTCTAAGGTTTTTCCAATTCACCTCTCTTTAATTAGCTTGGGACTAAGTTCAAGAGGGATTAACATCCCTAACAAACTTTCAAGTGGTATCAGAGCACTTTCTAATGTCATCTGAGAACTTTCAAGTGGTATCAGAGCGATTTTCATAAAATAAGTTTTTAAAAAGCTTTTGAATTTCGATCCATGGCTAATTTTTTAAATCGTAATATTGCGGAAAGATATTCAATCACCAGACCTCCTTTATTTTAAAATATGTCATTTGAATTTTGGAAGACTCGTATGTCTATTTTTTTGCAATCAATTGATTTTCGCATGTGGCATATGATTTTAACTGGTTATTCATCACCGTCACGAATTATTAATTGAGTTAAAATTGTTATTCCTTTTAATCAGTGGAGTAGGTAAGAACAAGTAAATTCTCAATTAAATGCAAAGTCTTTAAATTGCTTTTTCTGTGCTTTAAATTCTGATGATTTTATGTTAGTATCCACGTGCACTACCGGTAATGAAGTTTGGGATAAATTGCACAACATATACGAAGGCACTAGTGAAATCAAGCAATCCAAGTTGAATTTGTTAATGCATGATTTTGAATTATTTTCCATGAAACCTTTTGAAACGATCTTAGACATGTATACCAGATTTATTCAAATTGTAAACTCATTACATGCTTTAGGAAAAGATTTTTCAAATTTTGAAAAAGTTAACAAAATTCTTCGATGTTTACTGGAAAAATTTGATGCCAAAGTTATTGCTATTTGTGAATCAAAAGATTTGAATGATTATTCTATTGATAATTTGATTGGCTCACTCATTGCCTACGAGCAAGGTTTGGGTCAAAGACTTTTGGATGCAGGTGAAACGAACATTCTAAAAGCTGAAGATACGAAAAGAGAAAGCTTAGTTGGTGACGATAGCAATGTCTTGTCAAGCAAATCACAAAGCTCACCAAAGCATAAGCAAAAGTGGAAGAAAGGTAAAAGTGGTAAGGATGTCCATATTTCTTCTGACATTATTTGCTTTCGATGGATATATATATATATATAAAATTAAAATCCACAAAGGGGCCTACACATTGATATTAAAAAAGCAATTACAAAGTCCTTGCAAGTGATCATCAGCTCACTATTGCTCTTACGAGCTACAAAACAAAGCAAAAGAAAACCTACGAGCCAATTGTCTCCACTAATGAAAACCTACGAGCCAATTGTCTCCACTAATAAAAAAATATAGAGCACCCTAATAACATTCTAAAGATGCTATAGACAAGCATCCAAAAAAGAAAGATAATATTAATGAAATAAAGCCCAATCTTTCTACAAAAAAGCTTGAGTCCAGCCAAAAGTAGTTCCACCTATAAAGTAAAGTTGTTGAAAAAAGAGAAGCTACACGACCAAAAAATATAGGTTAAATAGTAACAATAATCATAATAGCTAGCCAAAAAGAACTAGAATCTACTCCAAGTAAAGCCAATCCAGGAATTAAGACTTAAAGAGCTCAGAATACAATTAATATAATAAGCCTTATTAGGAAAATCCACAAGCCACTCAATCCTACATTCCGTATCACCCAAAAAAAACCTTTGAAAAACCAATCCAGCAAAACAAAGGACCCCTAGAAAAATAGTAAGAGTTATCCAGAATTCCAACCACACCATTCCACCATAAAAAACAAAAAGGCAAAACAGCCTCCAAGGGATGAACAACCACCTGCAGGCAACAGCCAGAACACTAACAACACCAACGTAATAAAAACACCCAGCCAGAGCCTTACGGTTACCCCCAGCACTCCAAAAATTGAAGGTAGTAGAGCAACAATGGGATAGACCATCAGCATTATAACCAGTGAAATCATAGCTCAAGTCTAAAGCCACAAAGATAATAGCTAAACATGAATACACATATTTATGGCAGTAGCAGATAAAAGGTAACGTCAAAAAGAAATACCAGGTAAGAATGACAAGATTGATACAACATAAGTAACCCTACAAAATGGAGAACAACTCAGCCAAAAGAAGAAAAAAACCAATCCAAATGTCCATCCAAACAACAATAGGGATAGAACACCTCTAGTAAAAAACATAAGAAAGTAGCCAAAAACTAAAACCAAAAACAAGAGGGAAAGGCTCCTCCACACCATAGATAGCCCAGCCATCATAAAAATTGGACCAGGTAGAAAACAAAAAAACCAGAACACCCTAATAATCATGCAACTGAAACCAAGAAGCCAAAAAAAAGCAAAATGAACTAGCAAATAGAATTCTAGAGAAAGTAAACCAACCAGTACAACAACCAAGAGTATAAATAGTTAAAATCTAACATAAGAAATACCACACACATCAAGATTAAGCAAAGGGGCACAGGAATAATGGACCAAATAACATCTAAAAAAATAATCAAGGCTACAACCCCGCATAGCAAGCCAAGAAGCACAAGCGTTACCTTCCTTGCTAACATGGTGAAATGTGGAGTTAAAAAATAATAGCAGCTTTTTAAATTGCCTAACATTGATAAAAGAGATTTGGGATACAACACATATCCTCATCATCTTGAAAAAGTTGAAAATCAAAATTAGAATTAACATTAATATACAAGTTAGTTAAGTTAAGGGGGATGCACAACTGAATACCATAGAGAATGGCCATACTTATGGAAGTAAAATAGTTACCATTGTGAACAAGACCCGCAAAAGCTACAATAAGCCAGCCATTACTATCCTTAACAGTACCACCACAACCAAAAAATAAATCAGTACTAGCACCATCCATATTCAATTTAAAGAAATTAATGGGGGGTTTGTTCTAAAAGATAATAGAAGGAACACCCTCCAAATTAACCCTAAAGCAGTACCAACAAAGTAACAGTTTTTAAAATTCTTAACATATAGAAGATAAACAAGCACAAGAGCTAAAACATTATCCTTCACCTTCTGAACGACATTATGATGGTTCATCCTCACATCATTGAAAAGGGAGATATTCCTTTCCAACCAAAGAAACTAAAGAATGAGAGAAGGAATGCCATTATGAATGTGGCCTTTAGAGTTAATAAACCAAGCCTTGAGCATAGATTTAAGGGAAAGATGTTAGTTAAAGCAATTTACTGAAACAAATCATCAAAATAAACCCAAGTTCTAACTGCAACAGGACATGATAAAGAAACATGATGCTTATTCTCCATTTGGAAACAACATTGACACTTGGAAGCCAAAATAAAGCCTTTTTTGATGAAATTATCATCCGTTGGAATAAATCTATGCAGGATTCTCCAAACAAAAATAAAATTAGTATAAGGAGAACTCATATGCCAAATATTAGTGAAAATATTATCATTTTTTCTTTTAGCTTTAAAAGTATGCCAAGTACTCTTTAAGTGAAAACCACCATCTTTGGATAAATCTCATATAATAATATCTTTAGAAGAAATATTGATAGGCAAGTATAAAATACAGTGGAGGATGCAATCAGGAATAAAATTAGAAAGCTTATCATAGTCCCAACAATTATCATTAAAAAAAGATTTAATCCTGACCGAAGTAGTAGATGAAAAAATCAAGATGGAATCAATAGAATCTTTACCTAGCCATCTATCTTGCTAGAAGAAGATATTACCATCACCAAGCCCCCAAGAAAGAAAGGGCTCCACATCCCATTTAACCATGCAAAGCCTTTTTCAAACTCTAGAATCACCAAGCTTAGGAAAACAATTACTATGATTTTGGCCAACACAATATTTGAAGATCATAAAATTAGACCTAATTTTCTCTTTAGTGCGTAAATTAGACAAAAGTTTAAAAGAAAAGGCCTTAGCAAGATCATTTAATTTCATGCAGCCAAGACCACCTTCAGGCAAAACACCAAAACACTTCTCCCAAGTGGCCCAAATAATTTTAGAACTAGAAGAAGTGCCACTCCAAAATAATTTGTTAATAAGCTTCTGGACCTATTGAAAATAGCTTGAGTTAGAAAAATAGTTTGAAAACTATAAATTGGTAAAACACAAAGAACACTTTTGACAAGAGTAACTCTACCATCAATGCTAAGAAAATTGGAGTTCCAATATAAAAGCTTATTCTAGATAGAAATCCAAAATAGAAGCAAAAATATCATTATGAATAATGTGCCATGATTTTTGGAAGAAAAGAGTTGTAAAACCATCAAACCCCACCAAAAAATTACTATTCATATCCAACAAAGTCTCTTTAACATCCTCAAAAGAAGGAGGCCTAGTGAGAGAGACATTATCCTCAAGGGATATAAGGTTGGGAATAAAACAGTGATCCATAATAAGAGCCGGATTAAAAATGTTATTAAAATGGGTATGAAAATGATGGATAGCTAAATTAGCGATCTCCTCGGCGTTATCAGTAAAAGAACCATCCTCCCTTTGGATTTTATTTATACTTTTTTTAACCTTTTTTCTCTTAGCCAACACATGGAAGTACTTAATATAGTGATCAACTTAAACCAAGTGCTTTGCAGCAGCTTTTTTCTTTCAAAAGACCTCTTCCTGAGCTTGGAAATTTAAATGATCTTCTTTAGTTTTTTTTTTTAAGATTGAGATTACATCTGCAGGGTCATTTTGATACAAAAGCTCAGTAGAATTCACAAGGAGTTCTGCTTGTAAAATTTTAGAAAAAATATTTCTAAAATCATGATGATTCCACCAATTAATAACTTGCTTCAACCTTTTGAGCTTAAACCAAAGTCTCCTCATGCAAAAACTAGAATTATCCGGGTGTATAGAAGCTTGCCAATTATTTTAAACAACATCCAAAAAGGAATATTGAAGTAACCACATGTTTTGTGATATGAATTGAAAAGTAGCATTAAAATGTCAAAAATTAGTGGTAAAAAGTAGAGGAGAATGATCAAACAAAGTTCTACTAAGATGGTGCACATTGGTGGAGTAAATAGAAATACCCCAAGAGTTATTAAATAGCACACGGTCAAGCCTTTTCCAAAAGTGACCCCTATTCTATGTAAAGTTATTACCAACAAAAATAATATCAATCAAATTGTAAGCCATAATCATATTATTAAAATCCTCCATAGAGCGATAAGGAGTAGAAACACCAATCCTTTCAGAGGGGTTAGTGATGGCATTAAAATTACTACCAACAAACCAAGGAAAATTACAAATATTATGGAAATTAATAAGTCAATCCTAAAGCAATTTTTTAATGTAGAGGGAAGAGGCAGCATACACAAAAGAGGGACAATAATGAAAATTAGGATCCTCAATTTTACAATGCAAGACTTGAGTAAAATCACCAATAGTATCAATTTTAACTAGATCTTTCCAAAAAAAAAACAAAATTTTGTAGGCCACATTCGAAATAGAATTATTTAAACCAAAAAACCAAGAGGTGCTTAACAACCTAAAAATGAAAAAAAGAGGCTCAAGTAGAACAAGAATAGAAACATTATGAACATGACATAAATTCTTAACACATATTCGAGATGATGGGCAAGCAGTGCCCCTCACATTCCAAGTAATAGTACTAAACATAAAGAAAAGCTTAAAGAGAAGTATGCAAGCGAATGTTTATAGGAGGTTGCAAAGAAATATGCTTTTGCTTCTTCCCTCTTTTACTATGAACTTTAGTAAAACTAGTATCATTATTATCCTTGGCAAAACATTTAGCAACAATATACATATCTTCAGTATTAGTAAAAGCATTTATATTATACATGCCATCATCCTCTTTTACTATCATTTTGATGATCCCTTTGAATAGTAGGGCTTTCTTCATCCATAAACATACCATCATCCTCCAAATTATCACTAGCCCTCAAAATAGAATCTTTCATTCATTTAGAAAGTGGGGAACAGTGATCCATAGAAACAAATTCACCTTCCTCTAAGGGCATGCCATTCCTTTTACCTTCTATGGAAGGCAACTGAATATCATTATTAGCACCAATCAAATAATTATGTTTATTTAAAGGATTAAAAGGATTATGAGAAAACATAATATCATTAAAATCAAACACATTTTTTATCAATAATGCAAATGAAAGAGGTTCCATCATTAACATCCTTTTGGAACTTCAATATTAGGTAAAATATGCGCCAATATCTTCTCATAATCAATAGTAGGAATAGTACAAGTGCTAGTAATAACTCCATGATCATGAGTTAAAAAAACAACATTAGTAATAGTTGGAAGAGGCTCCTCCACAGTAACCACTAACAGCTTCTCAGTATGTTGTGAGGGTTTAGAGGTATTACCCTCCAAAGGAACCAGAATAAGATTAGTAACTTCATGATCAACAACCCCATTCAATTATTTCAAAGAGTTCGCAGTTGTACAAACGTAAGGGTGCTTTAATAAAATAATTGTTCATACCATGCCCATGCATTTTTGAGAAAGAACAAAATATAAGTAAATTTTCAAACTCGTTATTTTGGAATTAACCCTTAACTTCGGACCCAATCCATATTTCACTCAAATTTTTCTTAAAATCATCCAATTCAACCAACAGCCTTGCAATAGATTGCCTCGACATCAAAGTATTGGCTTGGTCAGTTTGTAACAAACGGCCAAAGATAGAAGCCATACCAAAAAGAATTTAATGGTTAAAAAAGCGCAGTCTCAAATTAGGTAAAGAGATCCAAACCGGAGCAATAGGAGACTCCTTTCTAATGTCAAAATCTGCAGTTCATTTCTATAAATACATTTGACATTCTTGAATATAATATGACCTCCTTAAAAGTTCTTTGATGGCACTTGAAAGTTTGACAGGGATTTTAAGCCCTTATGAACTAGTCCAAAGGCTAACTAAGAAGGGGTGTGAATTGGTATTTTAAAAAATCTTTCAATTAAAACATAATCTTAAAACAAAAACCATGATTCACCATAGAAATCAAAATGTGCAAATTAAATGTGGAAGCAGTAATAAAGAATATAGAAATTTATAGTGGTTCAGTCAACTCAAACTACATCCACTCACCGGAGGCACCCTCTGAGTATTGTACTAAACTCAGTGTCTCTCCTTTTGCCCCCACAGTAAGGCAGAGAAGCCTTTAAAAACCTCCTTTCCACTAGCCTAAGTGAGGTAGAGAACCCAACTCCTTTTGTGTCCTTTAGAAGCAGGAAGAGAACCCAGCTCCTTTTGCTACCTCCTGAAGTAGGCAGAGAACCTTGATCAGATGCAGAAGTAGACCTCTCTAGAACCCCGAAGGAACTAAGGATGACAACTAGAGAAGACGATAATAGATCCTTGCTTGGAGGAACCTTTATGAAACCCCTCATATACTCCCCCTCATAAGATCCTCTCTCTCTCTCTCTATCCCTTTCTCTCCCTCCCCTCTAGGCTCTCTCAGGTTAGAACAATATAAAATGATGATCTCTTGGGTAGAATAAGAGGTCTTATATAGAAGAGCTTCATAATAGCTCTTAATTGCAATAAACTAACTTTATCATCCTCTACGATTAGTGCAAATTAAGGTCAATCAGCCAATATAATTTGGGATAATCTTAAGGGTTTTATTTATATCATCTAGGCCGATAGGATATCATCTTGTACAATTAATACAAATCATTAAATATCATCTAGAACATTTCCTTGAATAGAAGCTAGTTGATGTTTGGTCATCCAGGTATACTAAGGTTTGTGAATTGATCATCCTGGCCGATCCTACAATCGTCTAAGATGATATGATTAAGCAATTAAACCTTAATTACTTTTCTTAATTACCAAATTAATTTAGACATAATTTTGTTGCATCTTTCAAAATGATGTCCTGGATGATATCCAAAAATAAAGCTACCTAAATAGATCTAGTGGCTGATTCTTTCTGATTTGTGCCTATCGTCCCGGTTGATGCAACTATCATATAGGAAGATGAGTTTAATGATGGCTGCCTTAACCAGGTTACCCTAATTAGGGTTTGTATTTTTAACTGATCATCCAAGAAAATTTTGGGATCATCTTTGAATAATATGACCAAAAATAGAGAACTATAAAAATAGTCAAAAATTTTCTCGCAAGTGTGTGTGTGTAAGTTTACTTAGCATCTTGAACCACATCGTTTATAATAGACTAAAGAAAAAAGAAAAGTTTACAAACTGACTCAGACCTAGTCTACCCAATCTTGAGTTGGTTCAAATTGTAGTTTGATCTTGTGGACCAAAAATATTAGTAGGAAATCTAGTCATAGAGAAATAAAAGTGTTTGCTATCATCAAAATTCTATTCCCTGAAAACATATTTGAAATAATTTTCCCATTTTTTATGATGGAAATAATTAAACAATCAAAACGAAATAAAATGAAAACAATTACAAACACTACTCCCCTTTTCACATCACAAAAAATGAGGAGGAAAAACAAGAAAAAAAAAAGATGAAAGTAAAGTTTTTTTTAATCAAAGCTTGAATATGACACAGTCTCCATGTGATTAATTTTAATGACTTGAAACACCAATGAGTTAACATTAATGAAATCCAAAAATGGTAAAATATCATATCTTGTTAACTCTAGCTCGAACTTCTCATAGGGCAAAACTATCTTTTGAAATCAAAAGACCTAAGTTAAAAAAAACAATTGGATAAGAAAAAGAGATCCATTCAAGATTTAGTTTTAAAAAAATATCTTATAGAATAATATATCAAATTAATTTGTCACAATCATGAAATTCGAAATCAAGCCTTTAAAAATCTCAAGTGATACATGAATTCTTCTATGTTTTAAAAGTTTGAAAGAGAAGATAACTTGCTTTTGGTGGGCTCATTTTATGCCCTTCTCAATAGAATGAACACTTGTACATCTTTTGATTTTTGATATACTTTATGTATATTTTTCAATTTTGCGTCATTGCGCATCTTTTGTTTTGGTGTTATTGGCCACTTTTTTATTATTTTCCAATCTAGATTTCGTTTCAAAACTCTTAAATATTCTCAGTTGTGAGTATATCTTCTAGATATTAGAGAAGAAAAACTCACTCTCTAATATAAGGAAGAACAAACCACAAAACATAATTAAAATCATTTGAAAAACGTAATGACATGATAATGAGAAATCTTGAAGTAATATAAACTTTAAACATTATAAATATAAGATAGATTCCTCTAGCAAGATAGAAAAGACCTCAATCGCAAAGTCTAGTTGTTAATTTGAGATAGATTTTTGTTTAGAAAAGAAAGTTACAACATTAAAAGAGGTTAGAGAAACAAAAACAATCAATGGTGTTTCATCCCTTTAAATGATTAAGAGATGTAAAATATTGATTACAAATTTTCAAAAAGCAAAAACATGATATAAAATATCATTTCAGTAGTGACCACAAAAGAAGAAAAACCAATATAACAGAAATAAAATAAAAAAGAGAAACAATAACTAGTAAGCAAAGTAAAAAAAAAAGGCAATAAAATAAAAGATTCAGAAATCAGTAAACAACAAATTCATGCATTTATGTCAATCACACAAAATCTGGTCCTTAAGGTGCTGAAAGTGTCAAAAGCTAGTGGTTTAGTAAAGATGTCACCCAATTGATTCTCAGTTGTCACATAATGTAACTCAATGTCTCCTTTGGTCATATGGTCTCTAATAAAGTGATGACTTATGTCAATGTGTTTGGTCCTTGAATGTTGGATAGGATTCTTAGAGATAAAGATAGCACTAAAGTTGTCATAAAAGATTAATATTATGCTTATAGGAAATCCTAAATAAAGAATTTGTTGCTTCAACCAAAGGACTTGGGCCACAAAAATTCCTAAGGCAATGTACTCAGCTTTAGCAGTGGAAAGTGCAATAAAGGTTTTTTTCTATTAGACCAGAAGACTAAAGATTATACTATGAATTGGCATGTTCCAGAAGTGCTCTTTCTATCCACCCTACATCCTACAAAATCAAAATAAAAATATCCAATAATCTTAAAAGAAGTGTTGTGCCTAGGATACTAGAGTCTAATGTTTTGGGTCCCTAAAAGATATCTAAGAATTCTCTTAATTGCAGTCAGGTGGAATTTTTTAGGATTGGCTTAAAATCTAACATAAAGAAAAACACTAAACATTATATTAGGTCGACTAGCAGTCAAGTAAAGTAAAAATTGAATCATCCCATTATACTTCTTTTGATCAACATATTTTCTACTTCAGTCCTTATCCAAATGAATATTAGAAATCATGGGAGTATTTATGGCTTGGCTTTATCCATTTCATATTTCTTTAAGATATCCTTAATGTACTTTGATTGACTTATAAAGGCTCTATCATCCAATTATCTTATACTAAATCCCAAAAAGTAGGAAACTCTCCCATCATACTCATCTCAGACTCCTTAGTCATTATTTTAGAAAAATCATCACATAGCTTTTCATTAGAAGATCCAAAAAGTATATCATCAATGTAGGTCTGAACAATGAGTAACTCAACTCTTACTTTCCTCAGAAAAAAGGTGGTGTCTATACTTCCATTAACAAAATCCCTCTTTAGTAAAAAAGCTCTAATCCTCTCATACCAAGCTCTTGGTGCTTGTTTTAATCCATATAAGGCCTTCTTTATTTTGAAAACATGACAGGAAATTAGGAACTCTCAAAAGCTGAGGGATTTAAGCTTTATCAAATGGACGTGAAGAGTGCCTTTTCAAATGAACGCCTCAGCTTTTGAAAATAAAGAAGGCACTCTTCACGTCCATTTGATAAAGCTTAAAAGCTGAGGGATTTGAGTTTTATCAAATGGACGTGAAGAGTGCCTTTTCAAATCCATATAAGGCCTTCTTTATTTGAAACAAATACATCTTCTTTTATTATAGCATTTGAAAAGGCACTCTTCACGTCCATTTGATAAAGCTTAAATCACTTATAACAAGAAATGGCTAGTAGCACTCTAATGGCTTCCAGTCTAGCTACAGGGGCAAAAGTCTCCTCAAAGTCTATCCCTTCTATTTGATTGTACCCCTTAGCCACCAATCTAGCTTTATTCCTCACCACCACTCCTGAATCATTCACCT
>NW_021319005.1:11667-19741 GCF_001605985.2 Dendrobium catenatum | reverse complement strand
TATTAGAAGCCACCACCTGAGTAACTTTAGTAGTTACTTTTTGATGTTCCACCAACGGTTCTAAAGATGGACCTTCAACTACTACTTTCAAACTGGAACTGGGTAACTCTGAACCCTGCTTCAAGATTCTGCTTACTGGAACCATTGCTATATTTGATTTAACTATATTAGTTTTTGGAAAAAAGATATTCTTCGTAGGAACAATGGTATTTTTAAGAGAGTTTTTCTTTACTACGTCAACTCTATGTCTTCTTTTGCCATAGTTAACTTGTGTCCAATTTCCAAATCCATCTACCATCTCAGGTTGCTTAGAGCCATCCGATACTAATGTTTTATTGAGAGCCAGTTTGTTCACACCAACATCATCTGAAGAAGATCCTTTGGGCTTTATAGGTTCACCACATTTCTCAGAACTGTGGCCAATCAACCCACAGCAAGAGCAAATATTTGAAACACCCTAATATTCAATTTTTTTAAAGAATTTACCCATTAAACCTTCTACACAAATGCCATTAGGTAGTTTCATATCAAGTGGAACACGGACACAAATTCTAGAAAACTCTCTTCTACTCCATTGGAACATATTTCCATCTAGGAGATAAGGTTTCCCCACTAGAGATGCAATCCTGCAAATATTTACTTCATCCCAGCAATGGAGCAGTAGATTAGGTAGCCTTATCCATAGAGGAGCTGAAATGCCTTTTAAGAAAGTAGGATTAAACATAGTTGTCCATTTTTCTAGGCCTACCACTTGACCTTTCACAAACCAAGGTCCACCAGATAAGATTTTCTCTGGCACAATATCATTTTCAAAGGAGCAAAGAACCCAGTCAAGGCCTAAGCCTGTAATGTGGAAATTCCCGAACCTGCTCCTTCGTCTTCTTAAATCCACACAAATTGATTGAAAAGAAATGTTGTCTCCAAACACCTTCACCACAATAGCCTTTTCAAGCCTTCTTAAGTTTTCAATTTCCTTTTCAGCATGAAGCTTAACCGCCGAACCATCTTCTGATAAGAAATTTCCAAGTTCCAAATTCTCCACATTGATGTTTTCCTTGTTCGTCCAGGCCGATTGAACTGTAACATTATTCTTCTTCCAGTCCGGATGAAATTTCTCATGAGCCTCCAAATTGTTCTCCTTAGGATTCTCAATCAAATCCTTTTGCAATATAACTTCATTCAGCTTGTCTTCAAGAGCGATATTCACTCCCTTAACAAGGGATTCGAAAGTCATTTTACGAACAGGAGTAGATGGCAGTGAAACAGAGTTAAAACATTTATTGGAGAAAATTTTCAATCCGGATGAAGTGGAAGCCTCCAATTTAAGATCGTCTTTAAAATCACATCTGTAGAGCTTTAGATTTGAATCTTTCGGGTTGGAACCTACTTCTCCCGTCAAAATTTCTTTTCCTTTCCTAGGAATGGAGTGGAACTTTCTTCAATGCTAACCCTCCTTCATTGATTATCAAGGCTTTTTCTTTAAACCCCTTAACCTTCTTGTTGAAAGTATCCAGTGCTCTAGAACCACCATTGAAGACATCTGACGATTGCCTCGCTGGAAAAGATAGAACTTTTTTGTAATCCGCCCACACTTCCGTGGAAGGTAGACGCTTGCCCTCCATACTGGCCAAGAGAGGCCGACTGAGGCCCTAGCCAGCGACCAGATCATCGGAGAAGTTCCCAAATCAGCCGCTTGATCTAAACTGCTAAACTTCAGGAGACGTTGAAATTCAAAAATTGCCAAACGAATACGGTTGAAATTTTTTTTGTAATTGATAAACTAGGAAGTTCAAAACAATATTTGTTTAAGTGCTGGATTACTTCATTTACTCTCTAACATTTAGCAACTATATGCTCAATGTCTTCAGCCTCCTCACACCCCCATGGGCAGCTATCCACACATCGTAGGAATAGCCTTGTGAAGGAGTCTCCACCAAAAGTTCAAATTGTAAGCGTATTGATATCATTTCTGCTGATTATATTATTCTTCATCAAGATATTAATATAAGCTATCTTGTATTACTTTTAATTTTGTTTTGAAATGTATATTGTCCTATATTGAAAATCCCTAAATTTTTTGATCTTGTAAGTGTTATATCTTGAAGTGCAATACAAAATTAAATTCATTAGAAAATCTAATTTTTCTAAATTTAAGTTGTTCTTAAAACTTGATGTAATTAAGAATGTCAATCTCATGTCTCTTATTAGACTTATTTAAAATTTCGTATTATTATTAAAAATTGTGATGATTTCTTATTTTGTATTTCTATTATCAATATAAATATTATTGTACTTAGAGAAATTTGAAAATTTAGATTATTAATTTTAGAAAGATTGAGAATACACTTGGAAATATACAAATGTACAAAAATTAAAAAGAATGCACAGTGGTTCGCAATTTGATAAAGAAGCACAAAATAAGCCCACAAGTAAAAAGATGCACAAAAAGGTGCCACAAATACTGAAAAGACGCACAAAGCGCCACAAGTTGTATTTTGTTCAGATTCTTTTCTTAATCTTTCAATCTTTTAATTCAAATTAATCTTCTGCATGATTTTATTTTGTATTGAAATTTGAAATATATAAATTTTATATTCATCCTTCATGCAATGATATTCTTTATCTCAATGTCTAAATTAACTCATATTTTTGATAAATCTTCTTTACTATCGATGTTATATATCTTCTTAAATCCTATGAATCATTCTATTTGCCTAATGATTTGATTTTATTTGTAAAATTTATTTCAATTACTTTCAAGGATTTCTTATACAAGGATTATCATATGACTTCTCACATTTTTTGTTCTTTTTCTTCTTCTCTTTTTTATTGTTGTAAAAAAGGAGGAGAAAATATTTTTTGTTCTTATATTTTGTTCGTATTTTTATTTCGTATAGTATCTGTTTATTTTTTTTAAAAAAAATAAAAAGAAGAGAGATAAAATCGTTGTGTAATACCTCCTTATTTTAACATGTTTATCAGTTCAGGGGGAGTTTAGAAGATTCTTTGAATTTGAAAATTATACAAATAATAATTATTTTGCCATCATAAAAAAGGGGAAGATTGTTAAGAGTGTTGCTATTTGCATGTTTTACATTCTTGCAACTTGTATAATTTTGATGATTCCAAATATTATTTTTTTAAGTATTATATTCTCCTAACACTTTTTTGAAGAATTATTTTTGCTCTAGTGTGGACTAACATTTTAGAAAAATTGAACTCCAGACTAAAGAAGACTTCAATTCAAATTCAGTATGAGATAGTTTGTAAATTGAAGTTTGTATTTTTCATTGTATTGAATTTGAGAGAGTATGATTGAAATTGAGTAGCTTAGGACACACACACTTGGGGAGATCTTTAAAAAAATTATATTGATCGTACGGGACAATCCAAGTTCATACAAGAAAATCAAGTTAGTTATCCCCTCGGAAGAGCAATGGAATGAATAGGAAGTAAGAAAATTTTTTCTAAGTCTTAATTATCCAGACAATTTTCCCTATTTGTCCCTGGATGATGTGCTCTGTATTCTCACTTTTGAACTGTTTGTATAGAATAAGTGTACCATTCATCCCTGGACAAAGTCCTCTAAATATTTGAATTGCACTACTCATCCATATGATCCATCCGGTTCGTCTTTGGATGAAGTCCTCTGGACACTTGAGTTAAACTAATCGTCCAGACGATCCATCAGGTTCATCCCTGGACGAAGTCCTCTAGACACTTGAGTTAGACTAATCATCCAGATGATTCATTCTGCTCGTCCCTAGACAAAGTTATCTGGACACTTGACTTAAACTATTCATCCAGAAGAACATTCATGTTCATCCCAGGATGAAGTCCTTTGTTCCCTAAAAATTTGGGACCGTCCTGCAATTTTGTCAAAACAAACCCTTGATATAACTGTTCGTCCCTGGATGAACTTATTTTGTACGGGATGATGATCGGGTACAAAGTCAGCTCATACCAATATACATTGGGTTCGTATGCAACTGATTTAACACTATTCGTACGGGACGATCTAACAATCATCAAAGACGATTGACTGTGTACAGACTTGAAGGTTAGTAATTTTTGGATGATTTTTTGTGTCTTTCCTAAATGAAGTCCACTTAAAACTGTATTGTAATATGTTTGCCTACTGATCGTCGTGTTAACTAAAGGGAGAGTGAAGGAGAGAGTGTGAGAGAGTGTTTTAAAGAAGATTCTTACTACTGGAGCGTGAAGGATTCACTTGGTACTCAAAGGTAAGAATCTCCAATTGTGATTTATGATTACTTCACTCTTTTCTCTCATCCATCAAGATTTCTTGTGAGAAGATCTGTCAAGGAGATTCGGTTCTCTGCTGACACTTGAAGAGTGTGAACAGCCGAAGGGTTCTCTGCCTACACTTGGAAAGTGTGAAAAGATGAAGGGTTCTCTGCCTTCACTTGGAGAGTGTGAAAGGATGAACGGTTCTCTACCGACACTTGGAGAGTGTAAAAGGATGACGGTTCTTTTCCAACACTGGGAGAGTGTAAAAGGATGACAGTTCTCTGCCGTACCGGGTAGTGGTGGAAGAGAGTTTTGTAAAGGCTTCTCTGCCTTATTGTGGGTGCAAAAGGAGAGTCACTAGTGGTATTAGTGCAATACTCAAACGTTGCCTCCAGGGAGTGGATGTAGGTCGTGTTTGACCGAACCACTGTAAATCTTGTGTCATTTTATTTTCCGCTGCTTTTGTTTTTACTTTTTAAATTTATGGTTGAAAAACCTTTTCTACAAAGATTCACTAAAATTATTATCAGTTCAATTTTAAAAAGTGGGATAAATTTTTAATTACCAATTCACCCCCCCTCTTGGTTAGCCACTGGGATATAAGCTTAGGTCTAACAACCTAATTCATATTATACAAGTTTCAACAAAACATGCCTTTCTTAATGGGATGATATAAGAGGATGTTTATGTTGAGAAACCTTCAGGTTCTGAAAATTCAAAATTTCCTAATCATGTGTTTTAATTGAAAAAGGCATTATATGGATGAAAATTGACACCTAGAGCATGATATGAGAGACTAAGCACTTTCCTACTAGAAAGATCATTTGTTAAAGAAAGTGTAGACACAAATCTCTTCTTAGAAAGGGTAGGAGATGTCATATTTATTGTTTAAATATATGTTGATGATATCTTAGTTGGATCCACCAATAAAATATTTGTGATGATTTTTAAAAATAATGAGCAGTGGATTTAAAATAAGTTTCATAAGAGACATAAGTTACTTTCTTGGTTTTATCTTAAAGTAGAATGAGGAAGGAACATTTCACAGCTACTCAAAGTATATTAAAGACATCGTCAAGAAATATAACATGGATAATGCTAAACTAGTGAGTACACTAATGAGTTCCTCAGTGTATTTAGATAATGACTCTAAGGAAAAATCTATTGATCAAAAGAAATTTAGAGAAATAGTTAGATCATTACATTACTTAATTTCTAGAATACCATATATCATGTTTAGTGTTTGTTTGTATGCTAAATTTCAAGCTGATACAAAGGAATCACATTTGAGAACTGTTAAAAAAATTTTGAGATAACTTTTGGGAACTCAAAACTTATTGATTTGGTATCTTAAGTACAAGTTTTTATTTGAAATAGTTGGATATTCTAATCTAGATTTTGTAGGATATATGATCGATTAAAATAGTACTTATTAAACTAGTCAATTCATAAGAAAATCTTAAATTTCTTGGTCAAGCAAAAAATAAATCTCAGTAGTCCTTTCTATTGCTAAAGCCGAATATATTTCCCTATGCAGTTATGTTGCACAAGTTCTTTGGTAAAAACTAACTTATTATTTTAGGATTTTCTATTGACAATATTCCAATTTTTTGCGATAATACAAATTCCATATACATTTCAATGAATCCTATTCAATATTCTAGAATGAAGCATATAGATATAGACATTACATTATTAGAGATCATATGGCTAAAGGAAAAATTCAATTACATCTTATTGCTACTGAGATCAACTTGCTAATATTTTTATAAAACCACTAGCTTTTGAAATGTTTAACACCATAATAACAAGATTAGGTGTGATTGATCTTAATGCTTAAAATTGTAGTTCTACAAATTGAATTTGTAATGTATTTTATGCATTTTGATGTGTTTGCTTTGTTTCTTTATTTGTTTGTTAGTTGTTGTTTGTTTCTCTAGTTTGTGTTTGTTTTTCTTTCATTAGTATTTTTTTTTCATTATTTTATATCATGGATCTAGGGTGATTTGTTTTTTAATAGAGTTTTACTTTATCATCTCTTGCGTTTCATTTTCATTAGTACTGTACGAACTAGTTTCATATTGTTTGTATTCTATAGAATGTACATGATATTTTTTCTGAGTTAAGCAGACAAAATTGTGATTTTTAACGCCTATCATACTATACAATGATGTCATCATCTACACGATCAGTTAATTTTCATGTATATGAATAAGGATGTTTTCCAAGGTCAGTTATTTTTTCAAATATTGTACGAACGAAATCCTATTTCATTTGTACAATCTTGTTATCATTTTTTTATGTGGATGAACCTAATAGCTAGATACGATCATTATTATTTTGATCACCCCGAATGAACATGTGTTTATCTATATGATTATATGGTCAAAAAGCTGTACAAAATGACTCCTCAGGAATGGTAGTTTATGAAAAGTCATTTTTTTGGCAAATTTCATTCGTATGTATGGAATTAATTTTATCATGTACTACTGTATAATCATTCATATGAATTCATTTTTGTACTCTATGATTATGCATTTTTTCTTTAAATAGGAAGGTGTTTGTTGATTTTTTTTTGACAATCTTCTTCAGTCTCAAACCATCTCATGTCCTAACTCTAAAAATGGCTAGCAGCATTAATTGTTCTTGAACTTCCAAGGCCTCTTCCTTTCATTCTGGTAAACTTGAATAGAACTTTTTTTAAAAGGATAATGTTCAAGCCTACAATCATTTCTTTGAAGCTAAGATTACTCTCTCTTGTCTGCTAATCCAAAGAGTCATTAACGTTCCATTTATGCCTCTTTTTGAATTAACCCAGTTCTCTTTAATTATCACTCTGATTTATGCATATCATCATGACACATTCCACATTTTCCAATCAAACATGAGAATGAATGAAAATATCATTCTAGGATGTCTTCATTTGTCTTTAAGCAACAAATAGAAATTACCAAGCAAGATTTAAGCACCTTCCTACATCTTAGGACTGAAGGGGTTAGGGTGCACATAATGACCTCTAGATTTGATTTTGACTAGTCTAAAATTAATTAAACTCTTAGAGGTATTGCTCAAGTTAATCACCTATCTCTTATGTATAACCTGAAGAAAAATTTAAGGAGCATCCAGCATGTTTTAAGGACTTCTATTATACCTAAAGCTAGTGATCTTGTTAATTTAACTCCTTTATTATCTACTATCACATATCTCATCATGACCAATACTCCTTTAGATGAACCCAAATTGATTATGGACTATATCTATAAGCTTTCTGACATTGGACTTCCTCACAATAGAAGAAAGAAAATAATGGCTTTAGGACATCTGGTGGCCTATATTTTAGAAATGAAATATAACTTGATTCATCATGGTCCTCCTACTTAGCTTCATATCAACTTTACTGATGCTTTTTTTGTTCACTTTTCAACTGAGACTAAGGAGAAGAGGGAGAATAATCTGGTGAAGAAGGAGCACCTGATCCCACACATGCACTTGCTCCTGGAACTGATCAGTATTCTTATAAGGAAATGGTCCAACATTTTGATAAACTGGAATCTCATTTTTATAAATATTTTTATCAAATTGAGACTCACCTAAACTATTAGGATGTAATGTATGATAAAGACATGTGGTTGATTAGCGGACAGTTTAATTCTGTTAACACTTATGTAACTATGATAAATAACTACTTTACGATGTTCACCCCTCAACCTCTTGGAAAAGAAGTATAACTTAGTGCATCCTGATGATGAGTATGAAGAGCCAGTTTATTATAATGATGCTTCCTTAAGATTGCTTTTCAAGGAGGAAAAGGAAAAAGAAAAAG
>NW_021319005.1:0-6188 GCF_001605985.2 Dendrobium catenatum | reverse complement strand
GAAGATATCTTGACAAAAGTTTTGTATGATAAAGATATGAGAAGTTTTTACAAGTTAAAGCGGAAGAACATGATAAATAAAATTAAAATGATTGTATTATATAACATAGCAACCGTCTATTTCAAATACTAGTAAAAAAGCTTGACAAGACTACAATTGAGCTAAGGGTAGGAGAATTCACATTTCGATGACAAATTAAGGATGGCTTGAACTAAGGGTCTCTTTATATGTAGACTTGCATCATGTAGTTTGTCGTTCTTCCTTTAATGTTTATCTCCATGTTTATGCCACTCACAACGAGAGATTCTTTATTAATGTGGAAGAGAACACAAAGGAAGCATAAGAGCAATAACACTCAAGACAAAGTCAATTTTTTTTCATACAATAACTAGTTCTTAAAAAAAAAAAAAAAAAGACTAAACAATTATAAACTTATGTCAGAGGCAACCTAACGGATGGAAGGAGAGGAGAGGGTTATTAGCCATACAATGGAGAAGGGAGAAAATTCATGGCTTCATAAAGATTAAAGAGTATAAGTGTTTGAAGTGCTTTAATGAGTTTCCAAATCGTTCTATGTTTCCCAAGATAAAGTTAATTGATTGTAGGGCATCATTATGGGATTTGATTTATGAGGAAAGAAGAAATAGGGGGGAGTGGTTGTAGTTTCTAGAACGAGGGGAGGTGAGGTCGTAATCAAAGGTGATGTAATAGTCAACAAATGAGTTGGCTGCCAAAAGGGTGATCAAAGTGAGGTCAAAATAAAGGGGGAGGCTATGAGGAGGGGTCCATCAAGTGCATAAGGCTAAGCTTGTTCATGGAAAAAAATGACCCATATGGCCAGTATAATTCTTAACTCACGTTTCGATTTGAATGACTCAATAATGACCCAAAATATGATGTCTAAATATAAAATTAACTCATGACCCATAACATACTAATCAAATACATAAGAGCAACCATAAAGAAAATGTGCATAAAGAATATGCATATAGAGTATTAAACTTAATGGTGATTATTAACACTATAGGAAAATACGCTATTACCGTAGGACTTTCCGACAGATAATTTTATGCCGGTAACACCGTTACACGTACCGGCAGAATATGCGCCGGTATGTTTCCGACGCAATATTCGCCGCAGATATACTGGCGCAAATTCCGCTGGTTTTTCGCCGGCATTTCAAAGGTGTACAGTGCATATTCCGCGAGTAATTACTGACGTAATCACCGACGAATATTGGGCCAGCTTACTTAAACTCAACGAAATAATACCGACATAATATCCGCTAGTTATATAACCGGACAATAATATGCCAGAAAATGCACCGGTTAAAGCCCTATTTCGGCCAATCCGCTGAACGAGTTCTCATTTCTCTCCCTCTCTCGCGTCGAAGAACTGCCGATTGCTTTCCTCTCTCGCATCCGAGAGCTGCGCTGATGCCCGAGATCGAGTTGTTCTTTCCCTCTCTTCACTCAAGTCAGAGAGCTGCCCCGACGACCAACCGGCGAGCAGTTCTTCCTCGTGTCCAAGAGCTACCCCAACCAAACCTCATCGACTTTCGCCAAAAGTTGCCCCGAAAGCCATCGATAAGAGAAGGTCTTATCTCATGACCTTGAGCTTGGATGTTCTCACTATACATTTGCAAGAGAAGGTAGCTTGGTGTATGCCTTTTGGTTTTGTTATTAATGTTCTCACTAGACATTTTCAAGAGAATTAATCTTGAAAGCCTTTATAATATACAATCAAGCAATAGAATCATGTCATTTTATATGTGTTATATATTGCAAGTGAACTCATGTATGTTATAATACAAGAACTAATTACACCACCAAAGAAGTATATAATCATATTCAATAGTTAAAAAGAATTCGAGGGTTTAGGTTGAGGAAAACATGTTATTATTATGGAGCATGAAGAACATGCATCTCATATTTTGGTATAATATTTAATAATTGAAATCATAAAATTATAAGCAACTAATATTCTTGTTTAATTACTTGAGAACATTTTTCAAAAAATACAAGTTATTTGAACATTACTATTTCAAGCTATATGGACTTGGATAAGGAATGTAGTCAAGGGTAGGCTATTAGTATTGCGTTAAGTTAGGAAGTTTCTCAGCACCATTGGGCTCTAAACAACTTTAATTTAGAGGATGATTAAGCTTATGATAAAAAAATTCCTACATCATCATCATCTAAAGGTTGTGCTATAAGAAAGAGAGTTTGTGAGATTGGATATGAAAATAACATATATGTGAGAAGATTGGAGTAGCTCTAGTGGAAGATAAGATTAAAGAGAGTCACCGTAGATGGTTGGTCATTTAAAATGATGGCCTTCCAAGCAGGCTAATACTCTTTGTATTTTTCTTCAATAAATATTATAAAATTATCTAATATATCCATATTATATGTAGGTTATATTATGGATATCAGAACTCAAATAAGTTTTATGTATAATTGTTTGGCGCAAGGATAAAAAACACTAACGGATGAATTCATTAGAGGGGTGAATATTTTCATTCAAATAGCTTCTCAATTGCCTAGCTTTATCTGATATGGAAAGTTTCGTTGCTCATATTCAAAACATAAAAATCAGGTACACCTTAGTCTAGATGATGTAACTGTTGATTTATATTGCCGATGCTTCATGCTAGAATATTGGTATTGGCTTTTTCATGGTGAGTATGAACCACATTTCGATTCTCGATGCTTTAATTAGTATTCATTTCAACTATTAATTCTAATTACTATGGTGGTGACATATTTTTGACTATTCATTTTAATTAATATGTCTTTAATAGTTAATAAGCATGCTAATGATATACTTTACCTACTTAGTGCACAATTAAGGTAGTAATTTGCAATATAATGGGATACTTGATCTAGCTTGGAGACCAAATATAGTTGTAAAGTGTTATCCAATTTTTTTGGTTAATGGTTACAAATTCCAAATAAAATTTTGGTGTGAAGATAGAAAAATAGAAAATTCTAGTGTATGTGTAAGAGGGATTACCCATATATGTGATGATTCTAAGTACTATGGGATATTACATGAAATATTATAGTTGGAATAACCTGTTCATGGGAATAATATTTATTTGTTCAATTGTGAGTGGTTTGATCCAATACATAATAGAGGTTCAAGAATACATCAACTTTACGGTATTATAGAAGTTAAGCGGGGTAGGAGATATTCAAAATTTGACCCATTCATCATTTCTAGTTAGGCAAGCCAAGTTTATTTTGCTAACTATCTGTATAGAGTACGAGACAAATAAGATTGGCTCATAATTATGAAGATCAAACCCAGGGGAATTATAGAGAAGACTACATCAATACCACCAGCACATCAAGAAGAGTTTATATCAAACTTAAAAGATGTTGCTAACAATGTGGACAATCAAATTAAAACTAATGAGAGTGAGTTGCAGTTGGAGGAAACATATTTAAACATAGATGAAAGTCATGAGGAATTTTATAGCGATGTAGAAGTTTCATCATATGAAAATAAATCAACATAAGGTAAACATTTTTTTGATAATCAAATATGAATCAACAATTAATAATAACAATATTTTTTATATTTAATTTTTGTTGTACTTATATTTATTTAATTATTACACTATTTTATATTCAATTTTTATTGTAATTAATATTGCTAATATTTCTTAAATGTTTTATGCAGATGGCTTCAAGTGATTAATATCATAGAGGATTGATAAAGAATATATATGGTAGGCACATCAAGAAGGTAACTATTGGTCCAAAAGGTCCACCTGTACATACGGAGGGCTCCCCTTCATCTCGGCATGCTACTCAGAGTCAGCCTAGCCCGCCTTTAACTACTCCTGCAACAAGTAGCCCACAATTTTACTCACCAGACCCATGCTTTCCTTTGTCAGATGTCACGCAGAGTACTCCTTTCAACCCCTACTACCCACCCCGAACTTCTCATGGTGGTCCTCCTATATATCCATATCCATCATATATCCCTCCAAACTATCCCCCACCATCACCTTAGCTCGCTACAGGTGGACCTTCAACCCCAGATGCAGCAGAGCAGATGATAGAGGATCCCAAGTTGATTGAACCTAACGTTGACATGTATGTACTAATTTTATTTAAGATTTGCAAATAAAATTGAATACATTTTTTTTAACAACTAACATATTTCTTTTAGGTTTCATCCATCAAAGCAACCAACACATAAAATATAGGGCATAATACAAAGTATGTACGATGCTCCTTATATTTCTTGGAAGAAAGTCCTGAAAGAAGTACGGGGCATGTGGTTTAGAGAGTTTGAGGTTAGTTATTATATAAATATGTTATGTATTATATCTTATTTATACAAGCTAACAAAAATATATATTCTTTATTATATATTTTTAAATATAGAAATATTTTGGTTGGCTACCACAACACAATGATAAAATCAGAAAGAATTTTGAGAAGCATGACTTGACTCGTATGTGAGACATATTTATAGATATTAGAATGTCAGGCAAGTGACCACTCTGGATTAGTGAGAGTGTATGGGCTGAGTTGAACAGTGCTTGGGCTAGCCCAGACTCTAGCAGGAGGAGGGATTAAAATAGACATAATAGAGTTTCTGATGTTGGGGGCATGGGTAGTTCCCTTCATACTAGGGATTTTATTCCATATACTAAGCATAAAAGATGTTTGGTAAGAAATTTTAAAATCTTTGAATAATTTACTTTAATAAGAATACTAATATATATCTGTTATAAAAAAAATGATGGGTAGAGAACCGACTCCTGTTTAATTGCATAGTCTTACCCATAAAGCGATAAGAGGACTAGAAATGGGCTGATGAGCATGCGAGGAAAGCCTACGTAAGTATATAAGTTTAATTTTTGTGATATTATATATGAATTGCCTAAATTTTTATTAACATTCATAGGAGATATATACATGACTTCAAGAGAGTTAGGATATAGCAGGTAAAGGTTCTTCTAGTGGATCAGCATAATATTCTGACTACCGTATTTGGTCACAAGTGGTAAGAGGAATACAATATAATAAAATATACAGTTTAGGCTCGCAAGCAACTGCATATGAGTTGTAGATATTTGGTGGCTCCAGTTTCTTAGCTAACACCCATAAGTTTTTATATATCCAACAGATAGCTGCCCTTACAACCGAGCTAGAACAGATAAGGAAAGCACAAGCTGACTAGTAGATGCAGATGCAGCAGCAGCAAATACAGATGCAGCAGCAGATGCAGATACAACAAGCTCAAATGTTAGAGGAAATGCGAAAGATGAGGGAGTAGATGAGTAGTGTGAGAAGTGCAACATCAGTTGAGGAGGAGATTGAATCAGAATAGATGTTATTTATTTTATTGATGTGGACATCTGTATTTGTATATTTTTTGACATATTTAATTATTTGTTGTTTGGACATCAAGATATTTGTTGATGATACTCTTCTTGTTTATGTTATTGTTTAAATATTTATGTTTAATAATGTAATTGGTGATGTTCTTGATCTGAAATAGATGTATGAATATATATAGTGTTGTATTTTTTCAATGGAGGTTTAATTGTGGAAATTAGTTTTAAAAGGAGGAATGTTATTATTTTTTGTTTATGCTACATGTTTCCGGTGGATAATCCGTCGAAAACAATGCCGGTAATATGATACAATGACTTTTCCAACAAAATTTTGCACTATTAATTCCAGTGGATATTACAACGGTAATGTACGTCGATAACAGGACGACGTTTTTTAGGCGGCAAATTATGTGCTAGTATTTTCGATGTAGATTGTCCAATGGAATTACTGACGGATCTTACACTAGAATACGACAATGAAAATGGCATCTATTGGGCCTATTTTTTCACTGGTGTTTCACCAGAAGATGAACTGGAAATATTTTTACGGTGAAAAAAATTCGTCGGTGTTGAATTTCCGACGTGCGAATTACTACCAAAATAATTTACATCTGAAATGCACCAAAAAGATCCTTTTTACGGTGGATTTTAATTACTACTGGTGGATTTCATCCACCTATAATACCAAATTTTATTTTAGTGTAAGATGATGATGTTAAAGACCATAATGCCATATATTAATGTTTATTCCTAGGGCTGCAAGCGAACCAAACGTTCGACGAGCTACTCGTTGTTCGGTTCGATTAAAACTCGTTTGCGATCGTTTAAT
>NW_021319004.1:5649578-5680414 GCF_001605985.2 Dendrobium catenatum | reverse complement strand
ATCTGATTTAATTTTGGAAGCTTTACTTCAATTTTTGCTTCCAAGACTTCTGATCCAATGAGATAATTTTTTATATATATCATTCCCCCTATTTTTGACATCGAAGCTGCAAAGTCAAAAACGTAGTTAAAAATTATTATTATTTACTAATTCAAATTTATCCTAAAAACAGCCAATTTTTATAATAAATATTTTTAGTGAATTAATATATTATACATTTTTTGAATGAAACAACTCGTTAAACTTTTAAAATATATAGGTTTAGCCATTTATAATTTATACCATTACTATAGCCCTTCGTTTTACTTGCAACACCTCGCAATATTTTCATCTCAATTTTATATAATATAAGACAATAACAATTACTTCGTAGAAATAGAAAGGAATCAAAAAGTAGCACACTGAGCAGCAACCAACACTCTTGGAAATATAATTATTGGACCATAAAATAGTGTGGACATGGGATCAGTAGATTAAATTAAATTCCTTTATATATATATGATTATATATTAATATATATATTTAAATTATTATTTCTCTCCTTTTTATTATTTTAAAATTAAAAAAAAAAATGATCAAGATAAATTTCTGTGATTGACTTTTCATCTCTGCTTTAATGCGTGCTTGATTTTGAAGAAATAAATTAAATTTTTTTAATTGTAAAATTTCTAGAAATTCTAAAAATGGAAATTCTAGAGAACTTTTTTTGGATATTCTCTTTAGAATAAATTAATTTTTTCTGTCTTAATAATATTATATATATATATTAATAATAATATATTCAAATTATCTAGAGTATTCCCTTCATTACCATCTTCTTTACCAATAATACTTCTAAAGTAGAGAAAAAATCCAACATCTCCATATTGTCGTTCCAGTCCCCCTTGGGATTGATAGCTAGAGATTAACACACCTAGCGGTGGTTCAAAACCTTGCTCTCTTGTGCCGGTCCAATGCATCTCTAGATTGTGTGTCGGGGAGTTTATAGTGGCGATCAAAGCGGAATACTGTGTGGCGATATAAGCCTTCCTCTTGTGCAAGTCCTTTATTGGATTGTAGCTATGCATTATGGAGATCAAAACATTTCTCTATTGTGGGTCTTTGGGAATTGTAGCTTGGAGTTTGACACGATCAAAAATTTCTTCTTTGTCAGGTTCTTCCTGGATTGATAAGCTGAAGGCATTGGTGGTTTTAGTCCTTTTTCAAATTATGGCAGCATTAATATGGCAGACAATTCCAAGGCTAGCATATGCAACAGAGAAACCTTTGAGTACTGAAGTTTACAAAATGGACAAGAGGGGGGGGGTGAATTGAAAAACTTTTTAACAATAATTTTAGAACTAAGCGAGTTCTAATTTTTTGATGCTGTTTACAAATTTAACATGGATTCATAAAGATTTAAACAACTTTTCATTTCACAAATTTCCAATCAATATTATGAAATAAATGCACACTAATATATAAACCAATAAGAAAAATGCAACACCGAGATTTTATATAGGTTCGTCAACCATACCTATACGTTCCACTCCCCGAGCCTCCGTTCGCCAAGGTAAATTTCACACAAGCAATAGTACTTCTTTTGCCCTTGGCCAAGCGGATAGCCTATACAATAACTCACTTTCACCAACCGGCTGTGGCGTAGTACCAAAACTCTTTTTACCCTCACGGCGACGGCAGAGAACTTCTCTATTTTTCACCTCCTGGAGAAACGGAGAGCTACTGGATCATGGATGTGAATAAATTTTCCCTTAGAGATCTCCCAAAAATTCTCTAGGGCCAATAGGAACTAAGATGCAGCAGTTTCGAGACGTGTGATCTCCTCACATCCCTTCTTCTCCCCTCAACTCACCTTCTCTCCTCTCTCAAACACCTAATTGAATATCTCAAGAATCTCTTCCTCGGTACCTCTAAACCAGTCTTCCTACTATCTGATTACTCACCAAAACATTACAATATTTTAGACACTAAAAATGGCTCCAAAACCTCGAAATCTAAAGTACTGTTCTATCGTACAGACGTTTCTAATACGTACAGTAGATATTGTGAATCTAGATCATCCTGGTAGAAGTGGTATGTGAATTAGTTCCAAAACCATTTCGACAGTCGATATTATCATACGTACGTATCCCATACATCTAATATATTTATCAAAAATCATTATCGGGTACGATCAACACGTCTCTGTTCATCTGTATGTACGAATACATCATACAGTACGATGAACAAAATATAAGAAATCATCGGATGATCTTTCAGAGATGATTATAAATTTATCTCTATTCATCTATAATGTAGACTGCGTTCGTAAGTACGATGTTCAATATATAATTAAAGCCCGTATTCTCTTGTACTCATCACGAAGTTAATTAAGTTAAATGTATTAAAATAAATTGTATAGTACGAGCGGCTAAAATAATTTCTTAATAATAAATAGCATGCTTAGAGGTTGTTGGATTTGAATATCTATAGTAACGATATATTTGTTCAGATACGATCTATTCGCTAGAATCTGTCCTACAAAGATTGACGTACGGTAGAATACATCAGTACAGATACAGATCTACAGAGAAAGAAAATACTATAATAAATTTTTCATTTAAAACAACTCTCCCCCTTGTTGTGTGCATGTTTGCTCGACTTTATTATTACTTTGTGGCCTGGCTCAAAGAAATAAAAAAATAAATAATAAATTAAAATACATTGCGACTCAATACTCTAAATCTTACCTTTTTTGATTTCCTGTCGTCCTGAGTAGACTTTGATCTTCCCTAAATGTTAATACTAACATTAGACAAAAGAATTAACTAATTAATGAATAGAATATTACAGACAATTAATTTCTCATCAATCAAATCTCATATACTCAGTGGTCTATGTGGTTGCAAACATATCTCCCCTTTTATGATGTCAAATATATAAATGGTTGTAGCATGAGTTAAAGCATTTTTTTAAATTTAATTTAAACATAGAAATAGAAGAAAAATAAAAAAAGAAATGCAGTACGAAAGAAAAAAAAATATCATTGTAACTCATTAGAAACAAAATACATAACCTTTCCCCACTTTTGGACAGCTAACTAAAAGAGATGGCAAACACTAAATAGATAAAAGAAAGCTAAGTACAAGATAAATCTAAAGTAAGATCCACATCAAGTGGTTGTGAGTGGTTTTGGTTAGACAGTACTGAGAAGAGAGCTCAAAAGCGATGATCAAATAGCGTAAAGCTGTTTCCAAAACAGTTGTATCTATTCTCGTTTGCTTGATGTTGTTTCTTAATTGAGAGTTATCGAGGCGAGTTCTATGTTAGGCAAAACCCATGACCCGAGTTTTTGAGATTTGATGAGTACAAATAATAGTGTTTTTGGAACACTTTTCATCTTGAATATTAATTTTAATTTGCTATTTTTCCTGAGCACACAATTTCAATGAGAATCACAAGTACTCAGAGAGAGAAAGGAATCAAGATCCGAGTAGATTTAGGAGTATGATCAAAAATTGTATTTCATTCATTGTATTTTACTTATATTGAGTCTGGCCACAAAATGCGTAAGAGTAGAAAACTATGCACACAAAAAGGAGAGTTGTTTTTTTTTTAACTGCCAAAATTTAATTTAAAATTGTCTCTGGAGAATCAGACTTGTACGTATTTTATTTCGGTAACCTAGCGATCACAAGCTAATGTGGACATTCCATGAATAGATGTACTGTACGAATTCTTTCTTACTCGTACATTATTCAATATCTCAAAACCCTAGCCGTGATTTAATTAAAGTAAGTGATTTTGCGCCGTCGTACGTGTCAAACATGTTTCGTACTGGTACGATCCATTTTAATACTTACTTAAATTAACCCATGATTAGTGCATTATTCCAGGCCTAATTAAAATTTAACATCGTACTTACAAATCGATGTACTATAATCGATGAACAGAATGAAGTATGATGCATCCCGGATATCGTCCTGGATAATCTCTTGTGTTTCTGTCACATCTGTATCTTAGAATAAGTTCATCTACCATACGATAAACAAGACACGATCCGATCTACAGACCATCTCCATGTACGTCGAATAGTATTTGTTGAGATCGTACCTATACATATTATATCGTACAAGTACGAATTGTTTTTGAACTATCATACATTTCGTACAGGACACGAACGTCTATTTATGAAGATCTTAAACTGTACGATTGTTTGAATCTTACGTTAAGATACATAACGGCTACTCGTTAGAATTCAGAGTTTTTGAGCCTTTTTTAGATATATCATAATCAGTTCTTTTTCAGAGTAGATGTTACAGAGGGTTGACGGTGTTTAGAGAGGGATTCCAAGGAGAGAGCTCTAGAGAAATTCTTGAGTGGTTGAGAGAGAAGAGGATTGAGCATGTGAGGAGAAAGAGGGTGAGTGGAGATCACACGGTTTCCAGCTCTGCCTCCATTGCATTCCTGTGCCCTGATAAGTGATTTGAGGAGGACTCAAGAAAGGCTCGTTACATCGTTAATCAGAGTTTTGCTCTTTCTCCAGGGAGAAAACAGTAAGTTCTCTGCCGTTCGCCAGGAGAGCGAAAAGGAGTTGTGTACCTCCGCCACTCCGGGTTGGTGAAAGGGAGGTTTTGTACGCTTCTCCGTTTGCCGAGGGGGCGCAAAAGGAGAACTATTTTGAGTAGTGAAATCCCGAGTTTGGAGGACTCCGGGAGTGGACAGTAGCGTCATATTTTGACCGAACCACTTTAAAATCTCTTGGGTGTTATTCCTATCGTTGTTACTTGCATGATTAAAGTGTTTTCCATAATCCCTTATGGAATGGTTGGAAATTGGAAAGTAAATTTCATAAAGTTTTTTGTTCTAAAAATTTCAAAAACCAACAAAAAAATTAGAATCGTTTAGGGTAAATTATAAGAAAAAACCATTTAATCACCCCCCCCGTCTATAATCAATTGGATCAGAGCTATTCAAAATATGTTTAGAAACTGATAAAAATGATCAGTGTCGAATTTTGGTATCTAACACTTGCGGAGGTTATTCAATAACTCGTCACCACTGTTAGTGAAAAACCGTTTGATCGAAATAGAATGTCTGCATTTTGTAACTAAAATACCGCATGTGGAGTAGTAAATGATGTGGGAGAGTCACATAAAATTGTAAATGGTGGAAAACTCCTGTACCGTATTGGAATGAGCAATGGAGATAGGAGTATTAGCGCAACTGAATTGCCAATGCATAATGCGTTTTTTGTGCATGAATTGGAGGACTAGTTATGAGAGGCTACGCAGTGGTGTCTGTAAGGAATTAGGAAATAGACTGCATTACATACGAAGGTACAAACGATTAGAAACAGCTAGCTTAACTTCTACTGGCATGATATGATATCCTATGGAAACCACAAACAATTCTAATGGATTACACTAGGTTCAACCCAAAATCGTACATCCTTGGCATGGCATTAGTAGAGGAGTTTCAAATTGCTGAGAAAAGTGAATAAATTCTATATGCCACTAGCAGACTAAGATCAGATGAAGAGTCTCAAATAACGTAGTTTACACTGATAGCCCCAATGCTTAAGTAGGTAAGGGTCCCTCATTCATACGAGCAAGGGTGGAGCCAAACGGTCAAAGTGATGCATGGTGTGAAAATAAGTACAAGGAACGATACTGGGGCATAAAAGCTGTAACTCAGAAAAGTAAAGCTCTAAGGGAAGGCAAGACGATGAAAATAGCACTATGACCCGACAGTAAAAATCTGAGAGATAAACAGAAACTCATCACAGAACAGCTGGTAAAAAAGTAAGATCGCTCAAGGTCCAATAGTGTTCATCGTGATAAAGTGTTGAGTTTGAGCAGGAACACAACTTTCGACGATTTCCTAATCGGAAGAGTGCAACAGCAAAGGAAGAAGGGAGATGAAAAGTGTAAATACTAGAGAGGAAGCAAGACACAGAAAGCTTTTTGGGGCGCTCTGCTCAGAATCATCAGAGAAGAACAGAGGAGGAGTAAAATTTGTGTCTTATGCTAAGATACTTGAATCATTAGAAGTGATGAGGTATTCAACTTCTAGATAATATTGCATTAATTTCTGAGAATATTCATGATCGTAAAGGAAATAAGAAATCATGCTAAACTTAATATTGAATTTAGTTCCTTACAAAGTTGAGCATGCTAACTTAGTTAAAGAAATTCTGATTAGATAGATCACAAGTTACTTCTTGTGAGTAATGATGCAGTTAAATAATGCATATTGAACTAATTGAAGCGCATGAATTCGTTGAACATCGATAATTGAACGTAGTGTAGAGTTTGAAAAACTAACTGCACTTGCATTTTTAGATTATAGGAGCCACTTGTATTGATAGAAGTTTGATGGATGGTGATGCTCAAAATAAACTATTAGTGAAAAAATAAAAGAACTAGAGAATTGAATGCAGTACTCACTACAGTAGGACAATCCATAGAAAACCCCAACAACGCATGCATCACAAACTTTAGGAAGAGGCCACCACCCTACAATAGTATAAACCCATTTTCTGGTGTTAGGTGCTCCTTTGCAGTTAGGTTGACATAGCCGCAACATGCACAATTCACGTAGGACCACTTAGATGGAAGACTAAACTGCATCATACAGCTAACAAGCATACATCTCAATTCATGCAAGCATAAAGGAGAACCAAAATCACTTGGGTTCCCAAATTAATCTTTGAATGAAATTGTAGGGATGCTCTCACAAAAGAACTAGTGGAGCTGTGTACTGGATATTGGCTGCTGCGACACATGATGTGAGATATGAAAGAAGTCACCTATTGGAGACCAAAACGGAGATGCAAAGTACGTTGGGAGACAACATACTATGAAGGTGATAGCTCATGGTTGGTAAATTTTGTTGGTAAATGCTAAAGAATATTTAAAATTGAAAATGTTTACTAGTTATGGTTTTGAGAACGATTAATTTATTAGCATTAGTCAACTGTGTGAACAAAGGTTTTGAATTGTTAATTTTTTACTGATAGAAGTGCTGATTATTACTTGATGAAGTAATGTTGAGGAAAATGAATGAATATATGTTAATGTTGATTAGACCGTGTAAGAATAAATAAAAATCATTTGTGCTTGTAAAACATTAGTTGATGACTCGTAAGTTAATGCATGCTAGTATGTAAAAATCTTAAAACATCATCTAAAAACTGTTTAGAGGTGTACTAAGTAGAATTCATCACGGATACTATGTGATGCTTAGCACCAACAAGGAAAACAAGTTCAAAATTATCTTTCACTCAATTAGAGATATAACCTTAGCATATAAATTCTGTACACATGAACTTATTTTGACCCGTTAGTAAAGCAATCTAGGTGGTAAGAAATATGGATTGTGATTGTTATATTGATTCACGTAATTTACTTGGGTAAGATTCTTAGCACACAGAATGAGTCTTTGAGAATTTAAAGTTTTTCTCACAAGGATTCAACAAAATTAGTTGTGAAATTTCAACAATCCATAGGCGTCATTGGTGAGAGTTGTCCAAAATGATAGGTTTTGAGTCATTCTGTCACAGAGATGGGATAGAGCACAATTTTCAGCTCCTAAACACCACAGGAATGGATAGCGAAATGAAAAATAGAACTTGGTAGCAGCTGTCGGCATGTTAGCGGAGTAATAGCCTTCCTATAATTTTGGCTACATAAAAACCATCCAAACTCCGATTTCAACAAACTTATAATCGAACTGAACGTCTCAAAAAGACAAACCCAACGACACAAAAATAAGTCCAATCCGAGCCCAAATGAGCCCAAATCAAGGGTTCAAAACACTTTTGGGAGGTTCAAACTATAATTTGGATTACCAAACAAGTTTCAAACATGACATGCTTATAGTCGAATCGAGAGGCTCGACGAGACAAATCCAACGAGCCCAAGATCATTGAATTCTAAAATTGTTGAGGCTTCCAATTAACCAATAAATGGTCCATGATCAAGGGGATCGATATCGGTTGTCCATTCAAACCACTCCCATTTTGACCTTGATCCTCCATATATTTACAAGCCATGCCATTCTCAAAAAACTATAAATAGCCATCTCTCTTATCATGAGGGGGTAGGAGAAGAAGAAAAAGGGAGGAATTTGGGAGCTCTCTTGTTACCGACCACGGCTGGAGTTCTTGTCGACCACCGCCGGAGTTCTTGCCGACCACCACCAGAGTTCTTGTCGACCACCGTCGGGGTTCCTCATGACCACCGCCAACGTTCTTTCTGACCATCATCGAAATTCCTCCCAATCTCTGCTGGAATTTCTTCCCGACCATTGCCAAAGTTTCTTTTTAATCATAGCTAGAGTTTTCTCTTCCTGATTGATGTCAGAGTTTTATTCATAGCTAAAGTTTCTTACTAACTCTTTTAGGTATGTTATTATTTTTAGACATCGTACATGACATCGTCCTGGATGATTATTATAATTATTCCTATATTAGTCTGATGATTAAGGAAAGTAATTAAGGTTTAATTGATTGATCATATCATCCAGGACGACCACAGGATCGTCCTAGACGATCAGTTAAACAAATCTTAGTTTCTTCCTGGAAGAACAGAATGATATTCTAGACGATATATATTCATTTGAACTAATGGTACTAGACGATCCAAGAATCGTCCTAGATGATCAATTATTTTTTCATAATTCAGCATGAAAAGTCTAACCAAACAGAATGATGATCTGGATGATACTTAATATTTTTGAACTAATCATACAGGATAATGTTCTATCATCTTAGATGATCAGAATAAACAAATCTTCTAATTGTCCAGCCTTCACCAGATAATCCTGGCTGATTGAGCTAAATTTGTACTAATCGTACAGGATGATTCATTGATCGTCCTAGACGATCTTTATCAGTTTGTTGTAATTTAGGGAAATTTTGAATCCCTTTTATATAAGATCTCTTGTTTACTTAAGATGTGATATTTTGTTATTGTCCTGATCTGAGAGAGCCAAGAGGAGAGGGAGAACTTGGTAGAGAGAGAGAGGATCTTATGAGGGGGAGTTTATGAGGGTTTTACAAAGGTTGCTCCAAGCAAGGTTCTCATTCATCTTCTCCAACCATTGTTCCTAGTTCCTTAGAGGTTCTAGAGAGGTCTATTTCAGTGATTGATCAAGGTTCTCTGCCTGCTTTAGGAGGTTGCGAAAGAAGTTAGGTTCTCTGCCTGATTCAAGAGAAATCGAAAGGAGTTAGGTTCTCTGCCTCACTGAGGTCGGTGCTTCACCAACCATTGTTCCTAATTCCTTAGAGGTTCTAGAGAGGTCTATTTCAGTGATTGATCAAGGTTCTCTGCCTGCTTTAGGAGGTTGCGAAAGAAGTTAGGTTCTCTGCCTGATTCAAGAGAAATCGAAAGGAGTTAGGTTCTCTGCCTCACTGAGGTCGGTGGAAAAGAGTTTTATACAAGCTTATCCACCTTGTTATGGCAGCAAAAAGAGAGTCATTGAGTTTAGTGCAATACTAAGAGGGGAGGCTTCGGGGAGTGGACGTTTGTCAAGTTAACTGAACCACTATCAAATATAGTGTGTTCTTTCTTATTCCATTTTTTGCATTTAATTTTTGCACTTTATTTTCTGGTGAATTATTATTTAGTTTATGATTTTAAAATATTTTGAATGATTGTGATTTTTGTTTTAGAATTTTTAAAACATCAATTCACCTCCCCTATTGGTTAGCCTTGGGCTAGTTAATAAGGGCTTAACATCCCTTACAAACTTTCAAGTGGTATCATAGCAAGATTTATACAATCTAGTTTTTGAAAACTTTTAAATTTTGATCCATGACTAACTTCAGTAATCTTAATACTACGGAAGGGTATTCTATTACCTGACCACCATTGTTTGATAATATACCTTTTGATTTTCTGGAAAACTTGCTTGTCCATGTTTTTACAATCAATTGACTATCGCATGTGGATGCTTGTTAAAGATGGTTATTCTCCAACATCATGTGAAATCAATGACTTAAAAATTAAACTTCCTTTTACTGAATGAACTCTTGATGATAGAAATTTAGCACAACTTAATGCAAAATTCTTGAATTATTTTTTTGTAATTTGAAATATGAAGATTACATGCGTGTTTCAACTTGTACCACTTGTAAAGAAATCTGAGATAAATTATGTATCTCTTATGAAGGCACATTTGAAGTTAAGTAATCTAGATTGAATATCCTGCTTCATAACTATGTACTATTTTACATGAAACCTAGTGAAATAATATCTGAAATGTATATTAAGTTTATACAAATTATCACCTCATTGCATGCCTTAGGAAGAGAGCTAATTAACTATAAAAAAGTTAACATAATTTTGAGATGCTTGTCTTCTTCCTTTGATGCTAAGATTGCTGTAATAACTGAATCTAAGAATTTGAATACTTATTCTATTAATAAGTTATTTAGCTCACTCATTACTTACGAGTTAGGAGTGAACCAAAGACAACTTGATGTAGGTGAGAAAAAGAAGGAGAAAATTATGGCGCTAAAGGCAAATGATATTGATACTGATTCTTTTGGGTCTGAAAGCAATGATGTTGCCTTAATCACTAGGTAATTCAAAACCTTTGTAAGAAAGAAATAAAATCACAATAAAAAGTGAAATAAAGGTAAGAGTAGCAAGAATTCCAAAAGCTCTTTTGATATGATTTATTTTGAATACAGGAAGTCGGGACATGTTAAAGCTGATTATCCTACACTTAAGGCTCACCCAGGAAAGGAGAAGGGTGAGGAGAAATCTAAGTTTAGAAAGGACAAGAATCGGATCCAAAAGGCGATCTGAGCAGATTCTACATCATACTCCTCTGAGACTGAAGCTGAAGAGGAGACTATAAATTTGTGCTTGATAGTGGATGATCTTCTTGGTCAATCTAATTGAAAAGAGGTATGTGAACTAACCAATGATTAATTACTTGAAGTTTTTTGAGAAAATTCATGCATTATGTAGAAAACTTAAGAAATTCCATGCTAGTCTGAAAATAGAATTTTTAAATTTACAAAAAGAGCATGAAGTTTTGAAAAAAAAAA
Organism: Dendrobium catenatum; assembly: GCF_001605985.2. Lineage (NCBI taxonomy): Eukaryota > Viridiplantae > Streptophyta > Magnoliopsida > Asparagales > Orchidaceae > Dendrobium > Dendrobium catenatum. The sequence continues at coordinate 5,669,373 of NW_021319004.1, read as the reverse complement.
AGGATTCCACAGACACCTGAATAGTTTTTCAATCTTGATCCAAAGCTAAAAGTTTTGAAACCTAGGAAGATGTATTATAACCTAAATAGGTTAATAAAACATTTTTCTGGTATTAAATATTTTTCATGTGGCAAGTTAGGACACATCTCCCACACTTCCACTGTTCATTATAGTACACATTAGGTATAGAGACCTAAATTGTATGGTTCATAGCATAACAGACATACATTACATTCTTCTTTCCAAAATAAGGGACCCAAATTTATTTGGATTCCTAAATCTAATATTTGATACTTTTGTAGGAGTGCTCTCATAAAAGTCCTCATGAGAGCAAGTGGTTGTTGACCTCATTTTGTATGAGGTCACTTTGAATCCTAGACCCTAGGATCCTTCAAGATTCTAGACCCTAGAATTCCTCTTACGACTAATCCAGACTTCAAATCAATCTCGACCTTAGTTCAATTCACACATCAAGTAAAATCCAAACTCTAATTCAAACATTGATACTGCTTCTAATTCAACTTCAATCCTATCCTATCACTTATGATCATCCTAAATGATCATAAATGATATGGATAATTCAAATTTAATCATCCAAACTCAAAACCCAATTCAAATCAAGAATTTCAAACCAAAATTCAAGGGTAAAAGGCAAAGTCCTAAAAGCCTTTTCCATTGAATTTTCAAACACTTCAAAACCCAGTCAAATGACCTCTGATTCAGAGTCTATCAATTGAACATTGATAGAATATATCTCTAGAGGCAACCCTCCAAATTTGAGCCCATTCTGAGATCTCTAATTTTAGAAATTGAATTAAAATCTAAAGGCTGTAAAACTTTCAAATATTTATGGCCTATGCCACTAGACTTGCCACCCAGTGGATTTTGATCTTATGGCTTTCTAAAAACCTCTAATCATGCCCAGAACCTTAATTTTGATCTATTAAGCATTAAAGTATAGTTTGGTGGACCTATTTTGACCCCTAGTTGACTAGGAATCAAAATGAATTAAATGCCCTATAAAGGTCAAATAGGTAATTTTGACCCAAATGACATTCTTAATGCTTGGGATCACCTCCAACATGTTCAAAATATCAAATCAAACCCATTGAGTCTAAACCCAAGTTCAAGATCAACCTCGTTGACCAACTCAACATACGATTCAGTTAAATCAAAAATCCAAGTTAATTTGACCCATTTAACCCTTCAAGCATTAAGAATGTCAAAAATCCATCCAACTGAAGATTTATCCTCTCTTGCTATAAGAGAAGCCCACCCAAGCTTTTCTTTGGTTGTTGCAAAAACATGAGAGCCTAATTTTAGAAGAGAGAAAAGGAAAAAGAGAGAAATGATATTCCTATAGCATTTTTCAATCCAGCTGTTAAAGGTTTTTGGGCCCTTTTTCAAAGTTGCAGAGGATATAAAAAGCTTTCCATCAAGTCCAAGATCATCAAAATCCATCCACAGGATTGTAAGATATCTCAACTTTTCTCTAAACTTTTGATTTGAAAATGTAGCAAATCTACAACATATTAAGCCTCCAAACTTCGTGTGTTGGAAGATTGCATTGCCCTCTTGTTATGTTTCAAATTCATTAGATTTCGTTGAGTATTTTGGGAGATATGGGCGTTTGAAATTTCCATTCGAAATGAACTACAAAATTTTGTCAGATCTGGACCTAGATCAAGCCAGACCGCGCGGTCTTCTCTCACGGGCTGAGTGCAATTTTTCTGTGGTCAAGGGCGCCTACGTGGCGCTATCCCGACCGTTGGTTCATTCCACAGTGGATCAATGGTCTAATAAATTTAAAACAAACACCCAGATCTTCTAAAATTCACAGAAAATTGAATTTTCCACCAATTAGACATATTTAGGCTCACTGGAAATATATTTTAATGTACTATTTATCAAAATTAATTTCATTATGTTTTGAGCTCTAGATTATGAGAAAATGTAGTTAATTTGAATATAGTTTATTTTAATTTTCTTGCAATCCAAGGATCAAATTAATACCAAATTTGGGTGGAATATTTTTGAGCATCTTATGTAATTTTTCTAGGACCAGTTGCTCTTTAATTATCTGTGATGTGAATTTTTAAAGTAACAAGTCCATTTTGGACCCAAAAGTTTGAAAATTCATAACGCCTTAGGTTTTCAATATTTTTCTTTTAAATTTTTGTGGTGTGATTAAATATAAACCAGGGTTAGTCAAATTAAATTTCAAGCTCATTTGAATAGTAGTGACACCTAAGGAAAATAACTAAGGAAATGTCTAGAACGTTTAGAAAATTTCTAGGGAACTATACACATACCCAATGGGGGTGAAACTTAAACATAATAAACCTAGTGACATTTGGAACCATAGGTTTAAATTTGATTGAATTTAGAGATCATTATGTCATAAAATTAAGCATGTCAAAATTAACCCCTTAATTAAGCCTTAAAACTTCTAAAAATTCTAATAAATCAAATTTAAATCAATATAAATAATACCTTGAATTGACCAAAATTCAAACCTTAATTAATAAAAAATAAAACATCTTTGATTTGGCAACAAACCTGAACTTAATTTTGGCAACAAACCTGAACTTAATTTGATTTTAATTTAATATAAATATTTTATTAATTTAATTAATTAAAAATAATTAAAAAAATCAAAAAAATTACCAAACACTTGGGAATCTCTCCTTAGGTCATTCTTGACCTATGGAGCTGATTTCAAGGAGTTGGGAAATGATTTGAATTCAAATCCTCAAAACACCCTTAATTAAATGATTTTAATAATTCAATAAATACTCAAACTTCCAAAAACCATAACTAATTCCAAAAAAATCAAAATTGAACAAACTCAAAGGCATTCGACTCATATGAAAATATATTTTTTATTAAAAATATCAAACTTCCAGAAATCATTCAAATTTGAAAAAGTCAACTTTTGGTCAAACCTAAATAAAAAAATTAAGTTAAAACCAATGTTTTGAAAACCGACCGGACGGCCGTTTCAACGTTGTTCAACGCGTTGTAACAGGTCTGGCTGGCCGGTACGACCAAGCTCCAGAAACCGACTTTGATCGAACCGGAAGTCAAACCGGATTAACCGGCGGTTACAACCGGTGAACGTTGAACCGCGCCGGTTTGGCAAAAGAACCGACCGGTTCATAAAAAATTTATTTTTGTTTTAATTAAAATTTTAAAAATATATTTGTTAATTAAAATTTTTAAAACTTTTTAAATAAATATTTTTATTAAGTGTGATGATTAATATCATCATAATACATGCAAGTTATCTTAAATATCTCACATAATTTGTTTGGCAAAAAAGAGCACTTCTCACTTTAATAAAGGGTTCAGGAAGCATCCTCAAACTCTCCCTATGATGTGGGACTAAAAAAGTTGCATGATAGCTTAGAATGTGAATTTGGGCTTATTTGGGCTTTCAAATTTTTGCTTAGTTGGGCTGAAAATTTTGCTGTTGGGTCTATTTGGATAATATATATTATAAAATTTGCTATATATATATTAAAATATTATATTATAAATTTATATATTTAAATTTTAAATATTATTTTTAAATATATTTATTATAAAAATATAAATATAATTACTTTTTAAATGATATTTATATTTATAATTTTATATTATTCTTAAATGATATTTATATGTATAAAATTTTATTATATATTTTAAAATTTTATAAATATTATTAAATACTCATATACTTATATTATATGATTTTTATTTTATTAATTTTTAATAATTTTATTATTTATTACATCATCCGGTTCGACCCCGGTTCAACCGGTCGAACCGGTCAAACGTTGAACCTCTCTCTCTTCCGGTTCGTTGTCCGGTCCGATTTTCACAGCCTTGGTTAAAACTTCAAACCTTCATAATAAATTATAGAAAACTCCAATTCCAACGTACTTTTAGTCTAATTGATCATATTAAGGTTAGTATTTTAGTAAAATACTAAATTTCTAAAAAACTCTTAATAAAAAAAAATCAAGTTTTAACCTTTTAATTAAATGATTAAAATAATTCAAAAAATTTTAAAATTCAATATTTAATTCCAAATTCAAGAAAATGTTAAGTTAATGTTTAAAACACTCAACTAACCCTCTAAAACACAATAACCATCCTAAAGATGAAGTTTATTAGTTGGACTACTCCGGGCTGTGGGGCTATGTGTTCTTAGGAGGCTTTGTTCCTCGAGCCTGGTGGCATAACGTCATGAATGGATTCTAAGTGGTGTTAAACCTTCAAAATAGATTAATTATTAATTATTTAACCATTTAAAATCCTTAAGTCAACCACATTAATCTGGTTTATTGGATGGACTACTTCGGATTGTGGGACTACGTGCCTAAGGAGGCTTTGTTCCTCGAGCCTGGTGGCACAATGCCATGAACCAATTAATGACAAACTTAAATTAATCAAAATTTAAAAATTAGCAACCAACCAAATTTTAATTAAATTAATTAATTCTTAAATTTTAAGTCAAATCAAATCACTTAATTATACAGGGTACCACTGGGTAACCCAGACCTACGAGGCTATTAAGTTAGTCCCAAGTAAGGTGAAATAAACTTCACAGTCTTGATGAGAAATAAAGTTCGTATCCAACAAATAATTAAATAAAATTTAAAGCGTTAATACTTAAGCTCTAATTAAATATTCCTCTTAAGCCTTCTAATCAATCAAACCTCAAATAACTTTAAGTAATGATCATATTTAGGACATATCCAAACCACACATCCTTATACACACACTTTACATGATTTGCTAGGATAACCAACTCTAGTTTTAGGCTAGGCCGGTGTTTACATTTTCGCTGTGTGCCGGGTTTTTGAGCTTTCAGTGCATGCTGGTTGCTAGCTTAGAATTGATGTGTTTGTTTACTTACTTTTTTGAACTCTGTGTTGTGAGTAATTATGCATTTTAAATTTAAATATTAACTACTTGGGATTGATTATTACTGCTTGAGATTGAATATTAACTGCTTGGGATTATATATAACTGCCGATTATTAGGATAACCCTGTAGAATCGAGTCTAGAATTTTATTTCTTTAAATGTAATTTGATTATATATTGGTTGTAATAAATTCAAAGTGATTTGAGTTTTTTAAGATATTAATATCCAAATTGAATTTCAAAGAGGAGAAGACATCCCTAAAGGGGAGAGTCTCCTTCCATTTAGAAGATCAAGTTAGGATACACTTCAAATATCTAAAGAGAAGAGATAACACCCTATTCAAGGGGAAGTTTCTTTTCATTTGGATATCTGGAACTGACGAATCAAGATGCTCGTGAGAAGAAGAAGAAGTGAATAATGAGAAGAATCCCAAATCTCAAAATCACTTAAGTCTTATGAATATAATCTGGGTTGTCGTAAGTGGTGCCCAGCCACTTTACTTTTTTGTAGACCCTGGTTTGTAATAAGCAAGGCAATTTGCCTATGAACATTTATTAATTAATTTGTTTAAATTTGATGTGTTGATATGATTGCCTTTAGGACTGTCTGTTTTTCCTAACTTTTTGGCATTTGTGTGCCGCTTTTATTTTCGCCTGGATACGTGAGACTCGTGAGGGTTTGAAAGTTTTATACTCATAATTGTAAAATTTAAAATTTAGCGAGTCTAAATAACATAGAAAGATAACGAATCTAAGGAATTAGCTGGGGATCGACCCCAGGGTCGCATGCATATTTTTGCACTTCTTTTTTCCTTGCTTTAGACTCCTCCCCCCTGTAGGTAGAGTCAGGATAGTCTGACCTATGAGGATGAGGTGCCGGACCTGGGGAAGCCCAATCTTCTAAAAAATTATTTTTAAGCCTATTTTTAAATTTCGTGCATATTTGATTTGAAGTTGTCATTTAGCATGCATTGCATTAAAAATATATTTAAAAGAGTTAAAATTTTAATTGCATTAGTCCTTAGTATTTTGCACCCAACATAAGTCAAATGGGCCAATTAGAAAAATCTATAGATGTCGGCCCCAGCTCTCCAAAACCTTAAAGAAATATCCCTACCACTCTTTCATAAAAAGATAAGACTCATGTATTTTAAATCGATTAGGTGGTTAGCTGGCTCCCCAATCCAGGCCGGGGTAAGTCCAGGTTCTGCACTGCATTAGTTAGGTTCGAACGACTATGGTCCAGTGTCCAAATTTAGATCTAGTATTTGGAGCAGATCTTTGATTATGAGACCTCAACCTTCAGAAATATAATCCCCAAATTTCTAAAAAAATGCTCAACTCTAACTAAATCTTCTTTAAATCCAAAAATATAAAGTCCAACACTTAGATTAAATTGGGACACTTCTGGATAGTTCCAGAATCTCAAAGTGTCTCATACTTTTCTCCCCTTAATTTTGATAATAATTGCTCAATTTTAATCCATTCCCTTTTGAGTTTCCAAAATTCATCTCTTTCTGATATCATTCCTAAAAAATCTTCAACAAAATTTCATCATTATTTTAATCGAGAGTATTCGTAAGAAATTCAATTTTCCTACGATGTAATTAACTACATGGGCTTGTACTCGTAGGAGATTTAGAACCCACATCAATTTTTCAAAAAAGTTAATTAATATTTTTTTTGGGGAATCAAATTTATAATGATCATTATTGTCATAATCGAATGATTGCTAATGGATGATATTTTCTTTCTTCGGGGAGATTTATCCTGTGTTAACATAAATTCTAATATGAAATTAATGATTATTTCTCTTGATTATCGTAGTTGAAAATTTGATTGAACTTCATTTTGACCCTCCAGGGTCATGTGTGGTTCTCCCTTAAATCAGACTATAATAGCCAAGTGAAAATTTATAATTTTGGGTCTAAACGTGTTAGGAGATTTTATCTCGACCTTCTGAGGTCGTATATTATCCTTAATAGTTTATTCGATTTTAGAATTGAAATTTAAATTTAATTCCTAATTTTTCCAAAGAAATTTAATTAAGATTTATTTTGCACATTGCAAGGCAAATCATCTTTTCATATCAATAGTGGTACCTGGATAGCAGATGCTCACAATACATGATTGAAGATGCCAATAAATTCATTTTGCTGGAGGCCTGGGCTAGAGGCATTGTCACTCTTGGAGACAACCCCACTAGGAAAGTGGTGGGCATAGGTATATTCTAAAACTCCAAGAACCTTTTGATTAAAAGTATTTTGCTTGTACATGGCTTGAAACATCATTTGCTTAGCATTAGTTTTTGTTTTTGCGATAAGGTCCTTATCAAAATTTTTTTTGCAAACAAATGCTTTATTAGCTTGAATAACAATACTATTTTATAAAGAAAGAGATTAACAATATTTGTTGCAAATCTATTTTCATGACTTATGTTTTGATGATTGACAAACACTATTGATTCTCTTGGACTGCCTGTTACTTCTAACTTTTCAGGAATCGAAGATTGGACAAACAAACGAAGCCAGTTCAAGACTGCGTAGGTTTAGGGTTGAGTCAGTTTGTACTTTGTTTTTTCTCTTCTTGAGTCTATTTGTAATAATCAAAGAGACTGATGCTAAGTAACCCTACACACACTCACACACTTGAGAGACTTAGAATTTCTGTTTTTACTCATATCAGTCAGGATGATATTTACATCGTCCTAGACGATCGGGCTTAAAACAGAAAATCTAAACAAGGATTCTTAATTAAGGCAGCAGTCATTAACAGATCATCCTGGACGATACGTGTATCAGCCAGGATGATAAGCTCAAAATAGAAAGAAGTTTCCGCAATAGACAATTAAGGTATTATGTATTTTTTAATAATCGGCCAGGACGATCATTGATCGCCTGGATGATATTCATAAATTATGCCTTAATTGTCAGGAAATCAAGGGAGTAATTAAGGATTATTGATACGATCATATCGTCCTGGACGATCGCAGATCGGCGGGATGATCTATTCAAAAACCTTAGTTACTTATGGACGATAAATATAGGCCAGCTCAAATTCAGGGTAATGCTCTGGACGATTTTCCTCTGATTTGAACTAATCAGCCGGGATGATCGTGAGATCGGCCTGGATGATCAAGCCAATTTTAAATAGTCCAGTTTTGCATTCAGGGTGATGCTCTGGCCGATCTTATGAGATTTGTACTGATCGGCCAGGACGATGTCCATATCTGCTGGACGAAATATGTCGGTAACTTGTAATTAATGACCTCCTTTGAAGCTCTTCTATTTAAGAGCTCTTGTTCAATGTTTTGAATAATCTTTTGCTGCTTCCTTGACCTGAGAAGCCTTGAGGAGAAAGAAGAGAGCGAAAGAGAGAGATCTTGTGAGGGGGAGCTTGTGAGGGGATTCACAAAGGTTGCTTCAAGGATCGCTCTGCTTCTTCTTCGTCTAGAGTTTCTCGTCCGTGGAAGGGTCGGTAGAGGTAAGGAGTCAGCATCTGATTGTGGTTCTCTGCCAGCTTCTGGAGGAAGCAAAAGGAGATAGGTTCTCTGCCTTGCCAGGGTGGCAAAAAGAGGTTCGTTGTAAAGGCTTCTCCGCCTAGCTATGGGGGCTAAAGGAGAGTCACGATTGTAGTGCAATACTCGAAGGGCGCCTCCGGGGAGTGGACGTAGGTCGAGTTGATCGAACCACCATAAATCTCTGTGTTTTTGTTTCTTGCTTCCGCACTTTAATTTCCGCATTTATTTTTCTCGAGGTGTGATTTTGGATTATGTGATCTTTTATTCTTTGTGAAAAGAAAATTTTTAAAATACCAATTCACCACCCCCTCTTGGTTAGCTTGGGCTAGTTCTATAAGGCTTAACATCCCTAATGAACTTTCAACATTTACAAGCTTGATTTAAATAATATTGAATGTGAAGCTTAATTTTTCTTAATAGCTATTACGGATGAGTCTTGATTGTGGCATAAGAGGTTATGTCATGATAACATGAAAATTCTTAGGAGAGTAATCTAAAATGACCAAATTAGAGATGGAACCAAGCTTAAGTTCACTAAGGACCACCTATGTGATATCTATTAGCTAGGAAAGCAAGTTCAGTCATCTTTCCATTCCATTAAGGACATTAGCACCTCTATACCTTTAGAAGTCCTTCACATGGATTTGTTTGGAACCATTAGCACTTCCAACTTAGGGGAAAAAGTCTATGGATTTATGATTGTTGATGACTACTCGAGATTCACTTGGATTAAATTTCTATCACATAAGAGGGAGTCTTTTGATGAGTTTAGATCCGTATTCACTTGGATTCAAAAAAAGCTAGGTTGTGAGATCTTGACCATCTATAATGACCATAGTGGAGAGTTAAAAAATGAGAGATTTGGAGACTTTTATGAGGATCAAGAGATTAGTCACAAATTCTCAGCTCCTAAAACCCCTGAACAGAATGTGATAGTTGCAAGGAAAAATTTGACCTTAGTTGAAGCCGCTAGAGCCATACTTACTAGCTATTCACTTCCAAAATACTTTTGGATTGAAGCGATAAACACAACTTATTATGGGTTGAATATGGTGAATGTTAGATCCAATTTGAATAAGACATTCTATAAGATCAGGACATCCAACCTTTCCCACCTCTATATCTTTGGATGTAAGATTTTTATTCTTAATAATGGAAAGTCAACCTTTGGAAAATTTGACCAAAAATTTGATGAAGGAGTGTTCTTAGGATATTCAAGTGTGATAAAATCTTTAAGGGTGTTCGATAAGAGGGCATTGGTGGTGGAGGAGACTGCTTATGTAGTGTTTGATGAATCTGATTCTAAGAAGTCTAGAGTTGAGGAAGAAGATGAAGTTGGAGAGATTACCCTTTTTTTTTTTGAGAAAATGCAAAGTTCCATTAAAATAAAAGAAATAACATCCTAATACAAAATAGGAAATAAAAAACTAAAAGATCCTTGATCAAGAGAAAAAGGATCCTTATTGAAAACAATTTTGTAATCTTTAAACATATTAATTTAAAATGAAACCCATTGTTTCCTATTTTGAAACCATTGAGATGCAGGGGATACCAATAATTTGAAACAACCCGAAGGTTGGTTAGTATCCCAGAGTTCCCATCCAGTTAAAGAATAGGATCCAGTAACGATCTCATAAATAAATATAGTAAGTTTAAAAAATAAAAAAAGCCAAAATAAAAAAAATAGCTATAAAAGAAAATCAAAAGAAAATTACAGAAAAGATAAGACAATCTCAAAATACCTATGAAAAATAATGATAGGTATTTTAGATGTCTTTTCCAAATACCAATTCTGTAATACGAAGCAAAATAAATGGAAAATTCTTTGATTAGAATTTTCGTCTTAATGTCTCTTATGGCTTTGCAGATTGAGATGAAAAAATCAGGTATCATATTACTAAAAGGTTTTGGGAAGAACTTTTCAAATCGTTCTTCATTCTATGATCAGTAATCCTCCTTCTAGTTTGATCTTTCACTGGTCCTAGCTCTTATAGTTCTTTGAACAGCTTGGGTTTAGAATCAGAAGACAATAAATCCAACGAAGAACATTTTTTATTCTTTAATAAAATAGGTTTTTTGAATTTCAAACTGATTGTAGAAGAAGGAGATATGAAATTAGAAAAGCCATCTCTTAATTTATCTTTATTAGCAGATATTCTATAAATATTTTCATCCTTAGCAGGGGTCAAAATAGAAACCTGCTCCTTCTCAAACTTCTCTATAACAGCCTCCATTGTTTGTGGGATTTGAAAATTCAAATTCTCAGCAATCATAGGAATATCCGTTGGAATAACAAAAATTTGTTCAGCTAGATTTGTTGGAGACAAATTCGGCTTAAGCTCCTAAGTTGGAGAGATTACTCAAGGAGTTAAAAATTTGGAGAAAATGATAGAGACTCAAAATACTAAAGGAGTATGTGAGATTATCCAAGGAGTAAAAAATATAAATATGGAGGAAGAGGTAGAAACTAGACACGCTTTTCTTAGAGAATAGAGATATTCTTCGAGTCATCCTAAAAAACTTATCTTAGGAGATCCTTTTGAAGGTTTTAGAACTAGGCATGGACTTAGGAAGGAAGTGAACAACTCTGCCTTTCTCTCAATAACTGAACCCATTAATATCAATCAATCCCTTTCTGATGAATTCTAGATCTTAGTTATGTAAGAAGAACTTAACCAATTTTTGAGGAATGATGTTTGGAAGTTTGTAGAAAGACCTAAGAATCAAAGTATGGTTGGAATCAAATGGGTCCTTAAGAATAAAATGAATGATTTTGATTTTGTGGTTACGAATAAGGCCAGATTTATGGCTAAGGGGTACAACAAAATATAAGGTATTAATTTTGAGGAGACCTTTGCCCCTGTAACAAGATTGGAAGCTATTAGAGTGATATTAGCCTTTGCCTATTATAAGGGATTTAAGCTTTTTAAAATAGATGTTAAGAGTGCCTTTTTAAATTGGATAATAAAAGAGGATGTGTTTATAGAGCAACCCCTAGGTTTTGAGAGTTCCCAACTTCCAACTTATGTTTATAAATTAAAAAAGGCCTTATATAGATTAAAATAGGCACCCAGAGCTTGGTATGAGAGGCTTAGCACATTCCAACTAGAGAGGGAGTTTGTTAAGGTGAGCGTAGACACCACCCTATTTATAAGAAAAGTAGGAGATGAGTTACTCATTGTTCAGAACTATATTGATGATATACTTTTTGGATCTTTTGATAAAAAGTGATGTGATGATTTTTCTAAAATGATGAGTAAAAAATTTGAGATGAGTATGATGGGAGAGTTATCCTATTTTTTGGGTTTAGCATAAGATAATTTAATGATGGAATCTTTCTAAATCAAATAAAGTACATTAAAGACATCTTGAAGAAATATGAAATAGATAAAGCCAAACTAATAAATACTTCTATGAGCTCTAATGTTCAATGGATAAGGACCCAAATGAAAAATCTGTTGATCGAAAAAAGTATAGAGGAATAATTAGATCACTACTTTACTTGATTGCTAGAACCCAAAAACTTAGCATATTTCTAATAGAGTCCGGATAGTCTGGGTTCGCATGCATATTTTTGCACTTTTTTTTCCTTGCTTTAGACTCCTCCCTGTTTGTAGGTAGAGTCCGGATAGTCTGACCTATGAGGATGAGGTGTCGGACCTGGGGAAACCCAATCTTCTAAAAAATTATTTTTAAGTCTATTTTTAAATTTCGTGCATATTTGATTTGAAGTTGTCATTTAGCATGCATTGCTTTAAAAACATATTTAAAAGAGTTAAAATTTTAATTGCTTTAGTCCTTAGTATTTTGCACCCAACATAAGTCAAAGGGGCTAATTAGAAAAATCTCTAGATGTCGGCCCCAGCTCTCCAAAAACTTAAAGAAATATCCCTACTACTCTTTCATAAAAAGATCAGACTCATGTATTTTAAATCGATTAGGTGGTTAGCTGGCTCCCCAATCCAGGCCGGGGTAAGTTTAGATTCTACACTGCATTAGTTAGGTTCGAACGACTATGGTCCAGTGTCTAAATTTAGATCTAGTATTTGGAGCAGATCTTTGATTATGAGACCTCAACCTTCAGAAATATAATCCCAATTTTCTAAAAAAATGCTCAACTCTAATTAAATCTTCTTTAAATCCAAAAATATAAAGCCCAACACTTGGATTAAATTGGGACACTTCTGGATACTTCCAGAATCTCAAAGTGTCTCCTACTTTTCTCCCCTTAATTTTGATAATAATTCCTCAATTTTAATCCATTCCCTTTTGAGTTTCCAAAATTCATCTCTTTCTGATATCATTCCTAAAAAATCTTTAACAAAATTTCATCACTATTTTAATCTAGAGTATTAGTAAGAAATTCAATTTTCCTACGATGTAATTAACTACATGGGCTTGCACTCGTAGGAGATTTAGAACCCACATCAATTTTTCAAAAAAGTTAATTAAATTTTTTTTTTTGGAATCAAATTTATAATGTTCATTATTGTCATAATCAAATGATTGCTAATGGATGATATTTTCTTTCTTCGAGGATATTTATCCTGTGTTAACATAAATTCCAATATGAAATTAATGATCATTTCTCTTGATTATCGTAGTTGAAAATTTGATTGAACTTCATTTTGACTTTCCAGTGTCATGTGTGGTTCTCCTTTAAATCAGACTATAATAGCTAAGTGAAAATTTATAATTTTGGGTCTAAACCTGTTAGGAGATTTTATCTCCGCCTTCTGAGGCCGTATATTATCCTTAATAGTTTATTCAACTTTAGAATTGAAATTTAAATTTAATTCCCAATTTTTTCAAAGAAATTTAATTAAGATTTATTTTGCACCTTGCAAGGAAAATCGCCTTTTCATATCAATAGTGGTACCTGGATAGCAGATGCTCACAACACATGATTGGAGATGCCAATAAATTCATTTTGCTGGAGGCCAGGGCTAGAGGCAATGTCACTCTTGGAGACAACACCACCAGGAAAGTGGTGGGCATAGATATAATCGAAAACTCCAAGAACCTTTTGATTAAAAGTATTTTGCTTGTAGATGGCTTGAAACATCATTTGCTTAGCATTAGTTTTTGTTTTTGCGATAAGGTCCTTATCAAATTTTTTTTTGCAAACACATGCTTTATTAGCTTGAATAACAATACTATTTTATATGGAAAGAGGATTAACAACATTTACATGCTTGATTTAAATAATATTGAATGTACAGGTTAATTTTTCTTAATAGCTATTACTGATGAGTCTTGGTTGTGGCATAGGAGGTTATGTCATGATAACATGAAAAATCTTAGGAGAGTAATCTAAAATGACCAAATTAGAGATGGCACCAAGCTTAAGTTCACTAAGGACCACCTATATGATATCTGTCAGCTAGGAAAGCAAGTTCAATCATCTTTCCATTCCATTAAGGACATTAGCACCTCTATACCTTTAGAAGTCCTTCACATGGATTTGTTTGGAACCATTAGCACTTCCAACTTAGGGGAAAAAGTCAATGGATTTATGATTGTTGATAACTACTCGAGGTTCACTTGGATTAAATGTCTATCACATAAGAGTGAGTCTTTTGATGAGTTTAGATGTGTATTCACTTGGATTCAGAAAAAGTTAGGTTGTGAGATCTTGACCATCTATAGTGACCATAGTGGAGAGTTTAAAAATGAGAGATTTGGAGACTTTTATGAGGATTAAGAGATTAGTCACAAATTCTCAGCTCCTAAAACCCCTCAGCAGAATGTGATAGTTGAAAGGAAGAATTTGACCTTAGTTGAAGCCGCTAGAGCCATACTTACTAGGTATTCACTTCCAAAATACTTTTGGATTAAAATGATAAACACAACTTATTACGGGTTGAATATGGTGAATGTTAGATCCAATTTGAATAAGACATCCTATAAGATCAGGACATCCAACCTTTCCCACCTCTATATCTTTGGATGTAAGATTTTTATTCTTAATAATGGGAAGTCACCCTTTGGAAAATTTGATCTAAAATCTGATGAAGGAGTGTTCTTAGGATATTCAAGTGTGAGAAAATCTTTTAGGGTGTTTGATAAGAGGGTATTGGTGGTGGAGGAGACTGCTTATGTAGTGCTTGATGAATCTGATTCTAAGAAGTCTAGAGTTGAGGAACAAGATGAAGTTGGAGAGATTACTCTTTTTTTTTTAGAAAATGCAAAGTTCCATTAAAATAAAAGAAATAACAGCCTAATACGAAATAGGAAATAAAAAACTAAAAGATCCTTGATCAAGAGAAAAATGATCCTTATTGAAAATAATTTTGTTATCTTTAAACCTATTAATTTCAAATGAAACCCATTGTTTCCTATTTTGAAACCATTGAGATGCAGGGAATACCAATAATTTGAAACAACCCGAAGGTTGGTTAGTATCCCAGAGTTCCCATCCAGTTAAAGAACAGGATCTAGTAACGATCCCATAAATAAATATAGTAAGTTTAAAAAACAAAAAAAGCCAAAATAAAAAAATAGCTATAAAAGAAAATCAAAAGAAAATTACTAAAAAGATAAGACAATCTCAAAATACCTATGAAAAATAATGATAGGTATTTTAGATGTCTTTTCCAAACACCAATTCTGTAATACCAAGCAAAATAAATGGAAAATTCTTTGATTAGAATTTCCGTCTTAATGTCTCTTATGGCTTTGCAGATTGAGATGAAAAAATCAAGTATCATATTACTGAAAGGTTTTGGGAATAACTTTTTAAATCGTTCTTCATTCTGTGATCAGTAATCCTCCTTCTACTTTGATCTTTCACTGGTCCTAGCTCTTATAGTTCTTTGAACAGCTTGGGTTTAGAATCGGAAGATAATAAATCCAATGAAGAACATTTTTTATTCTTTAATAAAATAGGTTTTTGAATTTCAAACTGATTGTAGAAGAAGGAGATATGGAATTAGAAAAGCCATCACTTAATTTATCATTATTAGCAGATATTCCATAAATATTTTCATCCTTAGCAGAGGTCAAAACCGAAACCTGCTCCTTCTCAAACTTCTCTATAATAGCCTCCATCGTTTGTGCGATTTGAAAATTCAAATTCTCAACAATCATAGGAATATCTGTTGGAATAACAAAAATTTGTTTAGCTAGATTTGTTGGAGACAAATTCGGCTTAACCTCCTAAGTTGGAGAGATTACTCAAGGAGTTAAAAATTTGGAGAAAATGATAGAGCCTCAAAATACTGAAGGAGTATGTGAGATTATCCAAGGAGTAAAAAATATAAATATGGAGGAAGAGGTAGAAACTAGACACACTTTTCTTAGAGATTAGAGATATTCTTCGAGTAATCCTAAAGAACTTATCTTAAGAGATCCTTTTGAAGGTTTTAGAACTAGGCATGGACTTAGGAAGGAAGTGAACCACTCTGCCTTTCTCTCAATAACTGAACCCACTAATATCAATCAATCCCTTTCTGATGAATTCTAGATCTTAGTTATGTAAGAAGAACTTAACCAATTTTTGAGGAATGATGTTTGAAAGTTGGTAGAAAGACCTAAGAATCAAAGTATGGTTGGAATCAAATGGGTCTTTAAGAATAAAATGAATGATTTTGATTTTGTGGTTACGAATAAGGCAAGATTTATGGATAAGGGGTACAACCAAATATAAGGTATTAATTTTGAGGAGACCTTTGCCCCTGTAACAAGATTGGAAGCTATTAGAGTGCTATTAGCCTTTACCTATTATAAGGGATTTAAGCTTTTTAAAATAGATGTTAAGAGTGCCTTTTTAAATTGGGTAATAAAAGAGGATGTGTTTATAGAGAAACCCCTAGGTTTTGAGAGTTCCTAATTTCTAACTTATGTTTATAAATTAAAAAAGGCCTTATATAGATTAAAATAGGCACCCAGAGCTTTGTATGGGAGGCTTAGCACATTCCAACTAGAGAGGGAGTTTGTTAAGGTGAGCGTAGACACCACCCTATTTATAAGAAAAGTAGGAGATGAGTTACTCATTGTTCAGAACTATATTGATGATATACCTTTTGGATCTTCTGATAAAAAGTGATGTGATGATTTTTCTAAAATGATGAGTAAAAAATTTGAGATGAGTATGATGGGAGAGTTATCCTATTTTTTGGGGTTTAGCATAAGATAATTTAATGATGGAATCTTTCTAAATCAAATAAAGTACATTAAAGACATCTTGATGAAATATTAAATAGATAAAGCCAAACTAATAAATACTTCTATGAGCTATAATGTTCAATGGATAAGGACCAAAATGAAAAATCTGTTGATCGAAAGAAGTATAGAGGAATAATTAGATCACTACTTTACTTGATTGCTAACCGACCTGATATTGTATTTAGTGCTTGTCTCTATGCTAGATTTTAAGCTGATCCAAAAGAATATCACCTGACTACAGTTAAGAGAATCCATAGGTATCTCTTATGGACCTAAGACTTAGGAATTTAGTATCCGAGGAACAATACTTTTTTTCCAAATTATTCAATATTCTGATTCAGATTTTACAAGATGTAGGGTGAATAGAAAGGGAACTTCTAGGACTTGTTAATTTATAGGATAATCTTTAATCTTCTAATCTAGTAAAAAACAAAACTCTGTTGTACTTTCCACTGTTGAAGCTGAGTACATTACCTTAGGAAGTTGTGTGGCCCAAGTCTTTTGGTTGAAGCAACAAATTTTGGATTTATGATTACCTGTAGTCATAATTTCAATCCTTTGTGACAACACCAGTGTCATCAGCATCTCTAAGAATCCTATTTAACATTTAAGGACCAAATACATTGACATAAAACATCACTTTATTAGAGACCATATTACCAAAGGAGATATTGAGTTACACATTGTAGCATTGAGAATCAACTGGCTGGTATCTTTACTAAACCACTGGCCTTTGACACATTCAGCATCTTAAGGACTAGATTTGATGTGATCGATATAAATGCATAAACTTGATGTTTACTTAATTTTGAATTTTATGTTTTCTGATATGTTGTTTGTTGTTATTTTTTTCTTTCTTTTGTTTTTGACTTTGCTTTTATTTTTTGTTTTAATTTTTTTATTTTGTTAATATATTTTTTTTATTTCATTACTGATATTTTAGTTTTTTTTTTCAATTTTACTTTTTGGTCACTATTGAAATGATATTTTATGAATTATTTTTGTTTTTGAAAATTTGTAGTTGTGGACCTCCGAAAGGACACCGCTGGCTCAGCTATAGAGTTCACAGGGTGTACGATCGCACCACCCTGAGGGATAAAGATGATTGCAGGTCTTTATGCTCTTTCCGAGTGGGCCAATGGGAGGTTAGATTAGATCCTGCATACAATCAACCATTGAGGATGGTGGCCCTTGCTAGTGCACCCTGATGGGTGATTATATGCATGACCTGATTAGTATCACATGATTTCTCCCACCTGATACATCAGCTCGAGTGGAGTTTATTTATTTTGGAATTCCATTTGCCACGGGCACAAGTCCCTATGGTTAATTACATCTCAGGTTGGAGCCCGAGAATATTCTCAATTAAGGATCCAATATTATTCTTCCCAAAAGGGAATTGGAACTAAAAGGAGACTAGGAAATTCCTACTCAAATGGAAAGAAGGGCTCAAGTGGCTTAGTCAACATGCATGGCTCACACTGACATCTAAAGAGACTGAGGCACTGAGATGAAATTGGAGAAAAGAAATCATACACTCAAAGAATACAAAGGGAAAAGAGGGAAGTGGTGTTATCTATGTGATGCCAATAAGTAGGATTTATAGTCCAAGAAGAGTAGGGAACCTATCCACTTTTTAGGTATACTACGAGGCACCCAATATAGTATCCTTGAATCCTAAATCTAAGGTGGGTTTAGTGTACACCTAACACTAACACACGTGTCCTAACTAATGCAATTTAGGTTTATATCTTTCCTGAAAAGGAAAGCCAGCTAACCACCTAGGCGCATAAAATCCATGCTGTCCAGTCTTTATGAAAGATGGGTGGGTATATAAGTTTTTGGAAGTAGGGTCGATTTTTAGAGAGTGTCCTAATTGTCCCTAGACTTATGTAGGGTGAATGCTTCTAGAGCTAATGCAATTAAATTTTAATTAAGTTGGTTTTTAATGCAATTCAAGTTAGTTAAAAGGTCCAAATCATGCATGCTTGAGATTTTAAGAAAATAAGCTTATAGAAAATAATTTTTAGTGAAGATTAGACTTCCCTAGGTTCAATACCTCATCCTCATATGCCTGATTATCCAAACTCTACACTCAAACTGGAAAGTGTCTTATTAGAAGGAGAGAAAAAAATACAATAGTATATATGTTACCCTAGATGATTCTGGATATTCCTTAGGTTGTTAAGTTGCTATATTATTTAAAACTTAAAATATTAATTTTTAATTACGAATAGAAAAATATTTTTAGTCCTTAAAGAGCCTAGCAAAAACTAGGCCAAGCACGCGCAAGAAAAAACCTAAAAAAAGCATGAAATTTTGAATGCACACCTAAAATAAACAATTAATGTAAATCAGCCCAAAGTAAAGTAAAGAAAGTCCACGATAAGGGCTGTATAAGTACAACCCAGGGTCTGCAGAAAAGTAATGGTGGACAGGCCCCTCTAATAATAACTTGGATTATAATTCTATTGAAAGATGCAAGTCCTAAAAGCAAAGCATTTTGTCTTCAAGTCTTCGTCTTCAGCTGAATTGTCCTTCTCTAGATCATCTCCCTTTGGATCATCTCCTCGGGCTCCGTAGGATTTCCAGAAGGATATCCAAATGACTAAGAAATTTCCTATGAAGGGCCTTTCATTTTCCCTTTGGGTACCGAGTATTTAAAATTCTTCGCTTTTGAAGACTTTCACAACTTGATAAAAATTATAAATTACATTATTTAAAAGAAAAATTTTAGACTCTCCTGCATAGTTATCCTATAGAAATCACAAGCAATAACATCTTAAGTAGTTAATATTTATGTAGAAAAGTAAACACACTTGACCACGCTCTTTTAATTTTAAAGGGGGCTAAGCAGTCTTTGGAATATCTACAGAAAATAGTGTTAGTTTTAAAGCTTTAATTATTTGGCTCCCCTTTATTTTAGTGCTGCATTAGCGTGACCACCTACATAAGACTGGATTAGTATCAAAAGTACCCCTAACCCATGGGCAATCTTGTTGAGTCTTGTAATTAGGTTGTTAAGCCTAAGTGAATGTAACAAGGCTACCAAGAGGGGGGTGAATTGGTAGTTTAAAAAACAAAGTTAAAATTTAAGACCCCTTTTTGAAAATTATTGAACCAAAATAAAATCTCTTTTAAATTTTGTAGAAAAAGGTTTTTCAACCACAGAGTTTTTAAAACTGAAATAGAAAGTG
>NW_021319004.1:5603072-5634404 GCF_001605985.2 Dendrobium catenatum | reverse complement strand
CTGAATTTGATTTGAAGTCTTCGTAGTCTGGAGTTCTTTTTTCCTGAAATGTCAGTACACACAAGAGCAAATACAATTCTTCTAAAAAATGTTAGGAGATAACTACACATTTGAACAATAATGTTTGGAATCATCAAAACTTCATAAGTTGAAAAAATGTAAAGCATGCAAATAGAAACTATCTTAACAAATCTATCTCATAAACCACATTACAAAGAGAAAGCACAATAATCAAACAAAATATCACAGCACATCAAAGTAAAGCAAATCAACCAATCATACGTGCCATACACAGATCATCTCAACAAATAAATCTGAAAGGAAAATCACTGGCCCTAATCCTAAAGCTAGAAGTAGTGCCCTAGCAAATCTATGTGTGTGTGTGTGATAGGCACTTATGGCTTTGGATAATTTCCATGTTGGGTACTTAGTTTTAGTTTCCCAGAGTTCTGATTTATTGAAGGTCTAACAGGAGATATATTTGATTAAGGTTTAAATATTAATGAATTAGGATCCATTTTTAGTTAATTTAGTTTGTGAATTGGTTTTAATACTTAACGTAATAATCTTAAAAGTTTAAATTACATTAGCCAATTTTAGAATGTCCAGGGTATTCCTATGTGCTAGGCTAAAGGGGGTCCAAAGGTTGCTATTAGAAATAAGCTATGTTTTGGGGTTCTAGCAATTTAATTAAATATTATGCCTTAAGAGGAGTAGTTAGGCTTGAAGTTTGCTGGATTTGGAGTTTTTTAGCCCAAGTTTTGAATTTCTGCAGTTTCATGTAATTAACGAATTATCAAAATTATTTAACTAAAGAGTGTTTTAAGGGTTTTGATCCAAATCAACTCCAAACCTCTTGGAATCAATCGTAAAGGTCATAAATGACCTAAGAAGATGTTCCCAAGTATTTGAGAAAATTTTGGAATTTTTAAAATTTTTTAATGATTTCATTAAGGCAAAAGGTGATTTTTAATCAAAATTAAATTAAGGCTTAGGTTTAAGTCTAATTAAGGGGCTCTAATTATCTAAAGTTAATAATTAAATTATTAAGAGTTTAAGGTTTATATGGATAATTTTCTAAATTAAAATGGATTTATTAGAATTCCTGAAGTTACTAGGGCCTAATTAATGAGTAAATTAGGGTTTGTTAATTAAGGGGTTTAAAGGGTCCTAAAAATTCTTAGAAAATTCTTGGAAGTTTAAAATATTACTAACTTTATGTTTTGAATGTTTCATGTCAATAAGGGATCTATCCTAGCTCCTAAAATTTGTTTAAGTTTACTAGCTAGGTCCTTAATTATTATCCTTAAGGTGTCGCTACATTAAATAGGTTTAAAATCAAAGTCAATGACAAACCCTTGAGGTAACATGAGTGAAATACATAAAAATAGTAAACACACTAATCTTAAGATCTAGGAGGGTCTAAGCTAAGTGCTTATGTGTCCTACACATGCAAGAGACGATAAAAATAATAATTAAGCATGCTTTATGATAGGATTAGAGGATAATTAAAACTCAACAATCGACTAATCCTTTCCCCATAAATGGTATTCATAAGTTTGACCAATGTTTAAATTTTCAGAAATGGATCTCCCAATATTAGGAATTTAACATATATATAATTTTGAAATAGTTTAAAAATACATATTAAATAAATAAATATGTGAGTTTAAAAATAACATAATTAAAAAAAAATTCATTTTTATATTTATGAGAGATCCACTGGACACCCGAGCAAGACTCGAAGTAGACTTGAAAATATTTTTATAATTTCAAAATATTTGGCATATTAATTACCTAAATATTATTTAATTAATCAAATAACCCAATAGAAAAAAAATAATCCATAAAAAGTATGTTTTGCTATATAAAAGTAATTTTAAAATAAAATTCATAATTTTTAAAAAACTACGAGCTATTGTACGTCAAAATCCATTTTAAAATGAATTAGTTACGAATTATTGAAGTTTAAAGCCATTAAAAGCTGTTTTTATAAACAACTAGTTTTAAAATATTAATATTTAAAGAAAATATTAAATGAAATGAAATTAAATATTAAAGTTTCTAGAATTTAAAGTAATTTAACAGAAATAATTTTTATAAATTTTGGAAAAATAAATGAATTTTGAATTAATTAATTATTAATTGGATAATCTAAGTATTTAATTAATTATAATAATCTAAAAAAATGAAAAAATATTTAATTTAAATCTAGATATCAAAGATAATCTCTGATTATTTTTTAAAATAATTTTGAAATAACTAATATAGATATATAATGATGTTTAAAATATTTAAAAGCAATGCAACATACATAAATCAATAAACTCATAATAAGATATTATAAAAACTATACCTATACTAATAGTGATTAATTCTAAATAATATAAAAGTTATTAAATAATATTATAATATAATCGAATAACAATAACTAAAAGTAATTAAATATATAAATTTTCAACATAATCATAACATTAATATATAATTATATCAAATAATATAATAATATTATACATTTATATAATAATATTATTTTTAATTAAAAAAATAATAATTTTATGAAAAATTTGATATATAATATGTATATAGTTTTTAAATAATTTTAAAATTATTTTAAAAGAAAATGATAAAAAAATAATTTTAAACTAATTTAAAATCAATTATGTGTTAATAATGGTAGTGGCGGCGGCGGAGGCCACGTGGCAACACCGAATTCACCCACAGAACTATAGACACGATTTTGGACATCATTGCCAATTTTTACGCTACCACGCAATCATTGATAATGATTGCCGCGAAGTGAAAATCAGTGCTGAGTCATAAACCACGTCGGATGTATTTTAGGACCATCTAATAACCTGTGGTTTCAAACCGACGGCTCTGATCCCGCTTATCAGAAGAACTGATCGTGGGATCGAGCCACACGGTTGATCCGAACCACAGAGGGGCTAAATCACATCTATTGATCATGGGATCAAAGGACTTGATTTATCTCCAGCAAATGACAAACTAAACCCAAGCCCTAGAATGATAAAATGCCTCGTTCTCTTGATCGAGTGCACCAAATAAATTAAAATTTGAAACTTAGGCTCTATACGTAAAGAGCATTCATTGGGGATAGTTTATGCAGTCTAAAATGCACTTAATGAAAAGCTAATTATAACTAAGTGTTATGACCTTGGTCTAGGGTTTTTGAGAGATCTGATTATTGGATCTTCAAATTCTTTGCACGGTTGAGCTTATAGATTATCCTTGTATAATTCCCTAGTTGAAGCCGTGATCAAACAAGCTACAAATCATCAAGAATTCTACTTGGATGCTCTTAAGTCTTAGTTGGCTGATGATCTCACCGTTGGAGGGGTATTGGCAGCGAGTTTGGCTTGGGAAAGGTGGAGTGGGACGGGGAGAGCTCAAAAATGGGAAAGCTCGGGCTAGGAAGCTATAAAGAGAGAGTAATTGCAATAAGACCCTTCATTGAACCCAAAAATGCCTATTTAAAGGCCAAGGCTCATGATGGATGACCAGGGTTGAATCACCATTGAATTAAGAGGGGAAATAAGTTTAGTGGGCCGTGGTTTGAATTAGAGAATGATTGGAATGGATTTATTGCATTAATTAGGCTTAATTTGACCTAAATGGGTCAAAACTGACTAAGTGAGACTTGGGTTGACCAAGTCAAAGTTTGACTTGGTCAACCTAGTGAAATAAAGCCTAAGAGGTGAGGGGTTAAGCCCAAGGAAGAGTTTGGATTGAATTAGGACCTGAATTAACCAAATAGGGCTTAATGGGTCAACCTAGGTTGACCTGGTCAACCAGGTTGACCCAGGGCCTGGGTTAGGGCTTAACAAATTTGGCTTCACCCCTGAATTGAATGGGAAGGGTCTTGGGGCCTAGCTAGGTCAATTTGACTAGGTCAACCCTTTGTCCCAATAGTTTAACCAAAACTAGCCAAAAATAAGATCAACAATAGTCAATAATTGAAATCCCTAAATCAGTTAAAGGGAGAAACACTGTTGATTGTTTCCCTTCCTCTAACATCTTTTAGCGGTATTTTTTATTTTATAAATAAAAGTCTATCTTAAATTAACAAATAGACTTTGTGATTGAAATCTTTTTTATCTTGTTATAGTAATCTACCTTATATAAACAATGTTCAAAGTCATTAAATCACTTTCAAGCTTTTGTAATCTTGTCATTGCATTTATCATATGAATTTAATTCTGCTTTATGGTTTACTCTTTCTTATGTTAGAGAGTGAGTTTTTCTTCTATAATATCTATAAGATATTCTCACAACTGAGAGTATTTAAAATTTTTGAAAGGGACATACCTTGCAAAAATGACAAGAGGCATAAAATGAGCCCAAAAAGAAGAGAGATTGAAAAGATGCGCAATGATGGCAAAAAAAATAAAAGATAAACAAAGTGTATCAAAAAATTAAAAGATACACAAATTGTGCCAACCAATTGACAAGAGGCACAAAATGAGCCCACAAGAAAGCGAGCTTCCTTCTCTTTCAAACATTTAAAAATCTTAGAAAAATTTATGTGTCACTTAATATTTTTAAAGACTTGATTTTAAAATTCATGATTGTGACTAATTACTTTGGTATATTATTCTATAAGATATTTTTTCTGAAGCCAAGTTTTGAATGGATCACTTTTTCTTATCCAATTGCTTTTTATGAGTTTGATCTTTGTTTTCAAAAGATGGTTTGTCATGTAAGAAGTTTGAGCTCGGGTTAACAGGATCTGTTGTTCTACCATTTTTCGGATTTTGATGATGTTAACTTATTTTCTTACAAATTGTTAATTCAATCAAATGGAAAATTTATCATATTCTTGCTTTGATAAAAAAACCAACTTTATTTTCCATTCTTTTTGTCATTTTTATCATCTTTTCGTTGTTTTTTTTTTTTTTTTTTTTTTTTTTTTTTTTTTTTTTTTTTTTTTTGTGATGTTGATTAGCTTCTCTTTTCTACCCTATTTTTTCTTTCTTGTTTCCTCCTCCTTTTTGTGATGTCAAAAGGGAGAGTTGTGGTAGTGTTAGTATGTTTTTGTTGTTTCATTGGTTTGTTACTACTTTAGTTGAATTTCATACTAAATATTTGCCACCATTAAAAAGGGAGAAATTGTTGCAAATCTGGATTCACGGATTATAATTTTGATGATAATAAGCATTTATGACATCTTTATTTTTTTATGATTGTCCTGCCTAATAATGTTTCAGATCCATAAGGTCAGTGGAAAATCAAGCCAGCTCAAGATTGGGTATATTAGGACTGAGTCAGTCTGTAAGTGTACTTCTAGTGTTTTTACCTTTTATGGAGTCAAATATAATAAAGTGGGCCATGATGTTAAGTAACCTTGCACACACATACTCATGGGGAAAACTTTTGCTTATTTTAGAATTTTATATTTTTGATTATATCGTCCGAGCAAATCCCAAATTTTCTTGGATGATCAGTTAAAAATAAAAGCCCTAATTAGGGAATCCTAGTTAAGGTAGCCAAATTAAGCAAATCGTCCTGGATGATATTATCATCATCTTGGACGATATGCTCAAATCAGAAAGAACCGGCCGCCAACTCTTTTAAGTATGTTATTATTTTTAGACATCGTGTAGGATATCATCCTGGATGATGCATTACAATTATGCCTAAATTAGTATGATGATTAAGGAAACCAATTAAGGTTTGATTGATCGATCATATCATCCTGGATGATCGTAGGATCATCCTAGATGATCAGCTAAACAAACCTTAGTTTCTTCCTGAATGACCATAACGATGTTATGGATGATATGAATTTATTTGAACTAATCACACTAAATGATCCAAGAATCATCCTAGAAGATCAGTTATTTTTTACCATCCAACATAAAAAGTCTAGTAGAACAGAGTGATGGTCTGGATGATATTTGATATTTTTAAACTAATTAAACAGACGATGTTGCATCATCTTGGACGATCAGAATAAATAAATCTTCTAATCGTCCAACCTCCCCCAGATCATCCTGGCTGATTGAGTTTAATTTATACTGATTGTATAGGATGATCTGGCGATCGTCCTGGATGATCTTTGTTGGTTTGTTATAATTTAGGGAAAATTTGAAGCCCTTATATATAAGATCTCTTATTTACTAAAGATGTGATCTTTTGCTACTATCTTAATCCGAGAGAGTCAAAAGGAGAGGAAGAGCTTTGGAGAGAGAGAGGATCTTGTGAGGGGGAGTTTGTGAGGGTTTCATAAAGGTTACTCACAGTAAGGATCCATGTCATCTTCTTCAGTCATCATCCCTGGTTCCTTGGAGGTTCTAGAGAGGTCTACTTTAGCAATTGATCGAGGTTCTCTGCCTGCTTCAGGAGGAAGAGAAAGGAGTCATGTTCTTTGCTTGCATCAAGAGGAAGCCAAAGAGTGGGTTCTCTACCTCACCGAGATCGGTGGAAAGGAGTTTTATACAAACTTCTTTTCCTTACTATGGGAACAAAAGGAGAGTCATTGAGTTTAGTGAAATACTCAGAGGAGAGGATCTAGGAGTGGACGTAGGTCAAGTTGACCAAACCACTATAAAATCTAGTTTATTCTTTCTTATTGTATTTTTTGCATTTAATTTCCAAACTTTATTTTTTGGTGAATGATTATTTGATTTGTTGTTTTAAAATATTTCAAAAGATCATGATTTTTGTTTAAGAATTTTTAAAATACCAATTCACCCCCTCTTGGTTATCCTCGGGTTAATTCATAAGGGCTTAAAATCCCTGACGAACTTTCACCTAGGACCATCTAAAACCATTAATTCAACTTAAAATTTAAAGATTACTACCCTAAGTATTAAAATAGATCCACAAACTAAATTAACTAAAAGTGGACCCCAATTCATTAATACTTAAAATTTAATCAAATTCCACTTTCAGGCCTTCAATAAACTTGAATATGAAGTAAGTCAAACTAACTATCCGACATAGGAACTATCCAAAGCCACAAATTCCTACTACTACACACATAAATTTTCTAAGGTATCACTTCTAGTTCTAGGATTAGGCCTAGTATTTTACATTTTCTATTTCTGTGATGTGATGCTCTATATATGGCACATGTGATTAATTGATTTGATTACTCTGGCTTATTGTGAAGATTATTTATTTCATTATTATGCTTTTTATATGTTACTTATGATGTGATTTATGTGCTAGATCACCCATGGGCTAGGGGCGCTTTTGATACTAACAATGTCTTATGCAGGTGTCCTCATGTAACACTAATAAAGAGAGGGAAAAAATCATTAATATTTAAAACTAATGGCATTTTTTGCAAGTGCTTTAGAAATTTCTAAAGCCCCCTCCCTAACTCAAAAGAGTATGGCCAAGTGTGATTGGCAATGAGCATTTTTCTTTCCATATTAATTGCTTGGGTTGTTCTCTATTCAACTGCTTAGGATATTTTATTAGGATAACCTTGTAGGTTTAGTTTGAGTATAGATTTTTTCTTTTATATAATGTAATTTGTAATAATATTGAGTTGTAAAAGTCTTTAAAAGTGAACCATTTCAAACACCAAGTACCCAAAGAGAAAAAGAAAGACCCCTTTATAGGGAATTTCTTATTCTTTTAGGTACCCTTCTGGAGGACAAACCTTACAGAGCATGAAGGAGATGATCCAGAGGAGGACGATCCACTTGAAGATGAAGACTTAAAGATAAAATGCCTTATTTTTAAGATTTTCATTATTTAGTAGGATTAGAATCCAGGATGTTATCGGTGGAGCCTAACCACCATTAGTTTTCTATAAACTCTAGGTTGTACTAATACGACACTTGTGTTGGACTTTCTTTCTTTAATTTAGTCTGTATTGATTTATGTTGATGTGTTTATTTTGGGTACGTAATAGAAATTATTTTCCTTTTCTAGGTTTCTTTCTTACATGTGTGTGGCCTATTTTCGCTAGGCTATCTAGGATAAAAAAAATCTTTTCTACTCATAACTAAAATTTAATATTTTAGAAATTAAATAACATAGAAATCTAATTATCTAGGGAATAGCCGAAATTATTTAGGGTCGCATGCATATTAATGCATTCTCTTCTCTCTTACTATATGACACTTCCCCGCCTATGGGTAGAGTCCAGATAATCTGGACTATGAGGATGAGGTGCTGGACCTAGGGAAGCCCAGTCTTTTCTAAAAATTATTTTTATAAGCCTTTTTTTTTTTAATTCCATACATACTTTATTTGAGACCTTTTCAACTAGCATGCATTGCATTAGTAATCAACTAAATCAAAATTTTAATTACATTGGCTCTAGGAGCATTCACCCTACATAAGTCCAAGGCCAATTAAAAAACTTTCTAGATGTCAGCCATATTTCAAAAAACTAAAATACCTACCCATCTTTCATAAAGACTGGACAACATGAATTTTATATGCATAGGTGGTTAGCTTGCTTTCCTTTTTAGGCAGGATATAAGCCCATATGCATTAGCTAGGACATGAGTGTTAGTGTTGGGTGTAGAATACTAAACCCACTCTAGATTTAGGATTCAAGGTTGTTATATTGGGTGTCTCGTAGTATACCTAATTGATGGATAAGTTCCTTTTTTTCAGGGACTATAAATCCTACATATTTACATCTCATGGATGATGCCACCTCCATCCTTTCCTTCTGTATGCTTTGAGTGCGTTGTTTCCTTTTCTCTCTAGTTTCCTTCTCAGTGCTTTAGTCCCTTCGGATGTCGGTATGAACTGTGCATGTTAACTGAGTCACTTTGAATCCTTTCTTTCCCTTTGAGTATGATTTCCTAGTCTCCCCTTATGTCAATCCCCTTTTGGAAAGAATAATGTGGGATCCTTAATTGAGAGTATTCTTAAGCTCCAGCTTGAGATGTAATTAACCATGGGGGCTTGCACCTATGGGAAATAAAACTCCACCATCAAATAAACCCAACTCGAGCTAATATATCGGGTGGGGGAACCTGTTATTTTGATTAGGTTGTGCATATTATTACCCATCGGGGTGCATTGGGGAAAGCCTCTATACTTAATTGTTAATCATATGTGCGATCTAATATTCCCTTTCATTTGCCCGCTTTTAAAGAGTGTGAAGGCCTTCGATTACTTCTATCCTTCGGGATGGTGCGATCGTATATCCTCTACACTCTATCCCCCACACAGCGGATTCCTTTCGGAGATCTACAGAGTGGTTGGATAAATTAACACAACTGTGATTTAGTTAATAAAGATAATTAAACTTTTTAATGTGTTCCAAGATGTATGTAATAACATTTTTATGGGGCTAGATTAGGTCATCACCTTAGTTCAAGATTATGAATTGATGCAAAATTTTCAATGTAATGGATAATTAAATTTATAATATTGAATTATGTGTAACTCATCAAATAATAAATAGCTAGAGAAAGATTGGGTGGTATTTATCCGATCTCCAATGTTTGGATGATGTTGTGTGAAAGCACATATTGAAGCACACAAATGTTTTCCATAAGGTCACTAATCAATGGTAAATAATAGGGTAAGGGTGAGTTTCTCAAAAGATAGTTAATATTTATCCAATCAATGGAAGGATTGGTTAGGACAACATGTGGATGAATCCTTATATTGTAGATATGTAGGAAATTTGCAAGTTTGACTGGTGGTCTTAATTTATGTGTTGCATACATATAAACAAGATGTAATACAATCATATTCAATTTAAAGATTATAAAGAATATGAACAAAAACTTTGAAGAAAATGATATGTGAGAGTTTTGTGTTAAAAACTTTGGTGTAATTTGATGAAAAGAATATGAATAAGTCTTAAATATAACTTATGATATATTAGTCAACTATATGAGAAATGGTTTGATATGAAATTTCTCTCAGACAGATGCTCCTTGATTTTGAATGAGAAAACTATATTATAAGATTTAGTATTAGCAACATTTATATGTTTAATATTCAAAACATGAGTCAACCTTATATGCATGCTAGTATATGAACACTTAAGAAGATCACTAACTTAGATCTATTTGGAGGGATATCTAAACTAGAGTTCACTAATGACCATTTATGTGTTGCTATTTTTAAAATATATTTTGTGTGAATTTAAGGATTATTTTGACTTTCTAATATTTATAATCCACGCTGAATATAGAGGGGAACATAAGAATGAAAATTAAAAAAATAATAATCTTTAAAGGAGCTAGAAATAAGTCACAACTTCTCTACACCTAAAACACCAGAATGGAGTGTAGAAAGAAGGAATATGACATTGATAGAAGCTTTTTGTTTATTGCTCAATGGATATAAACTACCTAAGTATTTTTGAGATGAGGTTATCAATACTGCATGTTAAGTATTAACTAGAGTAAACATTTTCCAAAGTTGAACAAAATTTCATATGAACTATTTAAGGGAAAACCCCAAACTAATCACATATGTAAGTTCTTAGCTACAAGTTTTCATAGTGAATGATAAAAAAATAAGCCTTGGTATGTTTGACGCCGCTTTAAATGAGGTTATATTTTGGAGATATTCATTAGTTTTGAAATCATATATAGTTATTAATAAAGGAATTATAGGAATCAACACTTGCCACTTATGATGAATATGGTGTCTATGGTCAGCATGGAGTTATAAAACTAGTTGATGATGAATTATGTATCTAGTCATTCTAAAGGCCATATGATAGGAGATCCTTTTATTGGCATCAAAACTCATCTACACTAGTTATAAATTAAGTCAAATATATAACCACTGGAAGTTATGCTGCTCATGTTTTTAGGTTTAAACAATAACTTTAAGATTTTGGTCTTCAAGTGGACATTGTATTATATATGTAAGTGATGTGAGGGTTTGCTTGGGTTGCATTCAATGTGTGAATTAAGTTTATGCTCTGGGATGAAATATGTTATGTTTAGGTTTTCTTTGATATGCAATACCCACTAAATATGCAAGTGCACATGTATATCAAGTAATAAAGTGATTGATAGAGTGTGAATCCCATGATGAAGTATTTTGCTAACATACAAATGATCTAGTATTGCCTATTATGACTACCATATTTATCCTATGAATTGAAGATAAGGGTTGAGTTTCTATCATTACAGAGGAGTGAAAAAGAAAAAATAAGATACCAGATAATAAAATATTTTGGTTTAATGAATGCAATTACTAAAAATTTGTAATGATGCCCTCTTTTGTTAATGTAAATCAGAACATATGCATCCTTAGATCTCTATCAAGCTTATAGGGATGTAAAGGGGGTTTAAAGTCTACTTACATTGATTGTATCTCTATAGAACCTAAAAGGTTAAACATCCTTTGTCTAGTCATGCAACATTCCATTCCAATTCTCATATTTATTCCTACACACCTTCATCGACGTAATATATTACACTAATTTTTAATTACACACATGACCAGTGTATGCATTAAATTAAGTTTGAGATATATTAAAAATATCCATTTCTTATTCAAAGCACTAGAGTTTACATTAGTACTAACATTGGATTCACATCATTAACCCAAAACTATGGAATTAGCCATGCAAGACATGTAAAAAAATTTAAATTTTATTGCTTACATAAAAAGGAAAACACATAACTTAAAATTATTTGATATGTCATCTTTATAGTACAAATGCAATCTCCACACTCCCTTCTCCTTTAAATTTCCAATTTCTTACAAAGAGACATGCTAACAATTCCTAAGTATAATATCGTACTCTCCTCTAGCCTCCATTAGACTTTACTCTAAGTGGGTTATTATAGTCTGGACTGAATTAGATAAAAAATATGATATAACTCTCTACTAAAATGAATTAAAAATTATTTAAACTTGTACAAAAATGGACTCAAGTGCTGTGAAGCTTGACATGGTTGTGGCATTATAGAATCAATTAGTGCCTCATTACTACTTGACTTGCTCTACTATGGCGTCGGGCTAATTCAAGGCATCTAATTGCTAATTCGGTGTGTCACTTGGTTGATTTGGTGTAGCTCTATCTTGTCAACTAATTTTCCATGGTATTGCAAAAGTTGAACATTGTGGGCTTGAATATGTAATCTTACGCCACGCCATACTGAAGATCGATGCTTAAATTCCTGAGGCTTAGGTGCTACGTTGCTGATTTTTTATGTTGTGATGCTATGAAGCATTGTGTTGCTGACTTTGGCCCTACCGGGGTACTGAATTCATTATCATTTTTCCTGAAGCTCTAGTGACATGATTTCTTAATTTGGAGCTGAGGTGTTGTGGATACTGCTCGTTGGTTCAATAATTATGAATTTTTCTCCTTTTTTTAAGCATTTCTTACACATTATTAACTTAAAAAAAAAATATTTTACTAGTATTTAAGATCATAAAATACTATAAATTTATACTTAATAAATTCTCCGCAGTTTAAACTCTTGTTTGTCCCCAAGCAATGATATAATCATTTATTGATTAAACTAATAGCCTAGATAAAAATTGATAATTTAAGATTATCAAAATATGAGAAAATACTTCATCATTTAGGTGTAATTTGGAATGAAAAAAGTTATGCAATTTTAATTTGAATGATCATAGGTATTTATCTTAATTAATCTTTTTTGTTATTTCTTAATTTGAACTTATTCACTACTAAGTGTACTGATGACTACTGATTTTTAGATATGATTGATACATCATTTGAAAATCTTTTGTGCATGTAGTTAAATTAGAAATTCATTAGTCATCCTTCTTATGTATTTGTTTGTTTATATTCCCTAATTTGATTTAAATATTAGGAACTTTTAGGTATTAAGCTTTATCAAATACCAATTTTTGAAGTACTCATCTTCTTTTCTTTTTATTTTTCTTCCTTTCATTTGATTTTCAATTTTTTTTTTTCATATTTTTCCATCTTTAAGGACTGATAATGATTTTGAATATCTAATTTATCTTTTTCTTCTAGTAACCCGAAATTAAATTAATGCAAGGATATTGGTAAACTTACTAATTCCATAGTCAAGTTTACAATGATTTTCATAATTTAATCTATAGACTTCCTTTCTCTAAACTCAATTATTCAATATTTAAATCATTAGTTTGTGCTTATGTATATAGTTTTTATTTCATAGTGAGACAATAAATTAGATGGCTTTCTTTAGTTAATTATTACGATTTTCATATTGAAAATTGTGGTTCTTTATTCATCAAAATTATCACTTAGAGTTAGTATTATTCTTAATTTTAAATAATTTTTAATTGTTATTTTATTTAGGCTAAATAAGCAATCAAAGTGCAAGCATTATGTGGAAAACATTTTCAACAGTTAAGTATTATGGGGATTTCATGAAATGTAAATTGAACTAACACAATAATAACATAAAAAAATCACTACATACAAAATAACATCATAATATATTGAAAGAAAGAAAACATGCCTTTTTCATAAAGAATGATATGAAGGTCAAAGTACATTAAGATTAAACTACATCATTGAAACATATAGTGTTGAGTGCATTATCCTCTATCAAAACTCCAATACAATCAACCACTACATCATAATAACATTTATGGATATCATAGCCATCCACAGTATCACATAACCACAAGGTTCTCCCCCCAAGCAAAGAAATGAAAAATAAAGAAAAGTTAAAAAAACTACAATCAACAATAACATAATTACTATTTCCTCTCTCTCACTCTCTCTCCTACAAGTAAATAAACAACATAACAAAGAAGTGAAAATAATAACAAACATCACTTTGAATCTCTATCTTCCTCATCATCATCATCATGAATATCTGGGGTTTTTTTTTCCAGATGTTCAACCAGCCTTCATTATAAGATAGAATTAAAGAAGCCCAAAAAAGCTGATGAAGGATATTTGAAACTGGTAGATCATATTCAATCTGGGAAGTGTCATGAGTTGAGGGTAGTTGAGAAAGGTTTCATTTTTTATGGGAAAAGATTATGGGTTCTTCCTATTGGTGATCTGAGTAGAGATATTTTACATTAAGCCCATTATTTTTATTACACCATTCATCCAGGAAGAAAATAGATGTATAATGATTTGAAGTATATATTTTGGTGGTCAAGATTAAAGTGAGAGGTAGCCAAATTTGTATTTAAATGTAAGTCCTATAAGAGGGTAAAAGTTGAGCATCATAATCCAATGGTCTATTGCAACTATTATTTATCCCTGGGTGAAAATGGAAAGAAATTATCATAGATTTTGCTATAGGTTTCTCGAGATCGAGTCAAGGTCATGATGTAGTTTAGGTGGTTATGGAAAGATTGTTGAGGTCTACTCATTTCTTGTCCATGAGGCATGCTAACTCTATAAATAAGTTGTCCCAACTTTATATCAAGAAAATAAAAAGATTGCATGAAATCCATAATGTTATTTTTTTTATTGTGAAGGCTGATTTATGTCAAGGTTATGGAAGAGTATTCAAGAAGGTTTGGGGACTCAGTTAAACTTCAGTACAAACTTTCCAACCCAGACAGACAGGTAATCTGAATGAGTGATTTAATTCGAGTAGATTTATTAAGATTATATATTTTAGATTTTGGTATAAGCTAGGAAGATCACATTCCTTTGATTGAGTTTGCCTATAATAATAGTTTTGAAGCAAGCATTGACATGGCTTCGCATGAAGCCCTATATAAAAGAAGGTGTAGGACACTATTATATTGGGAGGAGCTTGGAGAAAGGACTTTAACTAGTTTTGAGCTAGTAGACAGTGCCATTGAAAAGATTGGACTAATTAAGAAAAGAATAGAAGAAGCTCAAGATAGGCAGAGAATATTTTGAATCTAAGTATAAAACTATTAAATTTCAAATTGGGGACTTTATTTATATTGAAGGTCGGTCTTATGAAAGGAATAAGTGGATTTCGGAAAGATAATAAGCTATGCCTTCGATACATTGGACCATTTGAAGTAATTGAATGAATTGGCAAGTCTACTTATAGACTATTTCTACCTGTTCACATTTATGATATTCACAATGTATTTCATGTACCGATATTGAGAAAATGAGTATCTAATGTAGAGAAAAAAGTTCTTAATAAAGAAATATAAGTGTCGAACAATTTGACTTGTAAAGAAGAACCTATGCATATATTGGTCTTTGATCTTAAGTAATTAAGGCATAAGAAAATCCCAATGATTAAAGTTCAATTGAAACATTAGATATAAAGGGAAGCAACTTGGGAGAAAGAAGCTTAGATGAGGAAAAATTATTTTGATTGAAATGTAAAGGATGACATTTTTCTGAGGAAAAATATAATATCCATCATCTGAAATCCAAGAAATTATCTACTTAAAAGTGTAGTTTTTTAATTAATTTAGTAGATATGCGTTGTTGGGTTATTGGAGCTTAGGACGCTTAAATATTTGGGTTGAGGAAGTGAAATTTAAAAGTTTGATTTTTTTTCTTATGAGAATAGAACTTAGAAAAGTTTGTGAGAATCTAGGAGAGTGGGAGTTTTGTTGGTAATGCTGTGGTGTTTGAGGTTGCAGCACTGTAACATTAGGCTTAATTAATAATTTTTAAAATAATAAATATCTAAAATAACTAATGCCGACCCAAACATCCAGCAACTTACCATGGAAGAAAGGAGAGGAGAGGAAGGAAAGAAAAGAAAAATGAATCTATTTGAGGTTTAAAATAGGATTTTTGTCCGTCCGGTCAATTAGGGGAATTATCACTCAAGGTAGGTAACCCATATCCCATTTTTATTTTCAATTCTAATGTGTATAATGAAAATATACTTTTAAAAGTATTTTTCTTAAGTTTTTAAAAGATTTTAACATATAATGTTTAGTATATTATTTTATTCTCTATTATGAACGATTTGATTATAAAAATATAATTATTTTTTTGTTGGTTTGTTATATATGAACTTTTTATTATTTTGGAAGATGGTAGTATTTTTTAACTATATTATAGTTAATAAAGTATGTTATTTTAGCATTATACCCAACCTCTATGAAATTGGTAAGGTTCTTAGCACTTTATGTTGGCAACTAAAATGTGAGGGTTTTCTATACAAGTTGGCATATGATGTTGTTTGCTTATAAAGTTTAATTGCACACTAAATTTGCATTATCATGCATTTCATGATATGTAGTTTCTAAAATGGAAAGGAGAATACTCTAAAAAGTCTTTTTCTTGGGCCCAAGGTGGAAATGCTCTATGGTGGAATACTCTATTTTTGCTTTGAATTGGCTCGGTATTGGAATTCTATTATGTTTTGGTTTTGCTCCTCTGCACATGTCTTGAACAGGTCTGGGGAGGAAGATCTGAGAGTTATAATGGGCATCAGTATAAATACATTATGAATTCATAATTGCATTAGTATGCCTAATGCATTAATGAAAGTTTGTGAGGGTTGTGAAACCTTAAAGAATTAGCCCCGAGGCTAACCAAGAGGGAGGGGGGTGAATCGGTGATTTAAAAATTCTTTAAGCAAAGGAACTTCTTTAAAAAAAAAAATTCAAAACCACACCCAATAATCAATACAGCAGATACAGAAAAAGTAAATTTCACAACAATAAAATAACAAAGATTTTCAACCACACAATTAATAAAAAAAATAAAAGCTAAAAAAAGTGTAGAAAAATAAAATCAAGAGAAAACACAACAGAGATTTATAGTGGTTCATTTAACCTGACCTAGATCCACTCCC
Source organism: Dendrobium catenatum (assembly GCF_001605985.2). Classification (NCBI taxonomy): domain Eukaryota; kingdom Viridiplantae; phylum Streptophyta; class Magnoliopsida; order Asparagales; family Orchidaceae; genus Dendrobium; species Dendrobium catenatum. The sequence goes on along the minus strand of NW_021319004.1, from coordinate 5,617,749 downwards.
TAGAGACTCCCTCTCCAGGTATTGCACTAAACTCTTTAGTGACTTTCCTTTAGCCCATATAAATAGGTGGAGAAGCTCTTATAAACTCTCTTCCACCAACCTGGTGTGGCAGAGGACCGTACTACTTTCTCAGGCAGAGAACCTTGACTTTTTTTCAACCTCCTGATGAAGCAAAGAACCTTGACACATTTCACCCTCCTAGTAAGGTAGAGAACTTGGAATCACTTTCACCTTCCCTGGTATGGTGGGGTAGATGGGTCCTTTGACACCAAAGAGATATTCTTCTTCCCAAAACTTCCATCAAGGTAAACCTTGAATACAATGGTACTAAGGTGCAAACTTGCTGGAGCAACCATGTGAAACCCTCTCCACACTCCCTTTGAACCCCATAAGGATCTTCTCCCTCTCAAACTCCACCCTTTTCTCTCTCCCTTTTAAGGCTCTCTCTTCAAGTTTTCTCCAGAAGAATAGAGACTCAATACATGTCAAAGACTCTTACCAAGTATTTGAAGAAAGCTTAAATAGAGGGCTTCAAGAAACCCTAATTTTTTAAGAGATCTGTCTTCTATTTATACAGTATGACACACGTATTATATCGTACGATTAGTGTAATTAAGGCTCATCTAGCAAGATTGTTCAGAGAAACTACTCAACTTTTATAATATTTTTTATAATATGATCAAAATATAGTACATTATGAACTGTAGAAATTCCTTCTATTCATTTGGAATGATCCTTAGGATGGCCAAATTTGTACACGGGCAATCATCCAATACTGTGGACATCACTCGGTACCATCAGTACAAAAATTATGGATTTTATTAGGTACGATATCTGGGATGACTAATTTTGTATACTGTAATCTTACAATATGAAATGTATCATACAATATGATAAGTTAAAATAAATATCCATGATTTAATTTCCTGACCTCGAGGGATTAATTAAAACATATTTTAATTAGGATGTATAGTATGATCTAAATCATAATGTATGATCAAAATATAATTAGAATATTTCTTAACCTCTATCAGCTAGGATTTTGACAGATCACAATAGATCATACAATATAAATTTAAATCATATAATTCAAAATAAGTTTTTATAGTACACAGCCAACATCATACAGTACAATGGACATAAAAAATCACTCTCTCAAAAATATTTTTCTCTCTCCTCATATGTGTGTACAAGGTTACTCAACAAACATACACCTTTACAAAACTTTGACTCAAGAAATGAAAAGCACATTAATGAATATTACATACTCTTTATAATATGAGCTATTCTACCCAATTTTGAGCCTTGTGTCTTCATTGGATGGTGCATGGTATTCTTGAAATGTTAGTACACACAAAAATAAATATATATTTTAAATACTAAAAGGCATAAAGATGTAAACCACAATATTTGTTATCATTAAAAATATAAACTTATAAACTTGCGTTGCAATAATCTTTCCGTTTTTATAATGGCAAATATTATTAGTTGAATTTACAAATTTAAAACACATGTTATCCTAATCTCTCTCTCAGTAAGATAATTATATTAAAAAATAGAGGAAAGAAAATAATTAATAAAAATAAAAACATTTAGGAATAATAAGATGAATAAAAATATAAGATGAATATACGCAACTTAAATATAAATACAACCAGTCAAATTCATTCTTCCCCTTTGACATTATCAAAAAAAAGAGAAATACAAAAAAAGATAAAATGGAATACATATAACAAACTAAAGATCATATAGACCTTGATCAGGTGTAGGTGGTGGTGATATTTAAGGAGAATCAATTAATTTTTGTAAATTTACTTAGAATGTGAAATTTATCTCTTGATTTTATTCAAGAGCTTAGTAAGAAATGAATTGACTGCAATAAGATCAAGTAAGGTTGGAAATTTGAATTTTATCGACCCTATCTCAGGCTCTTTATAGTTTAAAGTCCTTTTTAAATAAAAATCTAATTTAGAAAATAAATTAGAAAGGAAATGTGATTTTTTTAAATTTATTTTCAATATATCTTAAGAGAATAGCATTGTAATGTGATGAACCAGAAATCATGATTCTCAAATTCAAGTGTCGACGATACCAACTGGCACATGGATTTATCTAAGATTTAAAGACTTGATAGCAAGGGAAGCTAACTTATTATGGGCTCATTTTGTGTTTCTTTATCAAATTTTGATGTACTTTGTGCATCTTTTGATTTTTGATACACTTTGTGCATCTTATAATTATTTGGTGGACATTGCATATCTTTTTATTTTGGGCTCATTTCGTGTCACTTTTCATTTTTTTGCCAACTTGTTGCTTCCTTTTTAAGATATAAGATAAGAGAAACTTACTATCTTTTATAAGAAAAAGTAAACCACAAATCAAAATAGTCCATCTAATATATATATATATATATATATATACATAGCTTGAGTAAAAAAATTTAAAATATATTCATTGATTTATAAAAATATTCAACTGAGATAGAGAACTATAGGAAGATGAACATATTTTTATTTCTTTGTCCACTTTTTAATTTGAAGTGGTTTTTTATTCAAAAATAAATTATACCACTAAAGGAGTTAGAGGAAGAGGGATAATCATCAATTTTTCTTCTTTTAACTATTTAGAGAAGTCAATAATCACTTAAAAAAATTTAAGTATAAAGAATTAACTTTTTTTATTTTAATGATTAGGAGAAAACCAAGTCATTGATTATTAATTGATCACATGAGCATGATTCATATTGATTAATAATGTCCTTGTTCACATGAATTGATAGGCATGCTATGATGATATGATCTGAATGAATAAATGCATTTTAATCTAATTTTCTTTCTTTGATAGTAATTTTAGGCTTTGGTAACCTATTCGGACTTAATAACATATTAGGCTTCTGCTCATTATGTGATTTTCATTATTTTGTGGAATAATAAGGATCTAGTGGAGTGAAGATAATCAAGATTATTGATTTTGGTAATTCTTTTGTATTTTTTATTTGTTTATTTTATAGTCATGAATATAATAATATAGAATAATTTGAATGATGTATTCATGGCTAATACATATGATTCTTTTGGAATTGAAACATAAATGTATATGTTTTGATGATAAATGAAAGAAAAATTACTTCCATTGAGTTTTATATTTATAAATGGATGTTTATTAGTGGCTCTGATGGTAAATTAGAAAATTTTAAAAGAAGAATTTCTTTCAAATTAAATCTTAGGACATGAGATACTATATTTATGTACCTAAGTTCTAAGTTTTAAAATTATAATCAATTTGTTCATCCATTATTATTTTTTTTAACTAGACCAATTTCTAAGGTTTTCTTGACTATATTTGTTCTAATTAATCAAAATAACCTAGCATAAATAAGCCAAATTCAATTACGCAAGCAAAATGATCAAATCAAGAGCCATCTCAATTGAATTTATTTATGATTGAAAATTTTTATCCATGGTTTTAAAAATCAAACTAGCCCGACTAAATTGATCAGTTTAACCATGAATTTTTAAATGGCCAGTTTGATCTATATTTAAAACCTAAGGTTGTGAAAATCTAACTGATTAATGGATCGGAAGAAAGAAAATTTAATGGTTCTATGGTTCAATCGTGGTCGAACTTGGGTTTAACCAAATGACATAATAAATACTAATTATATTAAAAATTATATAATTTATGTAATAATGACACAATAATTTGCACATATATAACAAAAATTTAAATTTAATCATAATATGAAGAATAAAATATATATTAAATAAATTTAATAATTTTAAAATTAAATACATTCATTTTGTGAATAACTGACCTCTTTATAGTTGTAACTTGAATAATGAAATCCAATTTTTTGGCATGAGATCTCATAATTTTCTCCACCAACTAGTTGATAAGTGTAAATAATGTTATGTATTATATGTTAAATTGCTAGTGAAACCGTGTTATTTTAGTTGTGTTATGTAGGAAAAATACAGGAAATGCATGAAATTTCAAGTATCATACAACATCATTGTGTTGGACACTATATCACTATGGCTCCATCATTGACACTGCCAAAGCGCCCAATATAGACATAGAGGCACTCCATCTCTTTTTAAAAGCATCACGACGCCAGAGGAGTTTGTGTTGCAAAGCCTAGTAGTATTTATCTGCACAGCAACGTGATGCCAATTTACAGCATCGCGAAGTTGAGGGGAGTGCCATGTGGACGCTGCAACGCTAAATAGCTAGCAATGTTGCAATGCTATAGTTGTAACCAATCAGGACACGATCTACTATTGAAGTGACATGTTGATTCATTAACTATGGGTCAACATCAGCAAGCACCACAGAGGAGGAAATTTTTTAGCATTGCGGTGTTAGTTCATTTTATGGGCACTTCAATGCAAGTGCCTAGAGTGTCGTGATGCCAGCATCCATTTTATATTTTTTTATAAATAGTTTGTTTGTAATGTTAGTACGAGAGTTCAGTCACTTAGTTAATTTCAATCTTTAAAGTTCTTCTCTACAATTCTCTTAGGGGTGACAACTATGAGAATTCAAGCACTAGATCCACTTCATAGAAGTGTTTGGTCAATATTTGTGGAAAAAATTATATAAGTTTAAGGAGGAGTGCATTTGTGATCTTTAAACCCATCCGATGATGTCTTTTCTTATATACTTTCTTTCTTTTATGCAATTGATAAAAATGAGTTTCTTCATTTATTTTTTCATGAATGCCTAAACTCTCTAATTTTTAAATGATGGTGTAAATAGAATGTGAAATATTAATATATTATTTTCATCAATAATTTAATGATGTTTTTAATATACCATATCTTCATTTAATGCATATAGAAGTCACATGTGTAGTTAATATTAGGTGTAATGTGGAGCTTAGGAATAGAAAAGCAGGCACAACCTAATATATTAGATTGGTATGATGCAAGCATAAACATAGTGCTTGACATATACCAAAATTATAGAGATGAATTATAACTGGGGGGGGGGGTGAGGGTTTAACAGTACATGTCTTACTCACTCTTCTAATATTTTTATAGTGTGATTGACTATATGAATTTAGAGTGATATTGAGGTTGGAAGGTTTAATTTGTAATTTATCTCTTTATGCTCGACTAAGCAGTCAGTGATGCATATGCTCTGAATAACATCAATATAGAAAAGAATCATTAGAAAATATATTGTATTTACATTCTATCAATCCAAAATGTTTTATCCAAATAATTTTTCATTTATTTTTTTTATTGATTTTAAATTAAGTGACTGAATCTCAACTAAAACTTCTTTTTTTAGAATGATAATTATTATAATTTTAATAGACAATACTAATATTTATAAGTAAACATTCTTCATCGTGAGATAGAAACTATACTCTATCATTATATTACTTGATTTGGCACGTATTCTTATGTTTATTAGGTGGGATTTTTATAAATTATATATATAACTAATCATTATTGAAGGATTGATAGAGCCCTAAATTAATTTCATAATTCTTTAGGTTACCAATAGTTGAAAATCTGATTAGAATTTTGATGATAGCAAACATTTATGTTTTTCTATGACTGCCTTGCCTACTAACATTTCAGGTCCACAAGATCAGACTATAATTTAAACCAGCTCAATATTAGGTAGATTAGGTCTGAGTCAGTTTGTAATTTTTTTCCTTTCTTGAGTCTATTGTAAAAGATGTGGTTCCTGATTCTAAGTAACCTTGTATACACACACATGGGAGAAAATTTATGTCTATTGGTTAGAGTTCTCTATTTTGATCATATCGTCTGGGATGATCCAAACATCATCTTGGATGATCTGTTAAAAATAGAAACCCTAACTTACGGCATCTTGGTTAAGGCAGCCATCATTAAGCACATCGTCCTAGACGATATTAGTATTGGCCGGGATGATAGGCTCAAATCAGAAAGAATCAGCCACCAAATCTATTTAGGTATTCTTTATTTTTGGACATCATCCAGGATATCGGCCTGAATGATGCAGCATAATTATGCCTAAATTAATCTAGTAATTAAGGAAATCAATTAAGGTTTGATTGCATAATCACATCATCTAGGATGATCACAGGATCATGTGGGATGATTGCTTGGACGATTGACATTGGCCAGCTTTTATTCAAGGAAATATTTAATATGAGTTTCACAAATTTGAACTAATCATCCAAGACGATCGTGAGATCATACTAGACGATCAAGTTATTTTTTCATCGTCCAGATATCCTTTAAGAGCGATTGTCTAGACAATATTCAAGGAATTGGACTGATCGTACATGACAATATTATATCGGCCTGGATAATATGATAAAAATCTTCTGATCATCCCAAACTGACAGGGTTGATTGAGCAAAATTTATACTGATCGGCCAGGATGATATCCATATCATCCTGAACGATAAAGACAGTTTGTATAAAATAAGAGCTATTCTAAAACTCTTTTATTTAAGAGCTCTTGTTCTACCCAAGAGCTCATATTTTGCTGCTATTCAAACCTGAGAGAGCCAAGAGGAGAGGGAGAGAAATGGAGAGAGAGAGAGAGAGGATCTTGTGAGGGAGAGTTTGTGAGGGAGTGCACAAAGATTGCTCCAAGTAAGGATCTATTATCGTCTTCTCTAGTCATCGTCCTTAGTTCCTTGGGGGTTCTAGAGAGGTAAACCTTAGCATCTGATCAGGGTTCTCTGCCTACTTAAGGAGGAAGCAAAAGGAGTTAGGTTCTCTGCCTGCTTTAGGAGGAAGCAAAAGGAGTTGGATTCTCTATCTGCTTTTAGAGGAATTAAAAGGAGTTCGGTTCTCTGCCTGCTTTTAGAGGAAGCAAAAGGAGTTGGATTCTCTGCCTCACCTGGGTTGGCAGAAAGGAGGTTTATATAGGCTTATTTGCCTTACTATGGGGAAAAAAGAGAGATACTGAGTTTAGTATAATACTCGAAGGGCGCCTCCGGGGAGTGGACGTAGGTCATGTTGGTCGAACCACTATAAATTTCTATGTTCTTTATTACTACTTCCGCATTTATTTTTCGCACTTTGATTTCCATGGTGAATCTTGATTTTTATTTTAAGATTGTGTTTTGATTAAAACATTTTTTTAAAATATCAATTCACCCCCTCCCCCCTCTTAGTTAGGCTTGGGACTAGTTCATAAGGGCTTAACATCCCTAATGAACTTTCAAGTGCTATCAGAGCACTTTCAAGTGATATCAGAGCGGGATTCATAAAATTAAGTTTGAAAACTTTTTGAATTTTGATTCATGGCTAACTTTGGTAATCATAATACAATGGAAGGATATTCTATTACACGTTCATCTTTGTTTGACAATACTCCTTTTAATTTTTGAAAAACTCGTATGTCTACGTTTTTACAATCGCTTGATTATAGTATGTGGATGCTTGTTAAAGAAGGTTATACACCACTTTCTCGTGAACTTAATGGCGTTAAAATTGAAATTTTTTTTACCGAATGGACTTTTGATAAAAAAGATTTAGCACAACTTAATGCAAAATGCTTGAACTATTTTTTATGTGCTTTAAAATTTAAAGATTATATGTGTGTGAATCATACTTGTTTCAAAATATAAAACTATGTAAAGAAATATGGGATTAGATTGGTGTGTACTTATGAAGGAACTTACACAAAGTTAAATATCCTAGTGTTGAATATTTTTTTAATTGCTGACTATTTGTTATTCAAGAACTTTTTTATATGAAACCTTCCGAATTCAATTCCTACCATGTTATTTCCTGACATGTTTATATTCTAACGGTTTACTTTCAAATATTAACACTTCATGTGCATGCCTTTTAATGGAAATTGACGCTTACTAATTTATGAAAGGGGGTCATTTTTAAATTTTTATTATAATGATTATTGAAAGCTTTGGTGCGCCACTTCTTAATTTCTTGATTGCTAAGAATCACAAGCATAAACTGAATTCATATAAAATGTATTTATTTTGAAATTCACTTATTTCTACGATATTTGAGTTAGACTTACTTGGAGTCACCTACTCAATTTTGATATCAAGCAAAGTGGGGTGAATAAGTTAGAGTATAATCTCATAGAGAATTAGCAAAAAGGTGAAGAAAAGGCAAGATAATAAAAAATTGGTGGCCTTAAAAGTAGCCAATAATATGGACACGTGATTTCCGCGCCATTCTTCTGGTTCTAAAAAGTGATTTTTATACGATGTTGCCCCACAGATTCATCACATAATGATGTGAAGGCATTTTCGAAACAGCTGTCGCTACAGGAAAGAATCATAAATTATCCATCTAAAAAGTGGAAAAAGAGTAAGGATAGTATAGAAATATTATAATAATAGTCTTGTCCCTTGCTGGATGCTTTGTGTGCTTGTTTTTGAATGCCATAAAGCCTAGAACACTATTAAAGTTGATTTATCCCCTCACACCTTAATGGAGCTCACCCCAAGCAAAGGAGATAAGGTGATCGAGGAAAATTGCTCCCATAATTATCAGGAAGGACAAGAAAAGCATTCGCAACTAAAAGGCCCTTTCTAGGTGGGATTATGCATTCTGAATGCTTCTGAGATTGAAGCAAGAGGACTAGGAAACCACAAACTTGTTTTTTGAATGGCTAATTCATCTTGACAATCTTGACCACAATGAACGAGGTAAAATGTCATACCCAAACCTATGAAATTCAACTACTCTTGAAATATGTGAAGAAAATCATGCATCACTATCTGTAATAAATGATAAGAAAAAAAAACCCACACCAGATAACTAGATTGAAATTTGGAAAGTTACTATTTTTTTTGATTTCACCAAAAAGGAAGCACTGAATTTTGAACTTGAAAGATCATCACCTACCAAGCACATTGAAGTATTAGTCAATCACCTGATCTTGTAACACTTCGATGAGTCTTTTGGAATGAATAATAATAGCACATATTGGCGTTGGTATTTGAAGATTTACCTCATGATTCATTGTAAAGCACCATATCACACTTCACTTTGAAACTAATTTATAGAACTACATTGATTACAATTTCTGATGACAAGGGAATTCATAACTTGAGATCTTAAAATAATGTTATCTTTATGTTAAAAGTATTCTAAACTTTGAAGGTTTTTATAAGCTATATAGCCTTGTAATCCCACGAAAACATTGAGAATATATGATATAATTAGGTGGGAGGATAAATGTTATACGGCCCTGAGCCGGACGGATAAGGGAGCATCAACAGACTTTGATCTAGAAGCCAAAACCGATCAGAGAAAAGAGGGCATTAAATAATACTCATGACAGAGTTAGTGATGAATATGATTTTTTATTTTCGCGTCTCGTTGGATAATAGGCGACGAGATGTTTTGTTTTTTTCCAGGATGTATGAAAATGCAACGCTCGAAGATACGTACACGATTCATGCGAAATTGAATACTGCCATAAAACTGCACATTAATCCCCAGTGTAACATTGGGTATTCGGAGAACCCAAAAATACCGAATGATATCATAGCATAACAAAAAATACAAAAAAAAAAAAATACATTGTCATAAGTTACTTATTTCAAAAAAGAAGAAGCAGGACTCCAATAACTGTTTGGGTTCCTAACTTGACATAATTATGATATTATTTGATCAGAGATATGTACTTCGCTCTCACAGAGACCTCATGAGAGCATATGAATTATGGAGAAAATCGGAGGCCCCCGCGTCTTAACATAATGAGGCTGAAAGCTTACTAGTGCTTAATAAATTCCCCTGGATTTGCATGTTTACTACCTCTGTTGAATTATTATTTAATTATTTTGTTTCCTTTTTTTAATGTTTATTTAAATTTTTTAGTTTGTTTCACCTTGAATTAATTTTTTGTTTTCCTTTTGAAAATGATATTTTTTCTTAGTTTTTTTCGTTTTTTGGATTTTATAGTCCCCAATTCTAACATCGCCATTCAATTTATCATAAGCGTATTGGCCAGAGAGGATACACCATTGGGATTGGTTTATCTCCCATCGCTCCTACGTAAAAACCTTTTCTAACATTTGAACAGGGGGTGTCTGAGCAAGTAATTCTTTTCCTAACAAATCAACAAGTTATTCGCTGCGCGAAATAAAAATGAAACTGAACTTTGCAATTAAAGAATCTGTTTCTCAATCCTTGCCTATATCTATAACGGATAATGAGCGCATTGCTAAATGTATATTTATCCTTATATAAGTTATATTTAGACAGACAAAAGCTCCTTTATTATTTACTCCAAAGTATTTCTTTGAAATCCTTGTTTATTGCATGTAACTTCAATGAAATTTGATTCCTTTATTTTGTGGTTTACTCTTCCCTTTTAATTTGTATTGTAGTGTTATGTTTATGCTTCTCATGATAACTAGAAAGAAAAAATAACTCACAAGAGTGAGAATAATTTAGAAAGATATATAATGAAAAGGGATACTAAGCATTTTGGAAAAAAAATAACAAAAAAGATGAGGCAAATGAGTAGCTGAAAACTAAAAGATGCGCATGATACCAGCTAAAAATTAAAAAAATCACACAAGTTGGTATCAAAAATCAAGAAGATGCGTAAAATGCAGCCAACCAAAATTGACAGAAAGGTAAATGAGCCATAAAAAGAAAAGCTTCCCTCTCTTTCAAAACCTGTAAACTTAGAAGAATTCATGTGTCCACTTGATATTTTCAATAGGCTTGATTTCAATTTCATGATTGTAACAAATCACTTTAGTAATTTATTCTATAAGAATAAGTTTTTGGAACCAAGTGAATTGAAATTCTCTTTTTTCTAATCCAAATGATTGGTTCTAAGAGTTAGGTCTCTTATTTTCAAAAGATGATTTTTTCACTAAGAGAAGTCCGAGCTAGGGTTAGCAGGATCGGAATATTCTACCATTTTCTAATTTCTTTGATGTTACATCATTAATCTTACAGAGTCATAAATTCATCAACATTGGGAGAATCTTTATTATTTATTACCTTATTTTAAACAAAAAAAAAAACAAAAAATGATAAAATTGTTTCTTTTGTTTTCATTTTGTTTATTATTCTCTTCTTTTTTCTGTCTTTTTATCTACTTTTTATGTTGTTAAAGTTTTAGGCCTTCTCTGATTATCTTCATCTATCATCTGATTTTAATCTTTTTGTCACATCATACCCGAAGTGATATATAAATCATCCTAGACGATCAGCTCAACTCACTTTGAATTATTCCCATCTAAACATCTGATTTGACTTTTTTCTACTTTTAATCACCCGGATTGATACTTTTATCGGCCTGGCCGATTCTAATCATCTTCTGCTTCAATCATCTGTGATCACCCTAGAATGATGTTATTCATTTCCTTTGCTCAATTTATGAAAAATCAGCGCTGTTACAATCCATATATTTGTCATGGATGATACAACGTGGCAAATAATATTTTAACCCTTTAAATTCGGCCAGTACGATCAATTATTAATGTCGGCCCCAGCCGATCCACCTGTTTTCGTCCTAGAAGATTACACGTGGAAATGTTTTTAAAATATTTTTTTAAATTTGGCCAGTATGATCCATTATATGGCATCAATCCTCGGATGATCCACCTAATCGGCCAGGATAATTTGCTTTTTTCAACCGGTCATTTCGCTTGACTCCTCAGGACGATCGCCTGAAGTTTCTTATCATCTCGGATGATATATGATCCGTCCTAGATGAATATGATCACTTTTTTGACCAATCAGACCTGGATGTCCATTAATTTACTTTGATCGACCTAAATGAATAGTCGACCCCCCTGGACGATCGGCGCCTCCGGATTTCTTTATAAATTCTGAGGGTTCCAAACCATTTTTTTTCTCACACCATCTTCTTCTACCCGTCTATACTTCCTATTGGCATTGTTGTTCCTTGATCATGGTAGGAGGAAAGCGAATCCCTCCATCCTTCTGGTAAGTTTCCTCGGGGCTATCCCTAGACCCTCAATTAATTAAGGCGGGACGATCAAGCCACCTACCAAAGATACAAGACGACCAGAATCACTATCTCCTAGTCTATTAACTAGAAACTTCTCTTATATCGTACTGATCTATTTGCTCACACCTCCTTAATGTTTTCTCCTTACTCTTATTGTACCTTTCAACTGCGACTCTACTTTTTCAAATTTTTTGCTAGTCCTCTGCATAAATTATGCCTTTGCTTCTCTTGGATCTTTTTGTGAATCGACACCCCCATCGAGATCAAATTATTAGGATTGTGCTGAGCTATTACATCTTTCCACCATAGGGGACAAACTCCACACCCTTATATTCTGACCCTGACTATGATTGGGCTCCACAGCCACTTTCTTTGAAACACCAATGCTCACTTTCATGTTGGAAGAGACTGCAGCTTGCCTAAAGATTTTAGGACCTGCCCAACATGTCATTTATACTTACATTATTCCAAAGCTGGTGATACGCGTTCATATCACCCCACTTCTTTCGATCACCACCTTTTACATTTTGGCCCCATCAAGATTCAATGCCATTGATTAATTTTTTGCTAATCGAGCATCTGAACTACCATTCGTGTTCTAGGATTAGGAGGAAGCCAAATCTAGTCCTAGGACATATCAATTGCTAATGTCTTAGAATCAAAATAATAACCTCCAATATCCCTGCTCCAGCAAACTTCAACCTGCTTTCTACTCCAACAATTCATTTCACTCTCTTCACAGTACTCATCTTACCCAGGGACAGGGAGTTCAGGGGGCAGAGGAGGAGGAGCCTTTCTGCACCTGCTCCTGCACTGTTCCTGCACCTACTCCGCTCCGCAGCACTCTCAGCTGTATCAGCTTGGTGGAGCGATTCGACTAAGTGGGAGCTTCACTTCTAGAGATATGTTGCTGCATAGGAGCAAATAATATTGAGGACATTATTCACCTAAAACACCAACAAGACCAGATATGGCCTGGTTTGGAGAGCATTTCGTCACACCTTTCTAGTTACTTTCACCGCCAGCCACCAAACTCCACCTCCATCAGATGATCAGGGGCTATCTTCTATTAGTCTATTTCTTTTTATTTTTTCTGTAGTTTATTTCTATTTTTAGTCTCTGCTTTGTTTTCTATTTTACTTTCCTCCTCCCCTTTTGTGTGATGACAAAAAGGGAAGTAATTAGTTGTGCTAGTTGCTTTGTAGTTTGATTCTATTATTAGATAGTTAAAAGTATGTTTATTTCTTCTTATTATTTCTTTTAAACTATTCTTGAAACTATTTAGATTATTTTTGATTTGCATCATCAAAAATGGGGAGAGATTGTTACAATCTGATTAGAATTTTGATGAATAGCAAATATTCAGTTTTTCTACGACTGCATTTTTCTACTAATATTTCAGGTCCACAAAGATCCACCTGCAATTTGAACCAGCTTAAGAATTGGATAGAATTAGGGTCTGAAATCAGATTGGTAATTTTTTCCCCTTTTTTGAGTCTATTATAAAAGATGTTATTCTTGATTCTAAGTAACCTTTGCACACAACACACCATGGGAGAAATTTATGTCTATTGGTTAGAGTTTCTCTTTGATCAACTCACTAGGATGATCTAAATATCATCCCTGGATGATCTATTTAAAAATAAACCCCTAAATTAGGGCATCCTGGTTAGGGCAGCCCATCGTTAGCACATCGTCCTGGAATATTTAGTATCGGCCGTGACGAATAGGCTCAAATCAGAAAGAATCACCCGCCATATCTATTTAGGTTATCTTTATTTAGACATCATCCAGGACTCGGCCTGAACGATGCAAGCACAATTATGCCTAAAAATTAATCTAGTATTAAGGTTTAATTACACGATCACATCATCCGGACAATCGCTGGATCGTCGGGATGATCGCTTGGACATTGACATTGGCCAGCTTCTATTCAAGCAATATTCAGGACAAGTTTTCATAGATTTAAATTATTGTAAGGACGATTGTGAGATCGGCCTGGATGATCAAGCTATTTTTTTATCGTCCAAACATCCTTTCAGAGCGATTGTCTGGATGATATTTCAAGGAATTATACTGATAATACATGACGATTATATCGGCCTGGACACTAATGACCAAAGATCTTATGATCATCCCAAACCAACCGGGCTGATTGAGTGAAATTTACGCTGATTAGCTAGGACGATATCCATAATCATCTTGGACGATAAAGACGATTTGTAATAAAAGAGCAATTCCAAAACTCTTCTATTTAAAGAGCTCTTGTTCTACCCAAGACCTCATCTTTTACTGCTGTTCTAAACCTAAGAGAGCAAGAGGAGAGGGAGAGAAAAGGAGAGAGAGGGGATCTTGTGGGGGGTTTATGAGGGAGTTCACAAGGTTGCTCCAAGCAAGGATCCATCATCGTCTTCTCCAGTCCATCAAATCCTTAGTTTCCTTGGGTGTTCTAGAGAGGTAAACTTCAGCATCTATCATAGTTCTTTGCCTGCTTCAGGAGGAAGCAAAGGAGCTAGGTTCTCTTGCCTGCTTCAGAGGAAGAAAAAAAGGAGTTTGGGTTCTCTACCATTTCTTTTGAAGGAAAGAAAAAGGAGTTGGGTTCTCTGCTTGCTTTCTAGAGGAAGCAAAAGGAGTTGGGTTCTCTGCCTCAACTAGGTGTTGTGAAAGGAGGTTTGTAATATGCTTCTCCGCCTTGCTGTGGGGCGCAAAAGGAGAGAAATTGAATTTCAGTGCAATACTTGGAGGG
>NW_021319004.1:5512198-5602972 GCF_001605985.2 Dendrobium catenatum | reverse complement strand
CAACTAGTAAAGAAATTTGGGATAGATTGTGTGTAACTTATGAAGGAACTAACAAAGTTAAATAATCTAGGTTGAATATTTTATTGCATGACTACAAACTTTTTTATATGAAACCTTCCGAATCAATTTCTGACATGTATACTAGGTTTACTCAAATTATTACCTAATAGCATGCTTTAGGAATAGAGCTAACTAATTATGAAAGGGTCAATTAAATTTTGAGATGCTTGCCTTCTTATTTTGATGCTAAGATCACAGCAATAACTGAATATAAAGATTTGAATACTTATTCGATTGATAACTTACTTGGATCACTCATTTTTTACAAGCAATGGGTGAATAAAAGAAATCTTGATGCAGGTGAGAAAAAGGAGAAAATTGTGGCACTAAAAGCCAATAATATGGACACTGATTCTTCTGGATCTAAAAATGATGATGTTGCCTTCATCACTAGGCAATTCAAAAGCTTTCTAAAGAAGAATCATAAAGACCATCAGAAGTGGAAAAGAGGTAAGGATATAAAAAATTATAAAAGCTCTTCTGATGTTGTTTGTTTTGAATGCATAAAGCCTAGACATATTAAAGTTGATTATCCTACACTTAAGGAGCACCCAAGCAAGGAGAAGGGTGATGAGAAATCCAAATACAGGAAGGACAAGAAGTAATTCCAAAAGGCATTCTAGGTGGATTATGCATCTGAATCCTTTGAGATTGAAGCAGAGGAGGAAACCACAAACTTGTGTTTGATGGCTAATAATCATCTTGAACAGTCTGACCAAGAAGAGGTATGTCAACCAACCTATGATCAACTACTTGAAATATGTGAGAAAATTCATGCATCACATAGAAAAATTAAGAAAACACATACTAGTTTGAAATTGGAGTTTTTGAATTTACAAAAGGAGCATGAAGTTTTGATTAAAGATCACCTCCAAATTGATAGCAATCACATGTCTTTACTTGATGAGTTTGATGAATTGAATAAAAAGCACTATGCGTTGGTTATTGAGCATGATTCATTGAAAGCACCCTACACTTCACTTGAATCTAATTTTAAGACATACATTGATAAATCTGAGCAAAGGGATCATAACTTGAGACTTAATAATGTATCTTTAGAAAGTGCTAACTGAGGTTTAAAGCTAAATTTAATACACTTGAGATAATTAGAATACATCAACACTTGATCTAAAGCCAAAACCTAGAAAGAGGCATTATAACCCAAACAGATTAGTAAATTATTTTCCTGGAAATAGATGTTTTTCATGTGGAATGCTAGGACACATTGCATAAACTTGCACCATTCACCATAGTAAACATTGGGTATGGAGACCCAAATTACATGATTCATAGCATAACATAAATACATTGCATTATTCTTTTCATAAGAAGGGACCCAAACCTGTTTGGGTTCCTAAATCTGACATTTGATTTTTGTAGGTGTACTCTCACCAAAGACCTCATGAGAGCATATGATACATGGACAACGGAGGCTCGCGGCTCATAATTGCTTAAACTTACTGCTTAATAAATTCTGGATTGCATGTTTACTACTTTGTTGATTATTATTATTTTCTTTTTTTATGTTTATTAATTTTTTAGTTGTTTCACCTCTAATATTTTTTGTTTTCCTTTGAAATGATATTTTTTCTTAGTTTTTTCGTTTTTGGATTTTTATAGTCAATGTCTAAACATCCCTAAATCAATTAAAGGGAGAAACACCATTGATTGTTTCCCTCCCTCTAACCTCTTTTAAGGGTGTAATTCTTTTCTAAACAAAAGTTTATCTCAAATTAACAACTGAACTTTACAATTAAGATCTTTTCTATCTTGCTACAGTAATCTATCTTATATATATAATATTCAAAAGTCTTTATATTACTTTCAAGTTCTTTGAAATCTTGTTATTGCATTTTTCAATGAATTTGATTCTATTTTGTGGTTTATTCTTCCCTTTATTTGAGAGTGAGGTTTTCTTCTCTGATAACTAGAAGATATACTCACAATTGAGAATATTTAAGAGTTTTGAAAAGGGATCTAGCTTGGAAAAATAACAAAAAAAGATGGGCAATGATGCTAAGAACAAAAGATGCGCAATGATCGCTAAAAATTAAAAAATACACAATGTGTATCAAAAATCAAAAGATGCGTAAAGTGCACCAACCAAATTGACAAGAGGTATAAAATGAGCCCATAAAAAGAAAAGCTTCCCTCTCTTTCAAAACCTGTAAATCTTAGAAGAATTCATGTGTCACTTGATATTTTCAATGGCTTGATTTCAAATTTCATGATTGTAACAAATCACTTTAGTATATTATTCTATAAGATATAGTTTTTGGAACCAAGGTTTGAATTGATCTCTTTTTCTTATCCAATTGATTTGTTCTGAGTTAGGTCTTTTATTTTCAAAAGATGATTTTTTCCTAAGAGAAGTCCGAGCTAGGGTTAGCAGGATCGGATATTCTACCATTTTCTAATTTCTTTGATGTTAACTCATTGATCTTACAAGTCCTTACATTCATTAACTTGGAGATTTTATTATATTTATACCTTATTTTTAAACAAAAAAAACAAAAAAATGATAAAATTTCATTTTGTTATTCATTTTGTTTATTTATCTCTTCTTTTTCTGTCTTTTTATCTACTTTTTATGTTGTTAAGTTTTTAGGCATTCTCTGATTATCTTCATCTATCATCTGATTTTAAATCTTTTTGTCACATCATCCCGAATGATATTTATATCATCCTAGACGATCAGCTCAACTCACTTTGAATTCCCATCTAAACATCTGATTTGACTTTTTCTACTTTTAATCACCCTGGATGATACTTTATCGGCCTGGCCGATCTGATCATCTTCTGCTTCAATCATCTGTGATCATCCTAGATGATGTTATTCATTCTTTGCTCAATTTATGAAAAATCAGCGTGTACAATCCATATATTTGTCATGGATGATACACGTGGCAATATAATTTTAACACTTTAAATTCGGCCAGTACGATCAATTATTAATGATCGGCCCAGCCGATCCACCTGTTCGTCCTAGAAGATACACGTGGAAATGTTTTAAATATTTTTAAATTTGGCCAGTATGATCCATTATTGGGCATCATCTCGGATGATCCACCTAATCGGCCAGGATAATTTGCTTTTTCAACGGTCATTCGGCTTGACTCCTCAGGACGATCGCCTGAGTCTTATCATCTCGGATGATATATGATCGTCCTAGATGATATGATCACTTTTTTGACCAATCAGACTGGATGTCATTAATTTACTTGATCGACCTAAATGATTATGCGACCCCCCTAGACGATCGGGCCGATTCTTTAAATTCTGAGGGTTCCAACCATTTTTTTCTCACACCATCTTCTTCTACCCGTCTTATACTTCCTATTGCATTGTTGTTCTTGATCATGGTAGGAGGAAAGCGATCCCTCCATCCTTCTGGTAGTTCCTCGAGGGCTACTCTAGACCCTCAATTAATTAAGGCGGACGATCAAGCCACCTACCAAAGATACAAGACGACCAGAATCACTATCTCCTAGTCTATTAACTAGAACATTCTCTTATATCCAGTACTTGATCTATTTGCTCACACCTCCTTATGTTTTCTCCTTACTCTTATTGTACCTTTCAACTGCGAGCTACTTTTCAAATTTTTTGCTAGTCTCTGCATAAATTATGCCTTTGCTTCTCTTGGATCTTTTGTGAATCGACACCCCATCGAGATCATATATTAGGATTGTGCTGAGCTATTACATCTTTCCACCATAGGGGGAAAACTCCACACCCTATATTCTGACCCTGACTATGATTGGGCTCCAGCCAGCCACTTTCTTTGAAACACCAATGCTCACTTTCATGTTGGAGAGACTAGCAGCTTGCTCAAAGATGTTAGGACTGTCCAACATGTCATTTATACTTACATTATTCCAAAAGCTGGTGATCGCGTTCATATCACCCCACTTCTTTCGATCACCACCTTTTACATTTTGGCCCATCAAGAATTCAATGCCATTGATTTAATTTTTTGCTAAATCGAGCATCTGACTACCATTCGTGATCTAGGATATAGGAGGAAGCCAAATCTAGTCCTAGGACATATCATTGCTTATGTCTTAGAATCAAAATATAACCTCCAATATCCTGCTCCACCAAACTTCCAACCTGCTTTCTACTCCAACAATTCATTTCACTCTCTTCACAGTACTCATCTCTACCCAGGGGACAGGGAAGCTCAGGGGGTAGAGGAGGAGGAGGCTTCTGCACCTGCTCCTGCACCTGTTCCTGCACCTACTCCGCTCCGCCAGCACTCTCAGCTGTATCAGTTGGTGGAGCGATTCGACTAGTGGGAGCTTCACTTCTAGAGATATGTTGCTGCATAGGAGCAACAATATATTGAGGACATTATTCACCTATAACACCAACAAGACCAGGATATGGCCTGGTTTGGAGAGCATTTCGTCACCCTTTCTAGTTACTTTCACCCGCCACCACCACCTCCACCTCCATCAGATGATCAGGGGCTATCTTTCTATTAGTCTATTTCTTTTATATTTTTCTGTAGTTTATTTCTATTTTTAGTCTCTGCTTTGTTTCTATTTTACTTTCCTCCTCCTTTTTGTGATGACAAAAAGGGAAGTAATTAGTTGTGCTAGTTGCTTTGTAGTTTGATTCTATTATTAGATAGTTAAAAGTATGTTTATTTCTTCTTATTATTTCTTTTAAACTATTCTTGAACTATTTAGATTAATTTTTGATTTGTCATCATCAAAAATGGGGAGATTGTTACAAATCTGATTAGAATTTTGATGATAGCAAATATTCATGTTTTTCTACGACTGCATTTTCTACTAATATTTCAGGTCCACAAGATCATACTGCAATTTGAACCAGCTTAAGATTGGATAGATTAGGTCTGAATCAGATTGTAATTTTTCCCCTTTTTTGAGTCTATTATAAAAGATGTTATTCTTGATGCTAAGTAACCTTGCACACACACACACATGGGAGAAAATTTATGTCTATTGGTTAGAGTTCTCTATTTTGATCACATCATCTAGGATGATCTAAATATCATCCTGGATGATCTATTAAAAATAAACACCTAAATTAGGGCATCCTGGTTAAGGCAGCCATCATTAAGCACATCGTCCTGGATGATATTAGTATCGGCCGTGACGATAGGCTCAAATCAAAAAGAATCAGCCGCCATATCTATTTAGGTATTCTTTATTTTTAGACATCATCCAGGACATCGGCCTGGACGATGCAGCACAATTATGCCTAAATTAATCTAGTAATTAAGGATTAATTACACGATCACATCATCCGGGACAATCGCTGGATCGTCCGGGATGATCGCTTGGACAATTGACATTGGCCAGCTTCTATTCAGGGCAATATTCAGGACAAGTTTCATAGATTTAAAATAATTGTATAGGACGATTGTGAGATCGGCCTGGATGATCAAGCTATTTTTTTATCGTCCAAACATCCTTTCAGAGCGATTGTCTGGATGATATTCAAGGAATTATACTGATCATACATGACGATATTATATCGGCCTGGACAATATGACCAAAAATCTTATGATCATCCCAAACCAACCGGGCTGATTGAGTGAAATTTACGCTGATTAGCTAGGACGATATCCATATCATCTTGGATGATAAAGTCGATTTGTATAAAATAAGAGCAATTTCAAAACTCTTCTATTTAAGAGCTCTTGTTCTACCCAAGAGCTCATCTTTTACTGCTGTTCTAACCTAAGAGAGCCAAGAGGAGAGGGAGAGAAAGGGAGAGAGAGGGGATCTTGTGAGGGGGAGTTTATGAGGGAGTTCACAAGGTTGCTCCAAGCAAGGATCCATCATCGTCTTCTCCAGTCATCATCCTTAGTTCCTTGGGTGTTCTAGAGAGGTAAACTTCAGCATCTAATCATAGTTCTTTGCCTGCTTCAGGAGGAAGCAAAAGGAGCTAGGTTCTCTGCCTGCTTCAGGAGGAAGAAAAAGGAGTTGGGTTCTCTACCTTCTTTTGAAGGAAGAAAAAAGGAGTTGGGTTCTCTGCTTGCTTCTAGAGGAAGCAAAAGGAGTTGGGTTCTCTGCCTCACCTAGGTTAGTGGAAAGGAGGTTTGTATATGCTTCTCCGCCTTGCTGTGGGGGCAAAAGGAGAGAAATTGAATTTAGTGCAATACTTGGAGGGTGCCTCCGGGGAGTGGACGTAGGTCGTGTTGACTGAACCACGATAAATTTATGTGTTCTTTATTACTACTTTCGCATTTATTTTCTGCACTTTGATTTTTGTGGTGAATCTTGATTTTTGTTTTAAGATTGTGTTTTGATCAAAATATTTTTAAAATACCAATTCACCCCCCTCTTGGTTAGCCTTGGGACTAGTTCATGAGGGCTTAACATCCCTAACGAACTTTTAAGTGCTATCATAGCACTTTCACCCAGCACTAGTAAAGCTCTAAAAATAACATAAAGATAACATAATTACTATACTTGTACACTTAAATAGTTATATAGAAGAAATAAGAAAACTCATTAATAAATTTCATATGAAAATACCATAACTTATAAAAAGAGTTATGCAATTAATACTAGCTATTAACATAAAGAAAAACAATTTGTGATGTAAAGAGAAACCTAACAATATTTCTCTTCCTCAGTTAAATAGTTAACAAAATTTACAAGAGGATAGTAAAAAATCTCCTAAATTTGCATCATTAAAACTAGCCCCAAAAGTTGACTATCCAAGTCCAATTTCTCCAAAATATTTCTTTCTAAATATTTCTATAGAATATAACCCAATTATGTCATCTCCATCCCGTTCATTATCAATATCACCTTCATTAAAAAATAAAAAACATGAAGTAAGACCTCATTTGTTAAATTTATTAAAAAAATATTTTTATATTTAATTACCAATTATAATGACTTTGCTGAGTCAAATGTATGTTTTGTTCTTCAGTAAATGTAGTTGCATCCTCTATATAGCTCCCAGTCATTAAATCCTCCAAGTTAGTCTTTAGAGTTGGGTCATTATCAGTAACAAAAAATTAACTATTTAAACCTTTGTAATGTCCAAAGGATCATAATTTCTTTTTTATGCAAAAACCTAAAGAGTGAAGGAGTAACTTAAGTCATTACGTTGGCATATGGTATAAAAACTATAATTCTATATAATTATACTTGAAAACCTTATATATTCAATTAAGACTGTATTAAACATATACTACATCATTAAGTCATTTAGGCTCCAAAAAATTGCATCACTTTGAGTGAATTTGTTCAAAAATACACCAATTTTGTTCACAACCAAAGGAAGATGATGTTTGATTAAGAATTCTTATTACTAATTTGTGCAAGTTTGGATCACTTGATCTAAACATCTTCCACTACTCATCTAATATCAAGTTAGAGATCTTAATGAATATTTATATTTTTAAAATTAAAATAAAAGTTTATGTTTGTCATTAAAAAGAAATTTACGTGGTTGCATTTCTTTTGCTATTGAGAGTAATTGACTTTTCAAATCTTTTTAAGGCATCACAAAAAAAATTTGACCTCATTCATTGCAAATTTTAAGTTTTGGACAAATGCTTTTATTCCTAGTCAACTCAATAATACCTTGCATAATTTATGGCTTATGAGAACAATTCCTTTTATCATATTAAAAATGAGTGTACAAAAAATATGTAGTTAGTGGATGAATTGCCTAAGTTGAGAATCTCATATTCTTTTTATAATAGTGGTGTATGGCGTAGATATTCTCTGCACATTTTTTAACATGGATTTAATTACCTTTCGTGCCCTATGCTTACCATTATATAAATACCCTAATAAGGGTTTCTCATATGAGTCAACTATACATAGAAATATAATCAACAGACCAGATATCTTTGATATCTGAAGACACTCATTCCAAAAATTTAAATCCAAAATGATAGTGCTTGTCTCCTTTCTTTTTGGTGGTTTTGGATATATTTGAATCTATATAAATTTTAGTGGTTACTGAAGCTTACAAGTCATGCTTATACTTATAGACACTTCTTAAAGTTATGAAGGTTGTTGTAAATTATGTAGCTTCTAGACATACAATCCCCTTCTAGCCTAATCTTTTTTTAAGCATGCAAGTATAAAGATATAATTGTAAGTAAAAAAAATGTCATCTTTAATGATGTTCTAATAAGTTCTTCTATATCAGGTATGCTGCCCAAGGTGACCAATAAATACTACTAAATTTTTTATGTTACATCTCACTAACTTTCTTATAATTCATAGTATTATCAATTACTAGTTGCATCACATTCTTCAGGCCTGCTAATTAGATAACCTCAATAAAAAAAGAACACAAGGTTGTTGAATCCTTGGTCAGATCAAACGCATCGACCGATTTTAAAAACACACACCGTACAGATAATAAAATACATACAATTTATCTCCTTCCAAGTTTGTCTATAGAAATCAATAAGTAATATGCTTTTCTCTTTGCAATTCCTAAGTAGGTTAACTCTCATTCTATAGCATGATGGAAAATTGTAACGAGGACCTTTGGCAGTGATCACATCAACAGCTTTATGTGCATATATTGAATTCAAATCATTGAATGAATTGCAATAAAAAAGAACCACCTTACTATAGCCATATTCGCATGGATTGCTTTCTTGGATGCTAAGACACTTTTATACGAAGGTTGGGATCCTAGTTTAGTTATGGGAGAAAAGAAAGGTTTATATCATCAAGCTTTCTTTTTTCCTTTATCAACTGATGATTTATGCACATCAGATGTTGGGCAGAGAAGAAGAATCCCCTCCTCTATAACATCATCTATAAGAATTGGTGCACTCTCTAACTCATACTAATCATTAATTCATTCTATTTATGCCCCCTCCCTTATATGTAGTACCATAATGCAAACATTTGAATTATTTCTTTCCATTTGCCCCTCTAATTTCAATAAAATGATTCCCTGCAATATTCATTTTTTCACACACACAAAGACTCGATGTTACATGTTGAGTACTGAGAGCTTCCATTCTAATATGATCAAATAAAAGCATTTAAAATTTTAAATTTATAGCATATTTATACAAATAAATATTGACAAAAGATTAGAAGTAATTGTCTATAATATCATCTTTCTTCTATCCAAAAACTAGTAATCTATTCAAGCTTAAGTTGCAATAGATTTTGATTTAACCAATCAATTTTATTTGAGATGCAAAATATTTAAAGCTTAGTCTCATACTTAATTCATAAAAATGAATATATTTTCTTGGTATGGTTTATAACATGTTTGAAACTCAAACATTTCTTGTTAAATATTATTTAAGCATTTAACATAAAATGAGGATTTATAATTGATCTAAGGGTTACAAAATTGAAAAATTAATTGTAATATTATGAAGCATTTTCCAAATAAAGAAGTTGCTTTGAAGAGTGGCATTTAGATTGAGTTATATTTACTATTAAACAATTATATTACGAAAATATAACTTATATTAATTTGTAAAGATGTTTCTTTGAAGAGTGGTTTTAATTATTGATGTACATATAGAGATTGTAAAATTGTAAGCAAGCAATTATGGTGATTTAGCTCCATATTGGTCATTAACAACTGGCATAGTGAGGGTTGTAGAATAAAAAAATCACTCTGTAATGTCCAACTCTAAGATTCTTTTTCTCTCCTCACTTTTCTCTCAATTTCTCCTTATAGGTCTCTGGCTTAGGGAAAACGAAAAGAAAAAATGAGAGAAATGGGACTTAATTAATATATTAAGATTTTTATAATAAAATAATAATAGATATTAATTTATTCAATTTTCAATATAAAATTCTTATAAATTTTCTTGTATCTTTAAATTTGAAGTTTTAAAATTTATAGAAAAATACATATAAAATAACCCATCATACTTTGAAAATTTTTATGAAATTAGTTTACAAAATGGACACTTAACGGCATGGGTAGACTTTGAAGGGAGGGGGGGAATGGGAGCACGTGCCCCGCACCAAAAAAAAAATCCTTAGCTCCCACCCTCTTTCTTTCCATCTTTCTTCTACCTATACTCTCTCTCTCTCTCTCTCTCTCTCTCTCTCTCTCTTTGCCATTTTTTTATCTCTCTCAACCTCCTCCACTAGCCCTAGCTATCTCCCCCTCTTCCCTCTCTCTTCTTCTCTCTCTCTCTCTCTCTCTCTCTCTCTCTCTCTCTCTCTCTCTCTCTCTCTCTCTCTCTCTCTCTCTCAGGGGTAAGACTATTTTTGATACGTCATCAAAACATTATCTTGATCGGGCATGAATCTTGAGGCAAAATCAAGTTGGAAACTTTCAAAATTAAAATTGGGAACATCCTAACTCTGATTTCAGACAACTTATAGTCTAACTGAGTGTCTTGAAAATACAAACCCAACGACACCAAAATCGACTCAATCCTAGTTCAAATAGATCCAAATCAAGGGTCTGAAGTGCTAGTGGATGGTTCGAACCACAATTTGGATTATCAAACGGTTTCCAAACATGACATGCTTATATTCAAATCGAGCAACTTGATGAGACAAATCTAATGAGCCCAAGATTGTCGAATTCTGACATCTTTAAGACATTCTAATGTCCATCAAACAGTCCATAATCAAGGGATTCAACATTGGTCATCCATCCAATCACTCCCCATTTACCCTTGATCTCTCACCTATTTACGGGCCATGCTGAAAGTACAAGATGCTCCAAGAGGAGGGGTGAATTGAAAATTTTTGTAATAAAATATCAATCCTAAACATGAGTTCTATTTGTTTTTGTTTTCAAATTTTAAACAAAAAATTAACTTGATGCAGAAGCAAATGATTAACACACGATTGCAACAATAGGTGATGAATGTTTAGCTTACACAACAAAGATCTTAGAATAGGATTTTCACCAAGCATTTTTAATAAATATAAAATGCAAAACAAAAATAAAGTGCAGTAAATAGAAAAATCACACCAGAAGATTTATAGTGGTTCGATCACTAGACATACGTCCACTCCCCGGAGTCCACTCCAGAAATTTCACTACTCAAAAGTAATTCTCCTTTTACCCCCACAGCAAGGTGGAGAGGCCTTTACAAAACCTCACTTTTGAAAGTTCGTTAGGGATATTAAGCCCTTAAGAACTAGCCCGAAGCTAACCAAGAGGGGGGTGAATTGGTATTTTAAAAAATCTTCTTAGGTAAAGCACAACAATCATAAACCAAAATCACCATAAAAATCAGAATGCGAAAAATAAATAAACGCGGAAGCAAAATAAAGAAAAATCACATCGGATTTATAGTGGTTCGGTCAATCCTTGACCTACGTCTACTCCTCAGAGGCACCCTTCGAGTATTGCAATAACTAAGTGTCTCTCCTCTAGCTCCCACAGCTAGGCGGAGAAACCTTTACAAAAAACTCCTTTTCACCAACCCCGGTGCGGCAGAGAACCGACTCCTTTTGCTTCCTCCTGAAGCGGGCAGAGAACCCAGACCTTTTGCTGAAGTAGACCTCCCAAGATCCTCCCAATGATGAAGAACAGAGACGATGACTTGGAACCTTGCTTGGAGCAACCTTTGTGAACCCTCTCACAAACTCCCTCTCACAAGTTCCTCTCTCTCTCTCTCTCTCTCTCTCTCTCTCTCTCTCTCTCTCTCCTTCTCCCAAGGCTCTCTCAGGTCAAGATAGTAGCACTCAAGGTCTTAAGCATGAGAAAATTTGGGTCCTTTGAATAGAATTTTAAGAACCAATTTTTATCATCCTGGCCGATCAGTACAAATTAAGCTCAATCAGTCGGGATAATTTGGGACGATCAGAAGAAAATTGGTTACATCGTCTAGTCTGATATAATATCATCCTGGACGATTAGTTCAAATCCAAGGAAAATCGGCCTGAACATCGCCCTATTCTGGCCAATGTCAATCGTCCAGCCCATCGTGCTGGCTGATTTTGCGATCGACTCAACTGATGTGATCATATCAATCTGCCTTAATTACTTTCCATAATTGCTAGATTAATTTAGGCATAATTGTGCTACATCATCCAAGATGATGTTTAGTTTATCCTGGTCGATGTTTTAAAATAAAGAATACCTAAATTTATCATGGTGGCTGATTCTTTCTTATTTGAGCCTATCGTCCTGGATGATATAAGTATCAACCAAGACGATTTGCTTAATGACGGCTGCTTAAGCAGGATGTCCTAATTAGAGTTTCTATTTTTAGTTAGATCAGCCTGGCCGATATGTACATCATCTAGGCCGATGTACTCAAAATAGAAAAACTCTGAAAATCCCTCAAGTGTGTGTGTGTGCAAGGTTACTTAGCATCAGGAACCACTTTTACAATTGACTCAAGAAAGGAAAAAATACAGACTTGACTCAACCTAAATCTTCCCGATCTTGAGCTGGCTTGAGTTGCATTTGATCTTGTGGACCTGAAAAGTTAGTAGGAAAGGGAGTCGTAGGAAATCATAAATGTTTACTATCATCAAAAGTCTAATCCATAAACTCTGATATGCAATAATCTTCCCCTTTTTGATGATGGAAAATACACCCAGAATATTTCAAGCAGTTATGGCAATTTAGTAAAAAAATGTGATGAAAAACTAGTTTACTAAGTTCCAGAATTCAAAATATAATATACATCAGACTACTCACCCTTTTTACATAATAAAAATGAGGGAAACACAACAAAACACAAATAAAAAACATAATAGAAACTAAAACAAAACATAAGAAAAATAAACTATAGAAAATGGAAACTAAAACTAGAAAAATGAGGGACCCTGATCATCAGATGGAGGTGGTGGTGGTGGCTGTTGGAAGAAACTAGACAACGTAGCAAACTATGCCCCAAACCAGGCCATATCCAGGTCGTGCTGCTGCTGCTGTTGTGCAACATAGGCATCGAACCGAGCCTCCCACTGATCAAATATCTCTACCAATTGATCTAGTTGAGAGTGCTTGCAGAGAGGAACAGGTTCAGGAATAGGAGCGGAAGCCTCCTCTTCCTCGGCCCCCTGAGCTTCCCCATCCCCTAGGTGGAGATGATTAGTGTGAAGGGCATTGAAGGAATTATTTGAGTAGAAGGGTGGCAGATGGTTGGGAGGAGCCGGATATTGAAGGTTGTATTCGGATTCTAGAACATATGCAATGATGTATCCTAGAGCAAGATTGGGCTTTCTTCTATGACCTGGATCTTGAATGATAGTCAAATGCTTGATGTAGCGAAAGATCAGATTTGTGGCATTGAATTCTCTATGGGCTAGAATATAAAAAGTAGTGAATGAAAGAAGTGGAGTGATATGGATTCGGTCGCCGGCTTTAGGAATCACAGAGGTGCGAAGGACGTGCTGGATCATCCTAGCATCTTTAAGTAAAGAGATAGTCTCTCCAACATGAAAAGGTGCGTTGGTGTGGCGAAGAAAGTGATTTGCAGTGGATCAGTCGAAGTCAGGATCAGAGACAAGGGTATACAGCTTATCCCCAGTGGTGGACAGCTACAATAGTTCAGCACAATCCTGATATGTGATCTCGACAGGACGTCGATTCACATAAGAGGTGAGGGCAGTGTAGGAAGAATTTATGCGGAGGTTTGCATAAAATTCAAAAAGAAGTTCAGAACTAAATGGGTCTGCGAGGGTGAGAATAAAGCAAAGAGAGGTGTGAGTGAAAAGATCTAGTACCATATATGAGAGATAGGCTAGATTGATTGTTCAGGAGAGAGTAATGCTGCACTCTTTCTAACGATGGTAGGCAGCCTGATCACCTGCCTCCCAAAAATGAGGGTCCAGCATGCCCCTCGAGGAGCTGCCAGACATCTGACGAGCACACTTTCTGCCAGCCATTAGCGAGCAAATAGGAAGTAAACAAGAGAGGAGAAAAAGATTGAAGTGAAAAACATTGGCTGGAAGGCTCTGAATTTAAAGGATCAGCCGGATCGTCCAGGCCGATCGCAAAATCGTCCAGGACGATCCGATGCAATTATTATGAATAGGCCAATTGGTCAAAAAAGGTGGTCTGATTGCCCGGGACGATCAGATATTATCTGGGACGATTAGACACAGGAGATCATCCCGAGGAGTCAGGCCGGACGACTATTGAAAGAGCATAATGTCCAGGACGATTAGGTGGATTGTTTAGGATGATGCTCAATAATGGATCATACCGACTGAATTTAAAACATTTAAAATCATGCGCCACATGCATCGTCCAGGACAAATAGTAGATCATCCAGGATGATTGTCCAAAAATGGATCGTCCCTGGTAATTTTAAAGATTTTAAACATACTGACACATGTATCATCTAGTACAAACAGGTGTATCGGACGGGATGATAACCAATAAATGCATCATCCAGGATGAAAAAATGTATCGACCAGGATGATCAAGATGATTGTAGAAGAGGTCGATCATATTGTCCAGGACGATAAAGGATTGTCCAGGACGATGAGAGCAGAAAAGTCAGAATATTCAGCAGATGGAGTTTTTGAATCACGAAAAGCTGATCGTCCAGGATTATATAAATATCGGCCAGGATGATGTGATAAAAAATTTCAAATCAAAGGAAGGATGGAATGATCAGAGAAGGCCAAAAAATAACAAGATCAACAAAAAAATAACAACGATAAAATAAAATTCATAAAAAAAAACAAAATTTTTTTTTTTAATTAAGGCATGAACATGCTATAGTCTCTATGTGATTGACTTTAAAAATTTGTAAGTTAATGAGTTAACAACTTAAAAAATCCAAAAAATGGTAAAATATCCAATCATGTTAACCCTAAGCTCAGAATTCTTTTAAAGCAAAATCTTCTTTTGAAATCAAAAGGCCTAACTCAGAAAAAACAATTGAATAAGAAAAAGAGATCTGATCAAGACTTGATTTCAGAAAAATATCTTATAAAATAATATATTAAAGTAGTTTGTTAAATCACAAAATTCGAAATCAAGTCCTTGAAAATCTTAAGTGATATATCAAATCTTCTAAGTTTTAAAAGTTTGAAGAAAAGAAGATAGCTTGTTTTTTTATGGGCTCATTTTATTCCTCTTGTCCATTGATGGCGCACTTTGTGCATCTTTTGATTTTTGATACACTTTGTGTATATATATTTTTTCAATTTGGCGTCATTACATATCTTTTGTTTTTGGCATCATTGGCCACTTTTTTTTATTATTTTTGCAAGCTAGATTCTTTTCCAAAAACTCTTAAATATTCTTAGTTGTGAGTATATCTTCGAGATATTAGAGAAGAAAAACTCACTCTCTAATATAGGGAAGAACAATCCACAAAATAGAATAAAAAATAATGTGAGAGATGCATTGACAGGATAACGAGAAATCTTGAAGTAACATAAAAACTTTGACTATTATGGTATAAGCTAGATTACTATAGCAAGGTAGAAAAGATCTCAATTGCAAAATCCAATTGTTAATTTGAGATAGACTTTTTGTTAGAAAAGAAATTTTTACCACCAAAATAGCCTAGATAAAGAGACACAATCAACGGTGTTTTTACCCTTTAGTAGATTAAAAGATGTAAAACATTAACTCTAAATTTTCAAAATAAAAAATAAGACATAAGATATCAATTCAGCTATGATTTGAAAGGGAAAAACAAAGCAAGACATGTGGAAAAATAAAGTACCAAAAACAAAACAAAAAATAGCTAATCCAAAAAAAAAAGAAATAAATAATAATAACTAGAAAAATACATCAAAGTAATCAGCAGATAAAACATAAGTAGAAATCAAGTTCATGCATTAATGTCAATCACACCCAATCTGGTCCTTAAATTGTTGAAAGTGTCAAAGGCCAGTGGTTTAGTAAAATGTCAGCCAGTTGATTCTCAGTCGCTACATGATGTAACTCAATGTCTCCCTTAGTCACATGGTCTCTAATAAAGTGATGCCTAATGTCAATGTGCTTAGTCCTTCAATGTTGGATAGGATTCTTAAAAATACAGATGACACTAGTGTTGTCACAAAGAATTGAGATGGTGCCTACAAGTAATCCTAAATCCAGTACTTGCTGTTTTAGCCAAAGGACTTGGGCCACACAACTTCCTAAAGCAATGTACTCAGCTTCAGCAGTGGAAAGAGCAACAGAGTTTTGCTTTCTACTAGACTAAGAGATTAAAGATTGTCCTATGAATTGGCAAGTTCCAGAAGTGCTTTTTCTATCAACCTTATATCCTGCAAAATTAGAATCAGAAAATCTAATAATCTCAAAAGAAGTGTTATGCCTAGGGTACCAGATTCCTAGGTTTTGGGTCCCTAAAAGGTTATCTAAGAATTTTCTTAATTGCAGTCATGTGGGATTCCTTAGGGTCAGCTTGAAATCTAGCACAAAGACAAATGTTAAATATTATATCAGGTCGGCTAGCAGTCAGATAAAGTAAAGATCCAATCATCCCTCAGTACTTCTTCTGATCAACTAATTTTTCATTTGGGACCTTGTCTAATTGAATTCTTGAGGTCATGGGAGTATTAATTGACTTGGATTTGTCCATTTCATATTTCTTCACGATGTCTTTTATGTACTTTATTTGGCTCAGAAAAGCACCATCATCTAATTGTCTAATGCAAAACCCCAAAAATTAGGACAATTCTCCTAACATACTCATCTCAAACCCCTTACTTATTGTTTTAGAAAAATCATCACAAAGCTTTTTATTAGAAGATCCAAAAATTATATCATCGGCTGACAATCACAAAACCATAGACTTTCCCCCAAAAGCTGGTAGTGCTAATGGGTCCAAACAAATCCATGTGAAGGACTTCTAAAGGTTTAGTGGTGCTAATGTCCTTAATGGAATGAAAAGTGGAGTGGATTTGCTTTCCTAATTTGCAGGCATCAACAAAGGTGTCCTTTTGAAAATACTTAAGCTATGGGGGAACCTTAACTAGATTTTGGGTCACTTTTCTAAGGCATACTGGCATTGCATAATTCTTCTAGCCACAACATGAATCGTCAATAGCAATTTTAAGCAAATGATAGCAGTACATTCAAAGTATTAATTAAATCAAACATGTAAACGCGTGTTGATTCTGCTTCCCTACAAAGTAGTGTTATTATTTAGCTCATAATGCAGATGAAGTTGCCAAAAATTATGATGAAGCCCTTATCGCAAAGGCTGACTGATGCGATGACATGTTGTGTTTCAGTATATCTATAAGAAAAACATTTTCAATCAAAGAGTTTTCTGAAATTACCAATTGTACCTGAGGCCTACCACTATCCTGGTGGTTTTATCCCAAGAGTCACCTGGCCTGACATGTCCTGGCTCAGTATATGAATTGATTGGCATCGCCAGTCATATGTCGAGAGCATCCGCTGTCTAGATACCACATGCTCTCACGAGGCCTTTTGTGAGAGCTTGCCTGCAAAATTATCAAATGTCAGATTTAGGAACCCAAACATATTTAGGTTCCTTCTTATTGAAAGTAGAATGCAATGCATGATGTAGATTATGTAACTTGGGTCTCCAGACCCAATGTGAGCTATGGTGAATGGTGCAAGTGTGTGCTATGTGTCCTAGCATGCCACATGAAAAACATCTAACTCTAGGAAAAGGATGCACTAATCTACTCCTATGGTGATGCTTTTTATGCGATGCATGAAATGAAAATTTTTTATTTTCAAAGGTTTTTAAATTTTCTAATTTATATTCTTTTTCTAACTCAGAATGGGACAATTTTAAAGAATCATGAGAATAAGATAACTCAACATGCTTTTTTTTAACACATCAAACTCATCAAGTAAAGTCATGTGATTTGAATCAATTGTTGAATGATCTTTGAGAAGAATTTCATGCTCTTTTTGTAAATTAAAAAATTCCAATTTCAAGCTAGCATGAGTTTTCTTAAGTTTCCTATATGATGCATGTATTTTTTCATAAACTTCAAGGAGTTGCTCATAGGTTAGTTCACATACCTCTTCTTGGTCACTTTGGCCAAGATTATTATTTGCCATTAAGCACAGGTTTGTTGTATCCTCCTCATGTTCAGTTTCAGAGGAATTTGATGCAGAATCCACCCAGAATGCCTTTTGGAATCGGTTCTTGCTCTTATCCTTTTTGAAGTTTGGTTTCTCCTCAACCTTCTCCTTACTTGGGTGTGCCTTAAGCGTAGGACAATCAGTATTAACGTGCCCAAGCTTCCTGCATTCAAAGCAAATTGTAACATTAGAATTCTTAAAATTTTTGCTACGTTACCTTTATTCCACTTTTGATGATTCTTGTGCTTCTTCCTTAGAAAGCTCTTAAATTGCCTTGTGATTAAAGAAACATCATCGCTTTCAAACCCTAAAGAGTTAGTGTCCGAATCGTTCGCCTTAAGTGCCACTATTTTCTACTTCTTTGTTTCACCTGCATCAAGATTTCTTTGGTTCACCTCTTGCTCGTAAGCAATGAGTGAACCAAGTAAGTTTTCAATCGAATATGTATTTAAATCTTTAGATTCAAATATTACAATAATTTTTGCATCAAAAGAGGAAGGCAAACATCTTAAAATTTTGTTTACTTTTTCATAGTTAGTAATTTCTCTTCTAAATGTATGCAATGAAGTAACAATCTGAGTAAACCTTGTATACATTTTATAAGTCGATTCAGAATGTTTCATACGAAAAAGTTTGTAATCATGCAAGAGAATATTCAAACGAGATTGCTTGACTTCATTAGTACCTTTATAGGTGATACACAATTTATCCCAAATTTCTTTACGAGTAGTGCAAGTGAAAACACGCATGTAATCTTCCAATTTCAAAGCACAGAAAAAAGAGTTCAAACATTTTACATTTAATTGTACTAAATCCCTATCATCTAGAGTCCATTCAGTAAAAGGAAGTGGAATAGTAACGACATTCAATTTTCCAGTTGGAGGTGTATAACCATCCTTAACAAGCATCCACATGCGATAATTAATTGATTGTAAAAATGTAGACATGCGAGTTTTTCAAAAATCAAAAGAAATATTATCAAACAAAGGTGGTCGGGTAATAGAATACCCTTCTGCAGTATTACGATTTCATTTGTTAGCCATCGATCAAAATTCAAAAAATTTTCAAAATTAGTTATTATGAATCCCGCTCTAATACCACTTGAAAGTTTGTTACGGATGTTAAGCCCTTAAGAACTAACACGAGGCTAACCAAGAGGGGGGTAAATTAGTATTTTAAAAATTTTTCTTAGGTAAAGCACAACAATCATAAATCAAAATCACCACAGAAATCAGAATGCGAAAAATAAATAAATACGAAAATAATATAAAGAAAAATCACACCGGATTTATAGTGGTTCGGTCAATCCTTGACCTACGTCAACTCCTCGGAGGCACCCTCCGAGAATTGCACTAAGTGTCTCTCCTTTAGCTCCCATAGCTAGGCGGAGAAGCCTTTACAAGAAAGTCCTTTTCACCAACTCCGGTGCGGCAGAGAACCGACTCCTTTTGCTTCATCCTGAAGCGGGCAGAGAACATAGACCTTTTGCTGAAGTAGACCTCCCAAGATCCTCCCAAGGATGAAGGACGAAGAATAGAGACTACGACTTAGAACCTTGCTTGGAGCAACCTTTGTGAACCCTCTCACAAACTCCCCCTCACAAGTTCCTCTCTCTCTCTCCCTCTCCCAAGTCTCTCTCAGGTCAAGATAGCAGCACTCAAGGTCTTAAGCATGAGAAAATTTGGGTCCTTTAAATAGAATTTTAAGAATCGACATTATCGTCCAGGACGATATTTCTATCGTCCTGGCCGATCATTACAAATTAAGCTCAATCAGCCAGGATGATTTGGGATGATCAGAAAAAAATTGGTTACATCATCCAGGCCGATACAATATCATCCTGGACGATTAGTTCAAATCCGAGGAAAATCATCCTGAACATTGCCCTGAATAGATTCTGGCCGATGTCAATCGTCCAGTCCATCATCCTGGCCGATTATTAGATCGGCCTGGCCGATGTGATCATATCAATCATCCTTAATTGCTTTTCATAATTGTTAGATTAATTTAGACATAATTGTGCTGCATTGTCCAGAACGATGTTTAGTTCGTCCTGGCCGATGTTTTAAAATAAAGAATACCGAAATTGATCATGGCGGCTGATTCTTTCTGATTTGAGCCTATCGTCCTGACCAATATAAGGATCGTCCAGGATGATTTGCTTAATGACGGCTGCTTAACCAGGATGCCCTAATTACTCAAAACAGAAAAAACTCAAAAAATCCCTCAAGTGCGTGTCTGCAAGGTTACTTAGCATTAGGAACCACTTTTACAATTGACTCAAGAATGGAAAAGATACAGACTTGACTCAACCTAAATCTACCCAATCTTGAGCAAGTTGCATTCGATCTTGTGGACATGAAAAGTTAGTAGGCAAGGCAGTCGTAGAAAATCATGAATATTTGTTATCATCAAAACTTTAATCCATAAACTCAGATTTGCAATAACTTTCACCTTTCCGGCTTGGTGGAGTACCAACCGCTATGTCACCCTCCCAGTGACAGCAATGAACATTCTCATTTTTCTCCCTCCTGGAGAAGGCAGAGTACCTTAGAGGACACATACCTTGAAAGATCTCCCCCTTAGAAAGCTTCCCACAAGATCTTCTCGGACCACAGGAGGAACAAGCGTGCAGCAGGCTAAGAGCAACTGTGTGATCTCCCTCATACTCCTTCTCACTCACAAACTCACATTCTCCTTCCTCTCACAAACCCAAAGTCTTTTCAAATAGCTATCTCTCAAGAAGTCCCCTTCTTGTCTCATTCCTCTCTCATTGCTTCTTTCAAAAGATAGAAGATTCATATATAAATCAGACTCCAAGAAACTATAAATTTTCAATTTAGCCATTTATGTTCGTACAGTAAGATCCAAGAACATACATTACGATCAGTTCAAAATAGACTTTGTCTTGATACATAGGAGTACAAACAAGCAATTTTTTTTAACAACATCATACATTACAACACAACATCATCCAATACGATATGTTATTTTTCTTCTATTCATACAGGATGAATGCTGGGATGACCAAAACTCATCTCTGTTCATCATTCGATATGATCCAATTCATACTGTATGATATGATAAAAGCTTTATATCGTCCGGTACGATCTTAACATCATCTAGTACAATTAGTTCAAAAATTAAGGGATCATCCGGTACGATGCTCGGGACGATCGAAAAGAGTATCGGTTGATCGTACAGTATGAACTATATTATACAGTACGACAACTAATCAAAAATTAATCCTTGATTTACTGACTAATCACAAGGGTTAATTTAAGTAAGTATTCAAATTTTGTATTGTACGAATTGATCGTGCAGTACGATCATTTCAAAATTTTTATTTAAGAACTTACTTAAATTAATCTAGTTGCTAAGATTTTTAATTTAAAACACATCGTATAATATGATCCTTATCATATAGTATAATTTATTCACATATAGCCATTGAGCCGTAGCAGGTCATATAGTATGATTTAATATCGTACAATACGATCTACAAAGAGTTTAAAAAAAGTTCACTTAAAAGAAAGCTCTCCCCTTGTCTATGTGCATGGTTGCTCAGTTTGCATACACTTTGTGGCTAGACTTAAGAAAAAAAATAAAATAAATGAAAATTGCAGCCTTATAGACTTCACATCCTACTCTACCCAGTCTTGAGTCTTCTTATTATCTTGAGTAATATGCGATCTCCCTAAAATGTTAGTACTCACAGATAAGAGCAAAATTCAAAATATTTAATAAATAAAGAAGTGATTCAAATCAACATTATTTGTCATTATCAAAATCTCAAGCTAGGGGTCATGGATTGTAACACATGCCACTCCATAAATCTATAAATAGACCCCTCCTTTCTTTTGAAAAGGGAGTTCCAAACAAGAGAGAAAGAGAGAGATTGAATATCACTCTTGCCTCCTCGCTCCTCCTCGACCACCGCCTGATGTCGTTGCTTCGCTGGACCACCACTTGAGGCTCTCAATTTTTCCAGACCACTACTTGAGGCCCTCGCCTTCGTCGGACCACCACTTGAGGCCCTCATCTTCTCCGAACCACCACTTGAGGCCCTCACCTTTGCCGGACCACTACTTGAGGCCCTCACATTCACCGGACCACTACATGAGGCCCTCACCTTCATCGGACCACTACTTGAGTCCCTCACCTTCACTGGATTACCACTTGAGGTCTTAAATTCTATTAGACTACTACTTGAGGCCCTCACCATCTATCGGACCACCACCTGAGGCCCGGACTTCTGCCAGACCACTACTTGAGGCCCTCACCTTTGTCGGACCACCACTTGAGGCTCGGACTTCTACCAAACCACTACTTGAGTTCCTCACCTTCGCTGAACCATCACATGAGGCCCGGACTTTTATCGGACACCAACTCAGGCCCAAACTTTTGTCGTACTACTACTTGAGGCCCGCACTTCTGTCGGACCACCACCAGAGATCCAAACTTCTACTAGACCACCACATGAGGACCAAACTTCTATCGGACCACCACCTAAGGTCCAGTCTTCTACCAGAACACCACATGAGGCCCGAACTTCTCATAGACCACCATCTGATGCCTGAATTTCCACCAAACCACAACTTGAGGCCCAAACTTCCACTGGACCACACCACCTGAGGCTCAGACTTCTATCGAATCACAACATGAGGCTCAAACTTCTATCGGACCACCACCTGAGACCCAGACTTCTATCAGATCACCACCTGATGCCCGAACTTCTTTTAGGCCACCACCTAATTCTAAGAGTTCTACCTCATACTACTATAATCTTTTTTTTTCCCTAGTCTTCTATGAACTACGATCTTTCGGACCCCTATCTCATGTTGACTATGGCCCTTCCAACCAAACAAATATATCAATGTTGATTATTGTAACTCTCATAATGTAATTCATTTTATATGACATATATTTGTGACAAAAGGCTAAGGCCTTCTCCCAAGGTAGGGCCTCATTTATAATCGACTGTAAATACTAGTAGATTCATTCAAACTGGGCTAGGACCCATTATTTTCTGCTTTTTCATGGGTTTTCATATAAAAACTTTGGTATCTCTTATGAACACTACATTCTCTCTCTTATATTCTTGTATGCTAGATCTTTGTACAACGCTAAGACATTAAATTATATATTTATATATCGTTGAGAATATTCAATGATCCAATAGTTTGGCGTCGTTTATGGGAACCTAGTTCTCGATTAGGGGCAATTTTTGCTTCAACCTCGAAAGGTCAATCATGTCAACTTCCTGACCTTATCTATTACTGCATCAATTTTATAAGAATTAGAGACGGATTGGGGGGCAACTTTGACTCCAACTGCGATTAAGAAGACCCCTCTAATGCTTTCAACATCAAGATAATATTTCAGAAAAATCTCAATAAATGCAAGGATACTTCCAATCAAATTTAAGCTGTATATAATCCCTTGTTGAACATTTACTCCTTAGGCAAGGTCTTAATATTGACCTCAAAAAGGTAGTAACAGTCTAAAGATAGATCATTCTTCACTCTTGATTCTTAAGGCCTCTAAATGTCCAACGAACGGTGTACAATCGAAGGGTTCAATATCGGCCGTCCATTCAAACCACTCCATATTCGCTCATGATCTCACACCTATTTACAAGCCATGCCACTCCAAAAAAACTATAAATAGAGCCCTCATTCTTCACAAAGGGGGACTGAAGTGAAGAGAGAGAAGAAAAAGAGAAGGAGGAGAAGGAATAAGCTCCTCCTCGACCATCGTCGGAGCTCTTCCCACCGCCTGAAGACGCCGGAACTCTGTCGGATTTTTGAGAAACGCAGGGAATTTACAGAACTTTGTAAACTTGCTTGAAGAAGCAAATTGTTATCTGATTGCCTCGACTTGTGGGAGGAATCATCCATTTGTAATTTGCAAAACACTAGTGGAATTTTCAACTGGGTGAAACCCCGTGGTTTTTTCCCTTTTTTGAGTTTTCCACGTAAAAATCTTGGTGTTTATTTCTCTTTTCTGTTTGTGTGCTGAATACTCGTACCCGCTTGACGCAAATTTACAAACTCTACCACCACGTATATTCTAGCACGCAACAATCATCATTTACCAAATTTATACTAATCAAGCATTCTCAATTTTCCCACAACTCTCATCCGCAAATATATATATATATATATATATATATATATATATATATATATATATATATATATAATTATATATTATATATAAAATTTCTAAGTAGTATAGGATTAACTAATTAAATTAAAATTCTTATGTTTATAACATATAACTTATTTTGAATAATTTTATTATATGAATATATTTATTTTTTTAGCTAATATTATTTAATTTTTTTTATCTATTTAATTTTTAATATATTTAAATATACATTATAAATAATTAATTTATATATTTAATTATGCACTATATATATAGCTTTATTAACCCTGGCAAGCTTAATGATCCCATAAATGTTGAAAAAATGGCTAGAAAATACTTAATAAAGGCTTAATATCTTTTCATAATTGATAGTCTTTCCATTCTTTGTTCTTCTCTTAATGAATGTGGCTGGTAGAAATGGTACATATTTTGGCATCTCTAATGGTAATTTATTTATATTAATGTTAGCTTCATTTTCGATAGTTTCTTTAAGGTTATCAGGAAGATTCAGGTTAAGTTTGTTCTGACTTTTTTATGCTTCATTTTTTGTGTTCTATAGGCTAAATAAAATCACTGACTGATTTACACAACGAAAAATAGTATTAGTACTGAAAAGATAAATAAACCAATAAAATTAGTATTAAATAATTAAATAGGAGTAAAATGAACCAATGCCAATAAACAATATAAGCAATGAAGAAATAGAACAACAATTTTGAAAGTTGACACCAAATAAATGAGATATGACTACTAAATAATGACAATAACAATTGAATAAACGTCTATTAATGTGTTAATTTCATTAAAACCAGAGGGAAAGGTTTCATTTGTTTATATTCCTTCATTATCAAACGAAAGAGTCAACAATAGATATATTCTTTTTAAAGAAAATAGCGTGACAATTATTATAGATTTTTCTT
This sequence comes from Dendrobium catenatum, assembly GCF_001605985.2. Taxonomy (NCBI): domain Eukaryota; kingdom Viridiplantae; phylum Streptophyta; class Magnoliopsida; order Asparagales; family Orchidaceae; genus Dendrobium; species Dendrobium catenatum. Next base: position 5,577,890 of record NW_021319004.1, on the reverse strand, counting down.
CAAATTTCAGCTAAAACTGCAATATAGCCATTTAGTTTGGCGCAACAAAGATAACAGGAGCAAAACACAAGCTCGTCAGACCATTCAACATGAAAAAATGAGTGATTCAGATTTTATTTTGCGACACTTTTTTTATTGCTTCTTAAAATAAATTTTTGTACTAAAAATTTGATTTAAGAAACAATAAAAAAGCTGTCGTAAATAAAACCTCATACTCATCATCGAGATGGAACACTAAAAGTAGAAATTCCAAAATAAAAAAAAATTCCATAGCAAAAGTATATCTCCAGTTGAGGTAGCAAACAATAAGAAAACCGTCCCAAGAAATTATCCTAATTCAAAACAAGTGAAGACCAATCTCCATAGTGGATGTATCAATGATCGCCAGGTATGGACTTGATTATATCAGAGTCGCCTGAAAAAGAGATCGCTCTCAGAAGCCAATACATAAAAATGGAAGCTTTGTAAAGCACAATGGTATTTTCTCAAACAGACCTGGGTCAATTATGCTGAGGCAGCACACTCGGAAATATTTACCGCAAGCAGTTCCAAGATCAACATTATCTACAATCAATGAAAAATGAACCAGAACAAGGTACAACATAAGCGTTCCGTTAGACAAACCAAAAGCTACAGATTGTAATCCAAATCAACAAAGAAACTAACAAATTACCCAAATCTGTACTGACGTGCAATTTAAGGGATGTTTATAGGGAAACAATCAAACGTGCCGAAAGGCAAATTTAGACATCAAGGAAAAACCTTGTATGCCTACTGAAATCTGATAAAAAATCTTTTTGGTATTAAAAATAAGCAAAAGTTATTTAATGAAGCACATTTCCTATTAATCTCAGGCCTTTTTAACCCCATTGCAATCACAAGCATCGTGGATGAGCGAACCAAACACAGCAAAAGCCAGTAAAAAACAAACTCACACATTATTAATGAGCTCACCCATGCTTGATTTCAAGCCTTCATATTCATATTTTCACTTCACTTAATGTTTTCAATTCATCCTATTTTACTTTTAAGAATTCTTATTCAACAGTTCACAACAATTTTTCTCTTCTTTAAGTACACTTACCAATAACTCGTGAGTACAACTTTTTAAATTGATCACTAGTTGATAATAATTTTCTTATTAATAGTTCACTTATTGCATAGGTTATTTCATAAAAATTAATTGTCCGAAGGTTGCTAAATATCAAAATACTACGGAATTTTCTGTGTAATATACGTGTTTCAATTTTCTGAAAGACAAGCTTTGTTTGCAATTCGCATGTCGAAACAAATAAAACCCTTTATACATCACACTGAGCTCCGATAAGCTTGCATGGAAATACAAACTTTGACAATCAAGATGAAGGAAAACAGGATGTCAGCGGCCTGGATTTTTCCATTAAATGGGATCGTCTCTGGAGGGTGTTTTCTCGCTGGATGATCCTAAATAAGCCATGAAAAACAGCCCTAAAAAATTGGCCTACTTTATACATATATTTTGAACAGCCCCAAAATAATGTGTGGCTACATCTAGAAAAATCAATTTTTTGGGGCAGAAGACATGTTTCTTCAGCACTTGATTCAGCTTCCCATCTTTGGAATGAGCATTTCAGGAATTTTTTTTTCATTGACGGTAAAATTGGACTAAAATGAGATTCAAAATATAAAATTAAAAACAGTTGGTCATTACCAAAAAAAGGACATTGCATCAAATAAAAAAAAAATCCCATTTTCTTAAAAATATATAATACTGCTGTTTTATCAAATGGAAAAAAATGAAAATCGTAATTATCATAGGGAAGGGTTATTCCTAGAAAATCTTCTAACAACCAAAACATTTGATGGATCCAGAACACAGGACAGATATTAATCAATAAAACTTTTAATAATTTAGCAACTGCAGAACACATGCAATCCTATATATGTATAAAACAAATCAATCTTATGCTCCAAAAACAAATAGCTCTGTGATATGGCCAGAGATTACGAAGAGAGAATACAAGCACGCTGCAGGACAAATAAACCAGCGCATTGCAGTTACAAAATGATAATATCAGACCACTGAGATAATCTATTAAAGTGCTATCTGCAACATATTCGACAGCAAATACGTAAGCTGTGCAACGAAACAGATAAGAAACTTACTTCCATTAAAATGATGAACGCCAACCTTTCCAAGCATCGCATAATACTCAATCTCAGACTTGCGGAGTGGAGGGCAGTTGTTTGCAATTATTACTAATTTCCCTATTAGAATGCAAAATCAGTGAGGCAATGATAAGAATTAGAAGTTCTTGTAATTCGTTGGCAGTGTAAACCCTCGCTAAACCAAACAAACAAAACTTGTAGATGCAACAGGACAAAAAATGTTTGCATACCCATATCATAACTTTTTTAGAACAATGTCTCGCTCTATTCACTAAACAACTAACATTATGTTCATGATTAGCAATGCAAAATGGACTACAAAGGCAATGAGGGCTTCAAGTGCCACAAAAGCAAGTTCCATCCAATAAAAATGAGAATCCAATTGTTTCCACTGTATTTTATTTAACATTAACCTTTTGTTATTTATCCATCTCTTATCCCACATTTATTTGGATAAAAGAAAAGGATCTGGTTGAAGAAGAAAACAAGGTGGAAGAGCTTAAGCAGAAACAAAGACTTTATAGCTTAGAAGATATAAGTAGAAAAAATGAATACTAATAAGTGTATGGTGAATGCAATGATTATTCATTTTCAACACCTTACCTTTAGAAAGAAATATAACAGGATCTGATAGACATGCTGTTTCTCACACTTACTACACTAGATCAGCATACTGTACTTCAATAACTTTAAACTACAAAGAAAACCAGGAATAACCAGGTTGTATATCTTGCTCTACAACGAAATCACCTAAATATCACTCCCTCAAATTTCTCGCCTATCTATACATCAGTGCTAGCAAATACCTTGCACAAAAAAGAGTACTAAATGTGCCATGAAGCATGGTTTTGCATTAAAATGTATTGTTAAATACATCAATCTACCTTCATATTGACATATCAAAGCAAGATAATGATAACATCTCCTAATTATGTTACAGTTTACTCCAATAAATCAATTATTTTTTTCAAAACATACTCCCAATCTTTCCTTAAACTCATCAGGCGTCATAACAGCTAGTTTCAATACTACATTAAGTTAATAAATGGTTTCCAGTAATACAAAAATAAAAATTAATTGAATTTCATTCAACAGTAAATTATGTGGTTCAACATATGTCTTAAACACATGAAAGGCCTCATATATGTAAGCAAGAGTCACTATATAGATCTTAGAAGCCCTTAATATGACCTGCTAACATTTCATGTGAAGATAGTTTGGTCAGATTATAAAAGGTCTCCTTCAAATAAATAGCAAATTAAATTGCAATATTCTATCATAAAAAATAATTATAGTAGATCACAAATTCACAATAATTAAAAAGATATTGGCAATGAATATTCTTTAATGAAACTTAGATAGATGTATGTTGGAATGACAAAATGAGTTTCCGGGTCGGGTTCGGGTCCAACCCGAAACTAATCCACCCTCAATTGATCCAACCCAAACCCTACATAATTACACAAATGGGTCAAAAATCTGAACCCGAACCCTAACTACCCCAAATATGGGTCAACACGACCCAACACAATGACCTGGGGCAAGCGAGCGTAGAGTAAGCGAGCGCGACGCGAGGTGCAGGGGTGAGTCGAGAGCGAGTCGCAAGCTAGCTGGGCAGCAGGCAGGATGCGCGAGCAGTACATGGGACGCATGGGCGGGAGCGAGACACGCGGCAGTGATGCAAGGACATGTGGGCAGGTTAAGCCGAAGGGATGTAATGCGATCGTGCGAGCAACAGGCGGGACGCATGGGTTTGCCAAGCGCAGCTCACGACACAATGCGAGTAGGGTCTGCCACCGACAGTGCGGGCGAAGCAGTCTGTGCAGGACCGCGGGTGGGAGTGTCAAGCTCATACAGTATGGGTCAAATATGACACAAATTTTGGTTAACAGGTCGACCCGAACCCGACCTGATTTTTCAAACAGGTTGAAATTTGGAACACAAACTCGACCCGTTCGTTAAATGGATCAGCCCAAACCCAAGCTTTTCGGGTTGAGTTAGGCTCTGGTCAAAAATTGACACCCAAAGATGTATGACAGTTTATGTTTTTGCTTGATTTATTTAAAGCTTAAAATGCTAGGTAAAAAAAAATTAATATGTCAAAGAATAGAAATATAAATATATTTATTTGATAAAATATTAGAAATATATTTATTTTAAAACTATTTTTAACAATAACTTTTATGGTTATGATAAATTATTGGTTTGAATTTTAATTGGATGGCCTTAGTGTTTACTTGTCATTAGGAATTTTTGTTAAAGCCATATTAATTAAAAACTAAGTTATGGTTGTGTAATTAAACGCTTGAGCTTTAATGAGAAGTTCAATTTTTTTTTTTCGTGTTCATGTAAATTTCAATTAAGATCCTTACAATAGAATGGTAAGATTCAATAGATGAAACTTAAGGGATTAAAGTGTATATTTAATGAGGCTCTTTCATTTTTGGGATTTCAAACAACTTTCTAGTATCAGAATACATTATACAAAGACCTTAATGAAAAAAAAGTATTGTTATAAGTAGAGAGACAGCACAAAACCTACCATATTCTTCTAAAATTTTGAGAAATTCACATAAAAAAAGAGCAAGCACCCCTTTATCTACAAGCATTATGTCTTGCCCTTTTCTTTTTCTTTTCAAAGGAAATTAATAACTCCACTAGAATAAAGATCCAAATTAAACTTCAAACATATATAAGAGGCTAAATCTTGGAAGTCATGCATAGGTTTGGGTTAAATCTCAGGATGCACAACTTAGTCATGCAACAAATTTTATCAGGAGACCAATAATATTCTTATATAATCATTTTAGGTATCATTAATCTCTCACTAGTGGGTAACCATGCTTCCTTAAGAAGGCAACACAGCGATTTCGATACAAATTTACCTAAATATTGAACTGAGTAAGATGCCACACATTTTAGCAATAAGAATCAGATCTAGAAGTTCTACAAAATAACTATTCCTACAATGCACAGAGCACACTCTGGTTACTCATTTCCAGCTATCATTTTTCCCCTTAAAGGTAAAGAGCTATAATTTAACAAATAGATTAAAAAAAACACTGTACCAGAACTAAATGATCAAGCATTTTAGGAAAGAATCATTAATTTCCTTTAACTATAAAGGCAATAAAGTTGAGATAAAGAGAGAAGTCAGCATCAATCCTTAACTCGCGCAATGATTCCTGAGATTCTTAGAACATAAACTTAAGGATTTGTTTTGGTTAAACGAAACCAATGGAAATGAAATGAAATCCTAATTAACTATGTGAAAATTATAAATATATACAAACATTGCTCTGAATTTTCATATTTTGCTGTCATTTTCTTGTAAAATTCCCACCGTCCAAACATGGTACCATTTCACGCCCCAATTAAGCAAAAGAATGAAATGTTTCAAAACAGTTCATAGAAAACAGACAACGAGGCGCAGAGATACGCTACCCTTGGAATTTCTAAGAGATCTGAGAACGGTCTTGTAACCGAGAGTATACTTCCCGCTCTTCATCACCAGGGCAAGCCTATTATTAATGCTCTCCGTAGACTTCTTCTGCATCAAATAAAACGGAAGGAAGATCCACCATTAAATTAAGCAAAAATAGATCATCGAACATCAAATAATTGTCAGTGGTAAAATCTAAGCCTTATTAAGTCCAAGAAACTAGGATAATACCGCTTTCTTAACGGGCGCCATGGCTGTGATTCTTTGCACGTAACAAGAAAACAGTGCCCCCTCTCTCCCTCCCTCGTCGTCGGCACTAAACAAAACCCTAAGCTGCAGAGCGCATCTTTTATACGAGAGGAATGTGTTGATGCTAAATGACGGAATTACCATTGACTCGTGGATCGATAGCTAATATATACGTATATAACACAAATTTTAAAATATATTCATTAATTTTCATATCTATCATAATATAATTTGGATCACTATATTTTGTACATTTTTTTTTCAAGTATTTGATAGATTTTTTTTTTAATTCTTTAAAAGAACATGATCATATTTATTAGTGCTTAATTTTAAAGTTATTTTTTTAAAAAATAAAAAGTTAATTGATTTATATATTTTAAATTTCTTAATAAGAGATTTGAACACAAGTAAAAAATTTTACATAAAAATTTCAAAATAAATAGAAACTTAAAAAATTATTTATAAAATTAAAATAAAAATTTTATTCAAATGATTTTTTTCAAAAATGAATATTTATTTGAAAAAAAATTAAAACTAGAGAACTTTCAGCTATTTTTCAAATTTTAATAAATTTAACAATTATTTAATACCTCACTTCACAAAAAAAATTTAATTATCATATTAAAATTTTCATATATTTAAAAAAAAAAACCAATTCACCTTCTCTTGGGTGTGCCATACACTACAATTGATATCAGAACCAAGTTACTTGTTAGATAGGTTTCACCACCTCATGCTAATCTAATTATGGCATAATTAGGAAATAGAAATATCGTTGGAATTGAAGGATGTTCAACTACCCGACAGTTATTGTTTTATAATATCTCTTTTGATTTTTTAAAATCATGTATAACAATATTTATACAGCATATTAATTATCGGATGTGAAATTTAGTACAAGCATGATCTGAATTATAACACCGTAAAATCTAATGGAAGAATTTATCCTATACTAACAAATTTCTTAATCCCCAATTTTATTATTTGCTTCCAGAGCCATCTAATCATCCAAAAATAAAATAAAATAAACATCCATAATATACACAAAACTCTTCTTTAAATTTTCATTACATCCAGAGTTCTCAAAAGTATAGTTCATAATACACTAATTTTAAGAAATTGTTTACGTAAATTATGAACTAACAAAAAATATATATTTTACTGACCCAAAACTCATGCTCCCAATCAAAACCAACTTACTTGATAAGGCCCTTATTGAATCTTGATTAGGTTGTTAAACCTAAACTAATGTCTCAAGGCTAACCAAGAGGGGGTGAATTAGTAATTTAAAAATTTCTCTTGAATTTTAAATTTGTAAATCGTTGATTCTTGTAGTAAGTTAATTAAAATTTTAAAATAACTTTTCAACCACAGAAAAATAACTAGTAGTAAATAAATGCAGAAATTAAAAGACATAAAAAAGTTATAGTGGTTCGGTCAAATACGACCTACATCCACTCCCTGAAGACTCCCTCTTCAGGTATTGAACTATTACCAAAGTGTCTCTCCTTTTACCCCCATAGCAAGGCGGAGAAGCCTTTACAAATCCTCTCTTTCACCAATACTTGGTGCGACAGAGAATCGTCATCCTTTCACACTCTCCAAGTTTCGGCAGAGAACCGTCATCTGTTCACACTCTCCAAGTGTCGGCAGAGAACCGTCATCTGTTCATACTCTCCAAGTGTTGGCAGAGTACCGAATCTTCTTCAAAGATCTTCTCACGAGCAACTAGAAAGACAAGAAGAAGAGTGATAACCAAAATCAAAAAGAAATTCTTACCTTTGAGTAACCTTGTGAACCCTTCACACTCCACTTGTAAAAAATTTCTCTCAAACACTCTCTTACACTCTCTCTTTCAATTGCCCTTGAAAAATCACGAAGACTAGATTTTTTTCATATCAGTTTTAGTGGATCTTTTATATCAAAGACATGAAAAACCATCCAGAAAATCAAAATTTTCCATTTTAAGCGTACACGATCGTACAGTACGATTGTATGTTCATACGTACAAACAGTTCAAAAACTATTGCGTATGAACCTATTGCGAATCAGTATGAAATGATTTTGTACATGATGATCATCTGGTATAAACTAAGTTAATTCGTCTGGTACAAATAGTTAGAAAATTTTTCACTTTCATCGGTACGAAAAGGGACCCCATAATTTCATACATATATGGCATATATACGATGACGACATCGTACGATATTATTAGTTATGAAAATTTTCAAGATCGTCGGGACGAAAAGGGACACGTCCAATTTGTACTATGGACGACATAAGTACGATGATGACATCGTACGATACAAACCATTTAGAAAATTTTCACGTTCATTTGGATGAAAAATCGGGACGGAAAGGTGCCCGTTCAATTCGTACTCTGGAAGGTTTTTACTAATGGTATATCATACAATACGATCTTTACTTAGAAAAACTTTCTACTTCTATTCGTTTGATTACTCGTAGGGAAAAATAACTGAACAAATCGTCCCATATGAAATGACTTCATACAGTACGATTAGTTTAAAAAATTACAAATTTTAAACTTTCCCCCGATGTGTGTGTGTACAGTTACTCAATTATAATCACACTATCTCAGACTCAATAAAAAGAAAATTACATACTTCATTTATAATAAATCCTAAACTGATCTGATTTGAAGTCTTCAATAATCTGATGTATGATTTCCCTAAAATATCAGTACACATAAATAATAAAATAATATATCCAAAATATTTTAGGAGAAATAATAATCAAAGTAATATTATTTGGAATCATAAAAAATATACATGATGTAAGAATATTAACAATCAAGAACTAAGATACAACTATCTCAATAATCTTCCCTTTCTTGATGATGACAAAATAATTATTATTTGAGTAAAATTAAATACCCTAAATTTCTCATTAGCTCCCCCTGAAAGAATAAACATGTGAATATAAGGGAATTCCTTGAAGAACATAATTTTTTTTATTTTCCACAAATGACAAAAATAAAAACACAAACAAAATGATAAAAACATAAAAACACAAAATAAAATCAATCACCAAACAATATTACTCCTCCTTTTGATAATAATAAAAAGTGAAAAGAAAAGTTGAAATGGAAGAATTCATATGAGAAACCTTAATAAGTGATCTTGAAAGGGATTGAAATAGAATTACAATAAAATTTTAATTATAATTAGATGAAAAATAAAGATTCAAAAGTATTTAAATGAAAGTATAACTAAGATAAGAAAAATTCATCAAGATCATGAAGTATTATAGCTAATTAGATAAGAAGAATTATTACAAAAGTGACGAAATGAAGATTAATTAAGTTCATTTTTTAATAAAAAATATAATTGATCATTAGATTGATTTGAATTTGAAGATTAAATGGTAGAGAAAAGAACATATTAAATTGGCGATATTGCACATCTTTTCAAATATTTGTGACACATTTTGTGCATCTTTTTGTATTTGGGTTAATTTTATGCCAGCAAAAGCAACAAATCAAAAACAAGACATTTTTTTATTGATATCAATTTAAAGATCAAATACATTCAAGCTCTTTTATATCAATTCAAAATAAAAAAGATAACATAATATCAACAACATCAACATAAAATCTAAATAATAACATGTACACAAAACACTGAAATCATCACTGAAAAACATCATATCTAGAGAGGACAGGCAAAGTTAACACAAAATAAGTACATCTAGAACTCTGAGGGACCCTAGTCTAGAGGAGGAGGCTGGTTGAAGATAGAGAAATAACTTTTCATCATAGCTACGTCAGTATTCACTTATTTGAACTGACATCTGATCCAACCCATATCTTGTTGGTACTATGCATCTTGCTGATTTTGGTGAGTTTAAATTTGATCAAAATGTTAATCAAAATGACACTTTAATTGGTCAAAGTGCTGGACCATCTCCTGAAAGTCAGGTCTATGAGCAGGTGCAGGTGCTCCACCTTCTTGCTCAGTATCCTTACTTGAATTATCATTCTTCCCAAAGAGTGCTCGAAAAGAGGCATTAGTGAAGTAGATTAACATTTCAAGTGGAATCTTAGGATGAATAATGTTGTATTTCTTTTCTAAGACATATGTCACTAGATATCCTAAAATAATATTTTTCTTCCTCCTATGAGAAACATGCCCAATTTTAGAAAGGTTATGAATGTAATATAGAATGAGTTGGGCTTCATCTATTAGTTATCCATCCATCATTAGATAGGTAACAGTGGATAGAAGATGAGTAATATTTATATGATCACTAGCTTTAGAAATGATTGAAGTTCTAAGGACATGTTAGATGATCCTGGCATTTTGATTTAAAGTATAAACCCTAGCCAAGTGACCAACTTGAACAACCCCTATGAGAACTTTATTTATTTTAGATAAATCAAAGTTAGATTTGGAGGTCATAGTGTGTGCTCTAATTCTCTGAGTCCTTAGTTGTAGATATGTTCATAGATCTTCCTAAGTGATCTCTACCCTTTTCTTTTAGATAAATAATCTTATCCTACTCTCATTCTCACTAAAATGTTCACTAAAAAAATAGTGAAAGGTCTCCTTATGATAAGCATGGATCAAATTCAAAATAAAGATGAATTGAGTTGAAACAAAAAGAGGCATGACTTGAAAGTGGATATTTTTTTGGAGTAAGAGTCTAAACGGAGTGATTTTTGCAGTTATAAACCTATAGTAAGAATCCTCATTTGTTCTAGATAGAAAGTTTTCATCTCCACCCCTGGAAGACGAACCCATAGAGACTCTACTGCGCTTGCTAAAATTGGCCATTTCTAAGATGAGAAGGATTGAAAGAGATTGTTGAAGTGAATGAAAATGAATTCTAAAACCATCCTATTTAAAGAAAAATGATCTTTCGTATGTACGAAAATGGATTTGTACAGTACGATAATTATTTCGTACATGACCAAAATAATTTTGTATGTACGAACGATAACATCCAAAATGAAATGACTTTTCATAATCACGCAAGTTACGAAGTATCCTTTCGTACAAGCTTTTTAACCAGACGATCATACAGACAAACAAGTGTTTGTACGGGACGATCTGTTATTTAAGATCATTTTAATGATGGTTGGGTTCGTACCCCACATCAAATAACATGTGGTTCGTATGTATGAAATAAATTTTCGTATGCACGATCAGTTATAATAACTAATTCTACTCAGATAACCGTCTACATGCATATAGACGAACGAAGACAAATCATCCGGGATGATATCAATATCGTACAGTACGATATGTGTTAGAAAATGAAAACTTTAAACATTATGTCCAAGACAATGATTGACATGTTATAGATTTCATACAGGATAAAATATAATACTTAGAAAATTCAATGCGAATGATCAGAAATAGGAATTTTGATAAGTGGTACGAGTCTAAATCACACAAAGCATAAAAAAATAAAAAATAGAAAATACACACAAAAAATAAAACATTAATAATAAAAAACAGAGAAGACACATAGAAATATATCAAGTTTGCAGAGGATTTTGCTTAAGCATTAATATCGATCACACCTAACCTTATTCTTAATATGCTAAAAGTATCAAAAGCTAGTAGTTTTGTAAAAATATGTACAAGTTGATTTTCAGTTGAAACATGATTCAATTCAATTTCTCATTTGGATACATAATCCTTAATGAAATAATGCCTTATATCTATATGTTTGGTTCTAGAATATTGAATATGATTTTTTGAAATGCAAATGGCACTAGTGTTATCACAATAAATTTGAATTGTGCCTATTATAAATCCTAAAGTAATCAATTATTATTTCAACCAAATAACTTATGCCACATAACTTCCCAAGGCAATGTATTCAGCTTCAGCAATGGATAGGGCTACAAAATTCTATTTTTTACTGGACCAAGAAACTAAAGAATTTCATATAAATTAATAAGTTTTAGATGTACTCTTTTGATCAACCTTACAACCTGTAAAATCTGAATTTGAATATCTAACAATTTAAAATGAAAAGTTATACTTATGATACCAAATCTTTAAGTTCTGAGTTTCTAAGAGATATCTTAAAATCCTTTTTATTACTGTTAAATGTGACTCTTTTACATCTGATTGAAATCTAGCACGCAAATAAATACTAAAAATAATATAAAGTCTGCTAGCAGTCAAATAAAGTAAAGATTTAATAATTCCTCTAATTTTTTTTATCAATAGATTTTCTTTTTGGGTCCTTACCCAACTGAACTGAAAAACTTATAGGTGTGCTAACTAGTTTAGAATTATTCATTTTATAATTCTTGAGGATGTCCTTAACATACTTTGACTGACTAAAAAATATTCCCTCCTTAATTTCCTTAATGCTAAATCTAGAAAGTAACTAAGATCTCCCATTAGGCTCATCTCAAATTTACTACTCATTATTTTAAAAAAATCATCATAAAGATTTTTATTTGTAGATAAAAAATGATACCATCAATAAAAATTTGAACAATGAGTGTATTATCTCTCAATTTTTTTAAAAAAGAGTAGTATCCAAACTTTCTTTTTCAAAAGATCTCTCAAGAAGGAAAGTGCTTAACCTCTCATATCAAGCCCTAGGTGTCAATTTCAATCCATATAATACCTTTTTCAATTTAAAAAAATGATTTAGGTTTTTTGAATATTCAAAACCTAGAGGTTGTTCAACATAAACATCCTCTTATATCACCCAATTCAAAAAGGCACTTTTAACATCCATTTGATACAATTTAAATCTTTTAAAATAAGTAAAGGCTAACAAAATCCTAATTATTTCAAATCTTACTACATGGGCAAAAATCTCTTAAAAATCAATCTATTTAATTTAATTATACCCCTTAGCCATCAATCTAGCCTTATTTCTAAGAATAACTCCTGAGTCATTCATTTTATTTTTAAATACACACTTAGTTTCAACTACACTTTGATCCTTTATCTTTACAATCAATTCCCAAACATCATTCCTTACAAATTGATTTAATTCTTCTTCCATTGCCAAAATCTAAAATTCATCTAAAAGTGCTTGATTTATATTTGTGGGTTTTATAGTTGAAATAAAGGTAGAGTGATTGACTTATTTGCTAAGTCTATGCCTAGTCCTAACACCCTCACTTGATTCACCTAAAATTAATTTCTTAGGATGGCTTTTAGAAAATTTCAAATATCTAGGCAACAAGTTTTGTATCTCTAATTTTTCTTCCAATCTTCTCAATCATTTGGGAGTTATTTTCTAAATCATCTTCTTCCAAATTTGCCTCTTCCAAAATTCCAAGTTCATCAAATATAACATGTGTGGTCTCCTCAACTACCAAAGTTATTTTGTTAAATACTCTATATGATTTTTGAATACTAGATTATCCAAGAAAAATTCTTTCATCTGATTTTTAATCAAATTTTCTTAAGAAAGATTTTTTATTATTATGTATGAACACTTTGCATCCAAAAACATACAAATGTGACAAATTAGGTGTTCTCTCCTTAAGAAGCTCATAGGGTGTTTTGTTCAATTTTGATCTAATGTTCACCCTATTCAGAACATAACATGCAGTACTAATCGCTGCATCCCAAAAATATTTAGGAAGTGGATATTCAGCCAATATGACTCTAGCGGCTTCAATTAATATTCTGTTTTTTCTTTCGACTATCCCATTCTGCGAGGGGTCCTAGGTGGAGAAAAATTATGATTAATTTCTTCTTCCTTATAAAAATCCTCAAAATTATCATTTTTAAAGTCACCTCCATGATCACTTTGTATAGTTAAAATTTCACACCCTAGTTTCTTCTAAATCCAAGTTAAAAAGTCTCTAAACTCCTCAAATGATTCACTCTTATGAAATAAAAATTTAACCCATGTGAATCTAGAGAAATCATTAACAATCACAAATTTGTATATCTTCGTTCTTAGACTTACAGTACTAATCAGTCTAAAAAGATCCATATATATAATCTCCAAAGGTTTGCTAATTCTAAGATCCTTATTGGAATGAAAAAAGGACTTCACATATTTTCCTAATTGACATGCATTATAAAGGTGATCCTTAGTAAAGTCTAATTTTGGTATACCTCTAACAAAATCCTTTTGGGTAATTTTCTTAAGGTTTTTTATGCTAGCGTGACAAAGTCTCCTATACTATAACCAAGATTCATCAAAAATTATTTTTAAACAAAATTTATTATGAGCTTTAATACAATTCAAATCTAGCATATAAATATTATTTACCTTAATTCTATGCAAAACATCATTTTCTTTTAGGCTTAATATGTAGCTAGTGAGAAAAAATTTTACATTATATCCTTTATCACATAACTAGCTAATACTTAATAAATTATACTTTAAGCCTTCAATAAGTAATATAATTTCTATGAAAAAATTTTGCAAATTTCTGATCACATCTGTGCCAACCACTTTCCTAGTGGTGTTTGTTAAGATAGTTGCTATTTGAATGCTTTACATTTTGCAACTTATGTAGTTTTGATGATTCCAAACATTCCAAACATTATTGTTCAAATGTGTAGTTATCTCCTAACAATTTTAGAAGATTTGTATTTGCTCTTGTGTGTACTAACATTTCATGAAAAACGAACTCCAGACTACGAGACTTCAAATCAAATTCAGAATGAGATACTTTATAAAATTTGAAGTTTGCACTTCTTTGAAATTAAATTGAAAGGGAGTGATTGTAATTGAGTGAATAAAAATATACACACACGCATAAGGAGATCATAAAAATTTTATACTGATCGTACTGGACGATATCCGTTCGTACGGGATGATCAGACAGTTATCTCCTATTAAGCACATGGAAATCTGATTTTTAATCAAATTTTCTTAATAAAGATTTTTTATTATTATGTATGAACACCTTACATCAAAAAACATACAAATGTGACAAATTAGGTGTTCTCTCCTTAAGAAGTTCATAGGGTATTTTGTTCAATTTTGATCTAATGTTCACCCTATCCAGAACATAACATGCAGTACAAATATTTAGGAAGTGGATATTCAGTCAATATGACTCTAGCGGCTTCAATTAATATTATGTTCTTTCTTTTTTCTACCACATTCTACTGAGGGGTCCAAGGTGGAGAAAAATTGTGATCAATTTCTTTTTCCTTATAAAAATCCTCAAAATTATCATTTTTAAATTCACCTCCGTCAATTTGTATAGTTAAAATTTCACACCCTAGTTTCTTCTAAATCCAAGTTAAAAAGTCTCTAAACTCCTCAAATGATTCACTCTTATGAAATAAAAATTTAACCCATATGAATTTAGAGAAATCATTAACAATCACAAATTTGTATATCTTCCCTTTTTGACTTATAGTACTAATCGGTCTAAAAAGTTCCATATATATAATCTCCAAAGGTTTGCTAATTCTAAGATCCTTATTGGAATGAAAAAAGAACTTCACTTATTTTCCTAATTGACATGCATTATAAAGGTAATCCTTAGTAAAGTCTAGTTTTGGTATACCTCTAACAAAATCTTTTTGGATAATTTTCTTAAGATTTTTCATGCTAGCATGACAAAGTCTCTTATACCATAACCAAGATTCATCAGAAATTATTTTTAAACAAAAATTATTATGAGTTTTAATACAATTCAAATCTAGCATATAAATATTATTTACCTTAATTCTATGCAAAACATCATTTTCTTTTAGGCTTAATATATAGCTAGTGAGAAAAAAATTTATATTATATCCTTTATCATATAGCTAGTTAATACTTAACAAATTATACTTTAAGCCTTCAACAAGTAATATATTTTCTATGAAAATTTTTTGCAAGTTTATGATCATATCTGTGCCAACCACTTTCCTAGTGGTGTTATCTCATAATGTAACCTTGCCCCCATTCCTGACTTTCAGTGATATGAATTATTTAGTGTCTCTAGTCATATACTTTGAGCAACCACTATCCTGGTACTAAATACTCTCACGAGGCATTGTATGAGAACATACCTGCAAAATAATTAAATGTCAATCTTGGGAACCCAAACAAGTTTGGGTTCTTCTTTTTGGCAAAATAAAACTAAATTCATGTATGATATGACTTGGTTTATACATCTTAGGTCTCCACACTAAATGAGTTTTTCTATCTAAGGTACAAGTGTATGAAATATGTCCAATTATCCCATAAGTATAACATTTAAATCCAGAAAATGGATTTCTCAAAATTTTATAATAAATCCATCTCTTACAGAGTTTTAAAATTTTTGACCTCAAAATAGGATTAAAAAAATCTTCAATAAGTGTTGGGGGTATCCTATTTTCTTCAAGAGCTTTCACTGTTATTTTAAGAAATGAATTTGTATCATCTAACATAGTGTTATCATATTTCAAATAGTGCTATCTATTCTTAGATTCATCCTTAAATTATTTGAATTCTTCTTCCAATTGAGCATAAGATGTTTTTAAAAGATCATTTTTTTTATTTAAGTCATCGAATTCATCAAGTAAGCTCATGTGGTTGTTATCTATCAGTGCATGATCTTTCATAAGGATTTCATGCTCTTTTTATAATTATTGTATTTCTAGGTTTAGACTAGCATACATTTTCTTATGTTTTCTATATGCATCATGAATTCTTTTAGAAACTTATAACAATTCATTACAGGTTAAGTCACATTTGATTACAGCCATTAAGCACAGGTTGGTGACTTCCTCCTCCTTTTTTGTTTTTGATAAATCCGAAGCTGAGTCCGCCCAAAAAGCTATCTGAAATCTCTTCTTTCCCTTCTTTATATTTACTTTCTTTTCTACCTTCTCCTTGCTAGGAGTGGCTTTTAGATTTGGTCACTCTAATTTTATATGTCCAAGTTTTTTACATTCATAATAAATTACATCATTAGAAACCTTAGCATTTTTATTAAACTTACATATGTTCCACTACTAGCATCTCCTCTGCTTCCTTTTAAGAAAACTTCTAAATTGTCTAGTCATTATGGTAATGTCATCCTCATCCTCAGGTTGTGACTGATCACTCTCTAAGTCCTCCACTTTCAGTGCTATATTCTTGTCCTTTTGCTGTTCACCTATATAAATCTTCCTTTCACACACTCCACGCAGCAAAATAATGTCTCCAAATTTTTGAAGGAAAAATAATAGTTGCCAACTCCAAAACATACGTTGAATAATTCTTCTTATGTGGCTTTACATGTCTAAATACATAAGCAATTGTATTTTCATTTTGTTGCAACAAAAAAGCCTAATGCTTTTAGAGATGCATCACTATAAATCTAAAAGCCTTCAACTCTAGTAAGAATAGTTAATATAGGGGCTACCAATAGACATCCCTTCAACTTTAAGAAGTCTCTTTACATTCTAGTGTCCATTCAAACATCATGACCTTATGAGTCAGACTTATGAGAAGAATATTAATATGTAAAGAGCCTCTAATAAAAATTTATAATAATATGTCATGCCTAGGGAATTATGGACTTCAATCATAGATATTGACCAAGTCTAATCAACCATAACTTGCACCTCCTAGAGTTCATAATGTTCCCTTCCTTACTTACTCCATACCTAAAAAAGCTACAAAGGTTAATTATATTTCACATTTAAAAAGCTTAGCATATAAATTCCACTACCTCAAAGTCTCCAAAGTTAACCTCAGATGAACTGTATGCTCCTCTACAGACTTTGAGTGCACTAGAATATCATTAATATAATAATAAATTATTCTAAATATTCTCCGAATATTTGATGCATCAGATGCATAAATACTAATGGTGGATTTATCATGCGAAATAGTATGACCAAAAACTAATACTGCCCATATCTAGGTTGAAGTCTGTCTTCATTAAATATTCTAACTTTACTCTCAACTGATGATAACTGGATCTCAAACCAATCTTAGAAATTATAAATACCTTCCAACTAATCAAATAAATCATTTATCCTAGGCACTTGATACTTTCTTTTAATTGTCACCTTATCCAGCTCCTAATAATCAAGCATATCCTCGGTGATTCATCATTCTACTTTATAAATAATAGAGAACTCCTAATAGAAGCCTAATGAACCCTCTATTCATCAACTCTTACAACTAAACCTTTATTTCTTGTAATTCTCTTGGTGCCATCCTATAAGGAGTCTTTATTATTAAATTTATACCTGATACTACATATTGACTTCATTTATGTCTAAGGTCATATGAACATCAGAGATCTATTTTACAATCATTTTACTTAGTGCACTTATCCCTATAGTGTCGAGACTCCCAGAATTCAATTATTATTTAGATGACACCATTTGAAGCTTCATATACCAAATTTATCAACACTGGTTCCCCGACATAGTCTTTAACCCAATTGAGCTAGCTCAATCTAGCTGAATTGATCAAACCCCTGATTCACTCAATATGAAACCCCAATTCACATCTAAAATTCATTAAACCATTCTAAACATAGCTCACCATGGATTGAACATGAATGGTCAACCTAGTCTAGTCTTGGTCAACTTTACTCACAATTAGTCAAACTAGGTCAATTTGGTTCAAACCATTGATTACAATCAAATCAACCCTTCCAAAAATTTAAACTAAGATATTTACAAGTTCCTAACCATTTAAAACCATAGGGGACCATTTACCTAGTTGACTAGGTTAACTCATTCAAAATAGGTCAAACACATGCAAATTCACTTTCCAAATCCAAACCTAAATTTCATTACTCCAAACCTCATACATTTAACCCAATTAGCTTTTAGGGACTCTTAGGAGTCTATCCTAGTTAGCTTGACAAAATTTTTGACCAATCAAAGAAGTCAAATCAATTAAAAATCTTTAAATGGTAAAAAGTTGTCATCCCTTTCAAATTTGTCAAATCCTTCAACATTGGCAGGTTTAAACCACTTAAATCCTTTCTAGAACCTTCTTAGAGTGGTTTAAACCCTGCCCAAACCTTTGGTTTAGCCCATGTTAGCCCAAGTGGTTCCCCATAAATGAAATGTCAAAAACCCCTTTCTACATGGGATTTTACTTCCGTGGCCAAATTCTGTTCCCCAACTACATTGGAAACTTGTAAATCATCCATGAAAGAGCTCTGATCAATCCTAGCCCTTGGTTTCAAGCTTAGGGTTTAAATTAGGCAAAATAAAAAAAATATTCATTCCAATATATCTTAGTCTATAAATCCCCCTAGAGCCAAAGGTTTTCTCCATTAATCTCCCATAAGCATCTTCTACCTCTCCCAAAATAATATCCATTATTGGAAGCTTACTAGTAGTAAGATTTTTGCAACCTAAGGTCATTTTAGGTTAAGGCTCTTTTAATCTCAAACAAAGCTTCCCCAACCATTGGTTTATTCTATAAAGTTGATCTAGAGGACTTAAAGAATAAAACAAGCTATCAAGCTCCCTTTGAGCTGCTTATATATAGGTAAATATTAAATTCTAACTCTAGGTCTAAGATTTAAATAACTTTAATATCTTATAGTATGGAGCTACCAAATATCATGAATTAGAGTATTAAATTCCCTATAACATCTGCCTAAAATTTCATTTAATTTGGCCCATTAAAATAAAAAGTTTGAATGCTTCTTCTTTATAGTTCAATTTTAAACTAAAAGAACTAGCATATTATGAGCCGTCAGATCACATGTGTATTCATACAGATGACTCAGATCTCATTAGATGGATCGTCTGATATATCCAGTTTATGTAATAGGTGTTTGATTAAAAAAAGTTGGTGTTTTGAAAATATAATTTTCTTTTAGAAAGTTAGTTTTATGGAATTTTAGTTTTGAAATCAAATACATTATCATGAATGATATATCACATTAAAAGGAAAAGACATCTTTCCCTAATGGGTTCAGATTACAAAACTTTGAGTTCATCCTGATTATGGTAGTCAAACTCAAGCAAAAACCTCATTTGACCCTGGAGAGTCAAAATGATGTTTGATCTAGTATTTAACTAAAATAATCTAAAACAATAATCATTAATTTCATAATCAAAATTATGATAATAAGACAACATATCTTTCCGGGGAAAGAAAATATTGTTTATTATCAATCATGAATAAGATAATAATGACCATTGACTTTGATTTTTCTAAAGATAGTTAATTAAAATTTGAACACTAGATTTTTTTTAAAATTTTATATGGATTCTAAATCTCTTATGAGTGCAAGCCCTCATAGTTAATTATATCATAAGAAATCTAAGTTTCCTATGAATACTTTCTATTAAAATAATGGTAGAAATTCTATTTAGAATTTTCAAGAAGTGATGTCAAAGGAGTGAGGTTAAAACTTCAACTGAGATTAGATCAAACTGGAGCATTTATTTTTGGAGGTCAAATGAAGAAAGGTAAGAGGTACTTTGGGATTCTAAAATATTTCTGACGCACCTCAACCTATCCTATATATTGGGCTTAAAATTTAGATTGAAAGAGATTTAATTTGAGTTGTTAATTTTATTAGAAAGACATAATTATATTCCTGAAAGGTTGAGATCTTATATTATGAACCTACTTTAGAACCTAAATCTAAATTGGGCACTATAAATTAGTAGCCGGCCAAACTTAGCTAATGCAGTAAAATTTGGACTTACCCCAGCTTGGATTAGGGAGCCAGCCAATAACCTAAATGCTTAAAATCTATGAATATGGTCTTTTATGTAAGAGTGGTAGGGATGTTGTTTAGCTAAGTTTGAGGAATAGGGGCTGACAACTAAAACAGATCCTAATTGGCCCATTAACACATGTAAGGTATTATGAAGCTTAAAATAAAATGCATTTAAATTTTAGACTCATTTAAATTTGTATCTAATATAATGCATGCTAGTTGACTCGATGAATGCTAAAATCAAGTATGAAGTAGTTTTAAAAAGGCTTAAAATATATTTCTCCCTAGAGACTGTATAACTTCACCTTGATAGGACTGCACCCTAATAGTTTAGGTGGCCTGTCAGAACCCATAGACGGGGAGGTGCCTAAGAGGTCAAGAAGATTCAAAATATATGCATAAGACCTCGGTGAGCTTGAGCTTACTTCTTAAAATCATTAGAATTTCTATATTTTCTTTAAATTTTCAATTTATTTAAAGTAGAAGAATTTCTTTTTATGCCCACATAAGCCTCTGATCATTCCAGGCTAAAACAAAATATGACATGCAAGAAATAAAGCTAAAAAATATGTCATTTCTACCATACAATAGTTAAATAAATCAATAAAATTTAATATTCAAATTAAAAGTCTATTTGGCAAGTGACATTTAAAATTACATCCATGTTATGCATAAAAAGTAAAGTGGCCGGATACCACTAATAACAACACAGATTCTACTCCTAAGACTTAAGTGACTTTTAAAATAGGATTATCCTCATTCTTTACTTCTTTATCCTTCTACAGGCTCCTTGGATTTATCGGGTCTTGATATCCAAATGAAATGAAACTATCCTCCGAAAGGGGTGTTCTCTTTTCCCTTTAGATATTTGAAAATTATGCTAACTTTTTTTTCTAAATGGAGGAGAACTCTCCTCTAAGGGATGTCCTCTCTTCTTTGGAATCTAAGTTGGATATAAATATCCCATCTCAAATTTGTCACTTTAACATTACAACTCTTAGTTATAACTCAAATTACGTCAAATTATATTTAAAATAAAAATAAAAATCTAGAGTCAAATAACTTGAAGTATTATCCTAAATAATCAACGGTTAAACCAACATCCCAAGAAGTTACTATTTATTAAAATTAAAATGCTTAAATTCACAGTCACACATGGCTATACTCTTTTTAATTTAAATGGGGTCTTAGCATGCTTAACACCTGTAAAGTAATTAGTTAATTATAAAAGTTTAATTTATGACCCCTTTTTTTTCATAGCCCTATATGATCATAGACATGTGCATAAGATTATGTTGGCATTTATATTATTTCTAACCTAGGGGTAATCTAATGCCCATTAAATAAATTCATAGATTGCATTTAAAATAAGTAAACAATCACATCAAACACTTAATTATAGTAACCAACATAGAGTAAAAGCTTGAAAAACACTACACACAATAGCAAGAAAGTAAAACACTGCCTAGCCTAAGACTAGAGTTAGTTGTCCTAGCAAACCATCTAAAGTGTGTGAAGTAGGCTATGTGATCTAGATATGTCCTATATAGGGTAACTAGTTGAAGTTGTTTGATGTTCTAGTTGGTTGAAAGGCTTAAGAAAAAATTTAAATAAAGTTTAAGTATTAATGGTTATAATTAATTTTAAAATATATTTTAAATGTTAAATGGCTGCCACCTTTGCTGCTCTCCGGGGAAGTGAAGTTTATTTCACCTTCATTGGGGCTAAACTAATAGCCTCATATGCCTAGGTTATCCAATGATAACATTTATAGTTTAGTAAATTTAATTAGATGAAGTTTAAAGGTTAATAATTTTAATAAAAATGATTGGTTACTAATTTTTAAAGTTGGATTTAAGTTTTTTGGATTTTTGAATTAAATATTAAATTTATGGAATTATTCAAATTATTTAAATGCTTTAATTAAATGGATCAAAAGTTGACTTTTTGATTTAGATTGATTTCTAGAAAGTTAAAATTTTTCTTAAATATTAGACCTTAAGATAAAGTAAATTAGACTTTAATTTTGTTGGATTTAAATTGTTTTATATTTAGTTATGAATTTTTGAAGTTTTGACTTACTTTTTAAATACATTTGACCAAAAATAATAACTTTTTAATTTTAAATTATTTATAGTAATTTAATATTTTAAATAATTAGAACCTAAAATGGAGTTCAATGCCTTTGAATTTGCTCAATTTAAAATTTTCTAGAATTAGTTATGATTTTTTAAAGTTTGAATAATTATTTGAATTTTTGAAATTATTTAATAAGAAGGGTTTTAATGATTTGAATCCAAATGAAATCCAAACTTATTAAAATCAATTCCAAAGGCCAGAAATGACTTAAAGAGGTGTTCTCAAGTGTTTGAATTTTGCTTTTGGAAATTTTAATTATTTTTAAATAATTAAATTAATTAAATATTAAGTTTTACTTAAAAGTAAATTAATCTTGAAATTGAAGTCAAATCAGAGGGTATTAATTTTATCTGGTTAAGGGTTGAATTCTAGTCAGTTTGAAGTATTTTTTTATAATTTTTGGATTTAAAATTAATTTATTATAATTTTTTGAAGTTTTACATTGTAATTAATGAATTAATCTTAAGTTAATTAATTAAATGGCTTAATGATTTTTAAAAAAATTAGTGAGAAAATTCTTTAAGGTATGGGGTGTCACTAACTTTAAATATTTTAAGTCTCATGCTTATTAGATCTATATTTTAATTTCTAAAGTTAATTTAAATGTTCTTGATAAGTCCTTAATTTTAATCCTTAATAAGTCACTAGATTATGTATTTTTAAGTTAATGTCAAGAACCCTTGACACACATATAAATGCATACACAATCATCACAATCATGAAAGTTTGTGAAGGTTATTAGACCTTATAGAACTAGTACCAGGGCTAATCAAGAGGGGGGGGGGGGGGTGAATTGGTGATTTAAAAAATTCTTTAACATAAAGAAAAATCCTCTTTTAAAAGCTTTTTCAACATCTAAAAACAAATAATTTTATCCATGGATGTGGAAGCAAAGTAATTTCATAATAACAAAAAATTAGAGATTTTTAACCATACAATTATCATAAAAATAAATGCATAAAATAAAGTGAAAAAAAACACTCCAGAGATTTATAGTGGTTTGGTAAACCTGACCGATATCCACTCCCCGGAGTCACCCACATAAGGTATTGCACTAAACCTTTAGTGACTCTCCTTTAGCCCCCATAGTCAGGTAGATAAGTCCTTACAAAATCTCTTCCACCAACCCGGTATGACAGAGTATCATAATCTTTTTTCTCCCTCCAAGAGATGATAGAGGACCACAAATCCTTTCACATGCTAAGAAACTTGAATTTCTTTTACCTTCCCCAGTGCGGCGTTTTAGCCAGGTCCTTTGACACCAAGGAGATCTACTTTTTCCCAAAACTTCCCTCAAGATAAATCTTGAATATGATGGTACTAAGATGCAAGCTTACCGGAGAACCTATGTGAAACCCCCTCCACACTCCCTTAAAACCCACAAGGATCTTTTTCCTCATAAACTCCACCCTTTCCTCTATCCCTTTCAAGGCTCTCTCTTTAAGTTTTCACTAGAAGAACGGAGACTCAATGCATGCCAAAGACACTTACCAAGTGTCTTTATAAAGATTAAATTGAGGGCATTAAAAACCCTAATGATTCAATTCTATCATCAAAGATTATCCAGTATGATCATTAGATCGTCTTATATAATTTGTACAAAATGGCCCTTATAGACGGTATAAATAGAATTATCCTGTATGATCAGTTCAAGAGTTTATACTGATCATCCTATACGATAATGTGATCTTCCAGCACAATTAGTAGAACAAGTATGGTTTTTGTCTGGTATGATAGATGGTAATCCCTTATCATCCCCATACATGTTCTCTTTTGTCTAGGACGATCGTCTTTGATCATCCTATATGATTATATCGAGTAATTTTACCATAATTATTCTCCTAATTATAGGATTAATTTAGGCATGTCCAAGACGATGTGGATAATCCTATACAATATGAACAAATTTTGAATTATAAAATCTTGCCTAAATTGTAATTGGTGGCTGATTTCTTAATCATAACCGATCATCTTGTACACAATATATTGTAAAATAAGATTAGTTAGATGACAGATCATATAATATGATATAAATTTTACATTATAATTAGTTCAAAATTTGAACTTTTGGTTTTAACTCAATCTCACTCCCCCTGAGTGTGTGTGTGCATAGTCACCAAGTTAGCATTCATCTTTATAAGACTTTACTTAAGAAATTAAAAATACATAAATGAATATTATAAAAATCTTTATAGCATAACCTATTATATCCAATCTTGAGCCTTGAATCTTTATTGGATAATGCACGGTGTTTCTAAAATGTTGATATATACACAAATAAATATACATTACAAATATAAATAGACATAATAATATGAGTCATAATGTTTATTATTATCAAAAATATAAACTCATGAGCTCGAGTTGTAACAATCTCCCCTTTTTTATGATGACAAATATTACTGGTTGAATTTGCAAACTAAAAATTGTTTCTCCCTATTTCACCCTCACTAAGATAATTATATTAAAAAATAGGGGAAAACAAACAATTTTTTTTAAATAAGAACAAAATAATATTTAAAAATTGCATAACATATAAACTAATGCAAATATAAGATTAATATATATAACTTAAACACAAATACAACCAGTCAATACATTCTCCCCCTTTGATACTATCAAAAAGAACAGAAAAATAAGAAAAAAAAATGGAACACACATAACAAACTAAAGATCATATGAACCCTGATCATGTGTAAGTGGTGGTGATGTTTAAGAAGAATTAATTAATTGTAGCAAATTTTCTCAAAATGAGAAAGTACATCATGATTTTATTCAAAAGCTTAATAAGAAATAAATTGACTGCACGGAGATCCAGAAAAGTTAGAAATTTAAATTTTATCAACTCTAGCTTAAGCTCATTGCAGGTTAAAACTAATTTAGAAAATAAATCAAAAAGAAAATGTGATCTTTTCAAACTTCTTTCCAAAAATATATCTTAAGAGAATAGCATTTCAAAGTAATGAACTAGAAATCATAAATTTCAAATTCAAGTGTGGATGATATTTATTGGTATACGAATTTGTCTAAGATTTAAAAATTTGATAGGAAGGGAAGCTAAGTTATTATGGGCTCTTTTTGTGCATCTTTAATTAGTGTTTGACACATATTGAGAATCTTTTAACATTTTATACACTTTGTATATTTTGTAATTTATTTGGCAAATATTACGCATCTTTTCAGTTTGGGCTCATTTTGTGCCTCTTTTTCACTTTTGCAAACTTACTACCTTAGTAAGTCTTTAAAAATTCTCAATTGTGAGATTTTCTTTCAAATATAAGAGAAGAGGAACTCACTCACTTTTATAGGGAAGATTAAACCGCAAATCAAAATACAATCCATCTGATATAGACATATAGATTGAGTAAGAAAATTTGAAATAGATTATTGATTTGAAAAAATATTCAAATGAGATAGAGAATTATAGGAAGATGAAATTGATTTCTATTTTTTGGTCCAATTTTTAACTTGAAATAGTTTTTACTTTAAAAAGAAATTAAACCTCTAAAGAAGTTAGAGGAAGAGGGATAATAATCAATTTTTCTTCCTTTAGCTATTTTAGGAAAGTCAATAATCTTTTTTTTTTTTAAGAAATTCATCAAGATTGCATTAAGTAACAAAGAAACTAGTTACAATTGTAAAACAGATCACATTCCTCCTTGATTAATTTCAACAACAAGGAAGGAAAGTTATTAAAAGAAAATCTATCAAAAAATAAACTGCTTTCTAATGCCATAGTAGCACACAAATTAGCTACTTTATTACAACTTCTATAGACATGTTGAAAATCTACTTTATTGAAGTCATTTAAGTAAAAATAGCTCCTTAGTCAGCCACCTATCCACAAACCAATTATTCTTCTTTAAAGAATCTTGAATGAATGTAATAATATTGATGTTGTCACTCTCAATAATCACCCCTTTGCATTCAAGCATCCAGCTCCGTATATACTCCCTCACCGTGATTACAGCCTCCAACTCAAGCTGAGCAATATCCCAATGAAATTTATTCTTCCCAAAAGCCATGATGAATCTACCTTTGTGATCTCTGAAGACACTACGAATTCTAGCAATATTAGAAGTAAGCAATGAAGCATCTACATTAATCTTCATCCAATCTTTCGGTGGAGGGCACCAAGTTTCTTGAGACTCCCTAAGGAGATTAGTACCCCAGTTGAAAAGATATGGACTAGATTTGGTGCTAGCTAGAGATAAAGCATTCACAGCTACCAAAGAACAAGGAAAAGCAGCTTTTCCATGCTTAACTTCATTCCTATTTTTCCAGGATAAGTAAATAATGGTGCAGTAAATTCTCACAATACCAGCATTCCGTGCTGTTAACCTTCTTAGCTCCTGCAAACAGCATTCCAGAGATTGGAAATCAGGGATATGGATACCCCAATCAAGCATCTTCCCAATGACTTCAACCATATATTTACATTGAACCATAATATGTTCATAATTTTCAACTGAATGGCAACCTCTAGCACACGATTCATTCACAGCAATCCTGCGGTGCCTAAGAAAAAGCTTTGTAGGAATTGCAGACTTAACAAGTCTCCACCAAAAAATCTCCACCTTTTTGTTAATATTGAGCTTATTAAGCCAATTACAATAACCATCATCATCCATATTAAATCTGTGTGACAACATTCATTCATAAGACAAAGCAAAAACTGTCTTACTCAAACACAGATTCAACAACTCCACCCGGTCCTCCATATTATGCTCGATCTAAATTTGACTAATTAATAGGATGAGATTTGGATGAAAGGACTTCTAAAGCAAAGCAAAATTCCAGTGCCCATCACTCAATAACAACTGTTATACATATACCCATTCCAAATAACCGCAATCTACAAATGTTGGCCACCGATTGATGCATTTATCTAACAACCATACATCACTCAAAACATTAATCTTGTCTCCAATGCCTACTTTCCACCTGATAATGTTTTTCAAGTGCCTTCCACCGTCTAATAGAATTTGCCACGCATTAGAACGTACTTTCTTGTGTGTGCCATTCATAACATCATTGCCATACTTGGCTTTGATTGTTCTATGAAACAAAGTCTCCGGCTTCTGTATAAAATTCCATGCTAGCTTGGATCTTAATGAGCCAATCTTCATTACAGGTGACTGCAAACCCACAAGAAATTTTCAAAGTGCTCTAAAAAATATACATGGAAAAATAAAAGATTACAAATATAAGTATCTTACTATAAAACATAAACACTAAAAAGACATAGAAAATAAAAATATTCATAGTGAACAAAAATAAAACAAAGAACATACACGCATGCCTTAACTATAAAATAGATAAACACACAAACAAAATTTTATACCTAATTATCTTACTCCTAGTCTGATGATTCATAAGTTAGGTCTGCCTAGGAGATCTTTTACTTTTTCTTATTTGCCCTTTTTACAATTTGCTTATTTTTACCCCATTCTATTACAGGAAGAGCTTTCAAATTAGAGCACTTATCTTTCATATGATGGGTTTCCTACACCTAAAGAAAATAACATCCAAAGAAATCTTAACATTCTTACCATGTTTATCTTTATTTCACTTTTGTTGATGTTGATGCTTATGCTATAGTAGCTTTTTAAAATTTCTTATTATTGATACTATTTCCTTACTCTAATCATCCATTAAGCTGCTTTTATCTATGTCTTTGGCTTTTAGCACTATAATTTCACCAGCATTCAAAAGTCTTTAACTCACACTTTACTTGTAGGAAAATGAGTGAGCCAATTATATTACCAATAGAATAATCATTCAAGTCTTTTGATTCATATATAGCAGTTACTTTAACATTAAATTTAACACTACCATTGCCAGGTCCCAAGTCTTGGATGAAAAAAGTAGAGGGTTGCGTTAGGTAGTCGACAGCCAGCGTAAAACTTATCAAAAAATAATGGCATGAATCATTTAAGAAATTGTGTTAATGCTAGGGCATCCCCTAAAAGCGATGCACTGTATGGCCTAAATACAGTGACAAGTGTGCAAGGGTTGCTACACCGGCATCCGGGTGCAGTGTTAAATAGGCAAGGGTTCCCACATCAAGGACAAATATGTGCAAAGAAGCTAGTCCATGAAACTAAAATTAGGATAGGAACTTGGAATATAGGTTCCCTTATAGGAAAATTAATGGAATTAATAGATATTATGATTCATAGGAAGTTAAATATTTTATGCATTCAGGAAACTAAGTGGGTTGGAGAGAAGGCTAGGGAAATTGTTAGTTTAGGATTTAAACTTTGGTATTCGGGTAGAAGTCGTACTAGAAATGGTATAGGTGTTATTATAGATAAGAGTTTAAAGGATAATGTTATAAAAATTAATAGGACTGGAGATAGAATTATAGCTTTGAAGATTGTTATTGATGATAAGATTGTTAATATTATAAGTGCTTATGCTCCTCAAGTAGGTTTGGATATGAGTTCTAAATTAAATTTTTGGAATGACTTAGAAGAATTAATACAAAAGATACCTCTTGAAGAAAGAGTTTTTATTGGAGGAGATTTAAATGGACATGTTGATAGAGAGGTAGATTATTTTAAAAGCATTCATGGTGGCCATGGATTTGGAACGATGAATGAAGGTGGCAAGACCATATTAGATTTTTGTTTAGCTTATTATTTTTAAATTGCTAATACCTTATTTAAGAAAAGGAATGAGCATCTCATCACTTATAAAAATGGATATAGTACAACCCAGATTGACTATTTTCTTATTAGAAAATTAAATCGTTTAGATTACAAAGATTGTAAAGTTATTCCGAGTGAAAATTTATGTACCCAACATCGATTATTAGTTTTGGACTTTAAGATAAAGGGGCATAAAATAAAAAATAAAGTAAAACAATTTTCTAGGATTAAATGGGGGCATTTAAAGAATATTAACAAAAATATTTTTAGAAATAAGATTTTAGATCTTAAGATTTTGTCTGTGCATGAGGATGCTAATAATGTGGGAAAAAGTGGCTAGTGATATTAAGAATATTGCAAAAGATGTCCTTGGAGTATCAAAGGGAAAAGCTCATAATAGTAAAAATTGTTGGTGGTGGAATCCAATTGTGCAAAAAAAAGCTCCTAATAGTAAAAAAGTAGTTGGTGGTGGAATCCAATTATGCAATAAAATATAAAAAATAAGAAAGATTTGTTTAAAAATTGGTTTAATTTTAAAAATTTTGATAATTGGGAATATTATAAAGTGGCTCGTAAGGATTTTAAGAAAGCAATAATGGCGATGCAAAGACATTAGCTTTTAGTGATTTATATAATAGATTAAATACTAAGGAGGGAGAAAGATTTTTGTATAAGTAGCCAAACAAAGAGATAGGAGTATTAAGGAATTTAGTTCAAGTGAAGTGTATTAAGTGATGAAGATAAAAAAAATACTTTTCTTAGAAGATGATATTCAAACAAAGGTGGATGAGATATTTTTCTAAAACTTTTAATAATATTGTGAAAATAAGATTGACTATAGTGATCTTAGCACCCTAAATAATAATAAAGATTTTTTTTTATCGGCATATTAGTAAAAACTGAAGTTAGAGAGGCTTTAAAGAAATAATGAAGGTGGAAAAGCTGTTGGACCTGATGATAATTCCAATAGAGGTGTGGAACTGCTTAGGAGATGAAAGGGATTTCCTTGGCCTTACTAAACTTTTAATACTATTTTTGAAGACTAAAAAAATATGTTAGATGAGTGGAGAATGAGTGTGTTAATTCCTAGTTTTAAGATAAAGGTGATGCACAAGATTGGTACAAATTATAGAGGTTTAAGTTAATGTGTCATACTTTAAAACTATGGGAGCGCAGTTATGGAGCATAGGTTGCGGAGTGACTAATGTCTTTCTCAAAATATAAATTTGGATTTCATGCGGAGTATGGTCGACTATGGAAGCATATACATTTATTAAGAAGGTTTGATGATGGAGAAGATATAGGAGAAAATAAGGTGGATCTACAATGATATTTATTGATTTAGAAAAAGCATATTGTAAAGTTCAAGAGAAGTGCTATGGAGAGTTCTTGAAAAGAAAGGAGTCAATAATGCTTATAATTCAAATCATTAAAGATATGTATGCAGGAGCTATTACTTGTGTTTCAAAAACAAGGTGGTTTGACCAGTATTTCCTTTTTTGATTGGGTATCATCAAGGATCAGCCTTAAGCCCATATCTTTTTGTTGCGGATCTATGGTTTATGATTTTGATGATAGGCAAACATTCCTTATTTCTCGTACGATTGCCTTATGTGCTAACGTTTCAGGTCCACACGATCAGACTGCAATTTGGAACTCAGCTCAAGATTGGGTAGAAGAGGTCTGTGTCAGTTGTATCACTACAAGAAAAAAAGTTATTAGGCGACATCTAAATTGGTCGCTAATAAAGGATTAATTTGGTCGCTAAAACAAATAGCGACAAAAATTTTTTGGTCGTGGGTGTACGCAGTAGCCTCGTCGCTGAGACTTTTAGCGACCAAACTTTTTTGCGTTTGCTAAATTAGTGACACCATTAATATTGGTCGCTAAAAGGGTTACATTTTAGCGACCCATTGGTTTGACGCTGAATGATTAATTATTTGGATCTATTAATATTTAAATTATTAATTTTATTTATCACATTCGTTAATAGCAACCAAAATAAAATTTGTACAAAAAAGATCAACAAGTAAATCAAACATGCCCCTTTAATTTCATTGGAAATGTGGGGTATTAAGTGCATATCAATTTGGTCATTATTTATAGAAAATTTATTTATATTCAATTATGTATTACCTTTGCTAAAACATTTAAGATTAAATTAATCACTCTTGATAATATCACATCTAATTACTTCTCATTAATTTAGACATATTAAAAATACATATTAAATAAAAACACTAATTTTATTACATTGAAATAACAAAAGTAACAAGTACAGATTTAAAAAAAATCATTCTTCATATAGTAAACAAGAAATTTGCTTAGAAGAAAACTGAAATTGCATCATCATTATACTTTTAAAATACATTCATCAACTAAAAAAACAAAATATAATCTCTTGAAATCTCAAATTCTAAGATTTTTAATTCTTACAAAATAAATCAACATAACATTCTATAGTTGAACATTGCGGAAGGTCACTCAGCTATGAAGTGCGCATTAACGCAGTTCCGACAAGGGAATGCTCACTCCCATAGAAAAGTTGCCGTTCTTTATTCCCACATGTGTAATCTCTACCACAATGCCCATAAACGAACCCGCGGTATGCCCATTACCATCTTCAATGTCCATGTTGATTAACAGCTTGTTATGGCAAAGGAATTTGCTTTTAGCATGAAGAAAAGTTGGTATTCTTCACTTTCTAAAGTCTCTTCATCAATGCCAATCATGCTATCTTGAGGATGGCTGATCATTGCCAACAAGGGATAAACAGTTAACAATCTGCTAGTTAAATACTAAATTTTTAAATAAAGCTTTTAATTATAAAAAAATTGTTCGCAGTAAGGAAAAAAAAAACAGCCAAGTTTTGTAGCGATGTTCAATGCAAATAAGAAATATATTTACTTTATCAATAACCATTGAACTTGAAACTGAAACTACCAGACCAAAGCAAAATAAATTGAACGTTATATATTATTAAGTTCATCCATCAATTTTCAATCAGTCTTAAGCTTCAAAAGTATATGTCTACCAATTGATCGATCTAGAAGAAAATGAAAACAAAAAATATGGGTTCAAGATTGCAATTAGTAACAAAAAAAACATCAATAAAAATAAGCTTCGTACTTGTTATTTTATTATTATACAGCAAGACATTCATTTATGATTGGGAATCAGGTTGGGTTAACCTATGGTTCCGTGATTAAAAGGCTAATAAACATCCAATTTTAAGCCAATAATCAAAACCAACAAAACCAGAGAACATGCTATAAAAATCTAGTATGAATCCACAATATTTTGTTGCCATGTTAAAACAGTGGATTCCAGCTTAAGGGAGCTTACCCAAGCTGGTTATAAAAAGATCTGTAAGCTGGCGAATGAGTACTTCAGCACAAATGCAGCCTAAGAGACTCCCGAATCTGATCAGGTACAGGTCCATTGAGGTTGCCTTTGATGAAGCTCTTCGAACTGCATGATTGAAGGACTTGAACCTGATCATGGAATAAATAACTAAGTTACTATATTGACAGATAAAGTAATAGATAAACATCTTTTATTTTATTTTATTATCTACTTTATTGTCTTTATTTTATTTTATTTGAAGTAACATTTTCCCTTGGAAACTTCCATGCTATTGCCCACATTTCTCCTTCCTCCAGAATGAACCGACTAGAACTCAAGACCTTGAACTGTGAGGGTCGTGCAGAATCTGGAAAACCAAGGATAACCAATAGCATAGAGCATTAGATCCTCAGCAGTATAACATGCTCCCAAGGATACTGTTTAAAAAAGCGCACAGAACCCAAGTTTATGATGAACGCCAATTTTAGATTAAGTTTCCCAATTATCTTTCTTTATTCGAAATATTTATATAACATGCTCCCAAAGAATGATGTAAGAACCTTGTGACCGGCCATTCTCATCAGCTAACTGAAAATAGAGCTAAATAAATGTCTAAACAAAAGAGAATGTTTGGACAAGTTGTTTACCTCAGATCCCACGCAGCAGAATGCCATGAAATAGGCGATGCAATAATTACATCAACCGAAAATCGCTGAAGGAATCAGAGGGAAAGCATCTTACCTTAACAGTGGCATTAGTTAGATTCACTCGTACACTTTGTATATTACAATCATCTAAGAAAAACCATTAAATTATTTACTTATCATTTAACCAAACTACAAGAATTTTGCAAAACAGCTAGCAGACAGGATTAATAAGAAGTTTCATCATCACTAATAACAATATAAGTAATTAGCATGACCTATAAGTTTTTTTTGAATTAAAGACATACCGTTATGTTTCTGAGTTCAAAAAAAATTACATAACCCAAATCCAATATCTATCTTTCAATAAGTTCTTTGTAAGACTTTGGCTGCTTAACATTCCTCCTCCAGTTTTTTTATAATGCACATAAGCCTTTTGGAGCGGAAAATTAGAAATCTTCTTGCTCATGTGTGCCATTACACAATCCTTTACAGTGATTTCTTCAATGGACAAAAATTAATCTTACCTACAAAAAAAAAAGAGACTCAATAGATGCCAAAGGTGCTGTGCACTGAAAAGAGCAAAACTATTGAGCAATAACTTGACCGACTATTAAGCAGGAATTGACCACCATATTTTGCCCATGTAATCATAGAGCCCCGTGACAAATGTTTTGAAGAATGGAATCATTGAATATAATGAGAATGATTACAGAGAATGAATAAAATAAACACAAAATTAGCACAAAACTTGGACCTCATTAGTACGCCAGGCTACTGCCCAAGAATATAATGAAGCACGTAAAAAGGATTAAGTTTGCTGGAAAGAGCTATATGTGCAGTAGGAAAAAATTAAAATCTAGTTACAGATACTAACATATATGTTAAATAAGACACTACCAGCAGATAACTTACGAAGAATAGATCAAAGCACATGCAAACAAAGAATAAGGAGTCTTTACCATGGATCCAGGAAAAAAAAACGAGTTGAAGCTATAGAATAATGGATCACAGGTTCAAAACAGAGGGAACATCAAAATAATTTGGAATTAAGAAAAGAGTTAGCTTAACTTAAGATTTCTTTCTTACTTTTATACATCTATAAATCTTTCCATCATCCACTGTGCATTGTATTTCTCTAAGGTCATCATGCTCACAACCCCACTACCTATTCATCACACAAGCAAACATTAAAGCCTCAAAACTAAATGCTACTAGATGTTTTATGCTATGAAATGCCAGGAAATTGGGTTTCGATTCCTCCCTTGTGCATTCCTGCCTCAGAACTATCAATCAAATAGATGGAGAAACCAGCCCATAGTAAAACTGGGCAAGCATACAGTGATGTCACCAAAGAGATCGAAACCTGCAATCTCTTTCTTATTATTGCCTGCATGTTACCAAATAAAAGCATATGCCACACAACATTGAAAGTGCATGATGGTAGTAACGCGCGCAACAAAATTATATTCAATTGCGCGTTAGCCTCCCAGCTAGAAAAGAGATTAATAAAAAGGTAAAGTGGCAAACTAGCTGCATCGTCATTCGGCAGATCCATACTATTTCGACAAACAGTAATGAACTTTTCTTATATGCCAATCACAAACAATAAATGCCACACGGTTAGCCTCCCAGGCTAGTATTAACTCATTCGTATCCAACAATATGAACTTTTTTCTTTATGCCAATCATACATATATTCCATGGAATTAAAAAAAAGCTGCAAATTTTAAACATAGCAATTCAATTTTCTATCAACAACCACTGCAAGTAAGCTCACATGGAAACTATTCAATATTATTAAAGATTGAAGAACTAACTGCACATATAAAGCCCATTATTCATTTTAAGTTTGGCACCACTCAGTTCAAACAATCCCGAATAAGTTAGAATACTAATTGGCAAAGTTAAATTTCTAGCATTAAGAGATCTGAAAGCTTCATGCCACATTTTAAGTTTGTGCATTATTTATCAAATAACTGAGAAAGAATAGAGGTTGGTGTGAGAATCCTCCTATATTCACTCCAGATGATAGAAAGACTTTTGGTCCAAATCATATTTACATGGAAAAAGGTCAAAGGGCAGCCAAAGGCATTATGGAGATTTATCACCTTGCAATGTTGATATAGAACCTCCAATTCGTAACAAACACAATGCTGCAACACTTGCATTTGATATAAAAGGAAAACGAGCAGCATTATATCGGCCATATAATAGTATTTAAATAATGAAATCCTACTGCCAAACCACGAAACTCATTGAATTATAGGTATGTAAACATTCACAACAATGCTAATTACTCTTATGGGCCATCTTAAAGTTACAATGTAGAAGCAGGTTTTATATTGATATTTGAAAAAGATAAAATAATACAAAGCTATGAGGTAAAAAGACAACATTGTAATCTATCACACATTACAGCAGTTGTATACCACTGCTATAAATATGAAATTAATGATTCATTATACAAAAGGACAAAGCAAAGAATTACATGTGCACCAGTTAGAATTAATATCTGATCTAAATTTTCCCTTCACTTCAGTAGGTTTTTCCTGTATAAGCACGTTTAATAAGAACATTTTTTTATCATTAAGAAAGAGAGGAACTATCATGTAAATCTCCTTTCATGTATTATTATATATATATATATATATATATATTATATTAATATATATATATACTCAATTACGTGAGTCCTATAACTTTATTGGACGCTTACATGCTTGATATAAATATTTATTCGTGAACTCAGCCATTCTTCCTTCATGAAACACGCTTAAGTTTGACAATCTGCGATTTATCTATTTAATAATGAACAGGTTAGTAAGAGAAACAAACGTTAGATCATCAATTATACAAACTATCCATGAAGAATAAGGCAGCTCTTACGACACCAAGACAGAAGACAAACCAAGTTTTGCGTAATATTACGTAAGGAATAAGAGGCTCTGAACATAATTGAACAAATCATGATAATTAAAAAAATTAAGGACAACCAATAATTAAACTGGGTATGATTTCCATCCATATATTGCATTGGCTTGGTTTGATAGACAAACTCACCACAATCGTAGAGGCAGTTTACTAATTACAGCTCTACCAAAGATACATGACTAAGTATGGATTTAAAACCACAACTAACTATAATCAAACTATTAGGGAAACAGGTCAAAAAAGTCACTTCCAGATGTCCATAATACACAAAACCAATACAATTTAAAGTTCTTCAAACAAGCCATCACAGGAAGATTAGTAATTTATGGCAAAAGGATAGTGCTCAAATATAAATAATAAAAATCACTTGATCTTTACCTCTCAGCCATTGAAAATGAACCATACCTCTAGCAATCATAATGTCAATGATACACAAAAACTGAGAGAGCAAATCATAGTTTAAAACGGAAATCATATAAATTTTTGAAATGAAAAGAGTTAAGACGAAGGCGAGAAACCGACGGAGGCGTTGCATAGAAATTTTGAAATGAAAAGGTATTAGGGTTAACCTGAGAGGGAGGAGAAGAAACCGACAGAGTGCGAGTTTGTGGGAAGCTCGAAGATTGTGAGGGAAAGAAATCATATCAACGCACGAATAAGAGAGGTTAATGCCGCGGGAGTCCGTCGATTGCAGTTAGAGGTCGTAGCTAAAAGGGTTAGGGCAAACCGGGAATAGAGAAACTGAGAAGCAGTTCGCGTGGGCGAGTCGTCGAGGACAATTTCGCGTGCGTGAACAATGAGATCATTAGAGGTAGGTTTTTAGTTTTTTAATGTATGTTTTATTTAATAAGTAATTGTTAAATTTTAAATAATATATATTATAATTTATTTCATCAATAAATTATTTTATTTCTCATATAAAAATTAAAATATTAGATTGATTTTATCATTTTATTTTATTAATTTTAATTTCAAAGATATTCTATAAGAAAAATGTGTTTCCGGGGGCTCTGCCCCCGAAAACCCCCGCAAGGGCGCTGTCCTTGCACCCGACCTGGGACAGGCAGGTCGAACCCCCGTCAAGGGGCAGTGCCCACTTAGACCCCCAATATATCTACGAAGCGTACGACGGTTCAATGATTAAACAAATAAGGTTCGAGCCAATTTTAAGGAAACTACAACATATGATTTTATACAAATGAATAATTAATCAATACATCACTTTTAAATTGTTTTTAAATAAATCATCCATACATTAACCTAAATTACTTTTAAGGAAACAATGTCATTATATAATAGGTTAATGACATTTTAAAATTTTATTATGTGCCACAATTAAAAAAGAAAAAAATTATCACTAAATAACATGAAATATATTTTGGAAAAATAAATCTTAGACTATTTAGCGACAAAATTAGAAGCCAATTTTCCTCTTTGAGTGCATAATATCAATATTTCTTATTATTTAGAGGCCACACTTACTTATCTGGTCGCTAAAAGATGATCTTTAGCGACCAAATTTTTTTGTCTCTAATTTTTTGGTCGCTATTGACCCCATTTTCTTGTAGTGAATCTTGTTTCCTTTCTTGGTCTGTTTGACTTTGGTGTGGAATCTAATGGTTTGTAACTGAGAGATTTTCTGTTGTGCCCTAAAGATTTCTATTTTGGTAACATCGTCCGCGACGTATTCTATATCATCTGGACGATCTGACAAAAGAGAAACCCCAAATTAGGCATCCTCATTTAAGCAGCCATCATTATGCAAAACACATCGTCCTGGATGATTCTTGTATTCGGCCAGGACATGGCTCAATTAACAGAATCTATCGCCCATATTCTATTTAGAAAATAGTTATGTTTAGACATTCCAGAGGAGGATCGTCCAGGACTAATAAATATCACAGAGAGATCAAGTCAATTTTTCCAAAAATTTCTCTGGAATTTAAGGAAGCAATTACATGGATAAATCGTCCTGGACGATCTTCCAGATTCGCGGCGATTAGACATCGTCCAAGCTCATTTCAGGTCGATATTAGCGAGTGTGATGTTTCCTATTATTGAAATAATCAGCCGAGACGATATTGCCTATCGTCCCTGACGATAATGCTCGCAACTTGCATTAATGAGCTAGTATTGAGAGCTTCTATTTAGAGACTATAACATGGCAACTTTTAAGAGCTTTGGCAGCCATTGTAGCTTCGTCTTTGTGGGGACAACTTGAGAGAGAGAGCTTGAAAGGGAGAGAGAAATGGTGGAGTTTGAGAGGGAGAAGATCCTGTGAGGGCTAAGCGGGAGGGCGGAAGGCAAGGGCGTCGTGGAGGGGAAATTTCATACGGTATGCTCCGTGTCGAAACTCGCACCTAGTCCATCAGATTCAAGGCTTTGTCTCGGAGGTAGTTCACCAAAAGCAAGAAGATCTCTTTGGTGCTTCGAAGTGACCCGGCGAACTCCCGCCGCAAACGGGGAAGGTTGGAAGTGATTTTGTAGGGCTTCTTTGCCTAGCTGTGGGGGTAAAGGAGGCACTGTTAGGGTTTTTCTATGTACTTGGAGGGTGCCTCAAGGACGTGGATGTATGGTCAAGGTTATGGACCGAACCACTATAATCGGATGTGTTCATTTTCTTTTATCGCTCCTACATTTATTTTTCTTCCGCACTTTGTTTGTGGTGATTTTGGTTGGGATTTTATCTTGGGTTAAAGATTTCAATTACCTCTCTCTTGGTTAGCTTGGTCCAGTTTCTTATTAGGGCTTAACATCCTATACGAAACTTTCACTTATTTGCTTTAGTCAATGGCATGTTCTCACTAGACATTGCTAAGAGGATGTTACCTTGGGTGATATGCTTTTTGCTGATGACTATTCATTCTTGTTTGATAAGACAGATGGGAGTTGAAGGGTAAACTTGAATTAATGAGAGGTCAACCTAGGCTAAAGGATTCGCTTTGAGTAGATCTAAAATGAAATATATAGAGTTAATTTTGTCAAAGTTAATAGACCTAGTGAGGGGATTATGTGACTATTGGTGTGATCAAGTCTATTATATAAGAGTACACATTTTAGATATCTGATTCTATTGATTCAGCAGAGTGATGGTGAAATAGATGGGGATTATCAGCAGAATTCAAGTTGATGTTTAGAGTGGGAGAATGATCAGGCTTATGTGATAGAAATGCACCCCTCAAACTTAAGGGAAGAATTTTTAAGATGGTTAAGTGAGCCTCTGATGCTTTATGGTGCCGAAATGTTCGGCCGATTACAAGAAAAAGCTATAATACTAAGTTAAGTGTGATAGAGATGAGGCATGCTCAAGG
This sequence comes from Dendrobium catenatum, assembly GCF_001605985.2. NCBI lineage: Eukaryota > Viridiplantae > Streptophyta > Magnoliopsida > Asparagales > Orchidaceae > Dendrobium > Dendrobium catenatum. The sequence continues at coordinate 5,538,444 of NW_021319004.1, read as the reverse complement.
TGGATGCAGTGGCTTACCCTCAGAGATAAGATACGAAATGAGCAATACGTGAAAAGTTGGAGTACGCTCAGTAGAAGTAAGATTTAGAGAGAGTCGCCTTAGAATGGTTTGGCACATAAAAAGGCTGGCCTTCCGATTGATTCCAATTAGGAGCAGTAGACGTATTAATTTGAATCATGTGTAAGGGAAAGGTGGGGTTAGACCTAAAAAAAGAACTTGCGTTAAGAAAATATTAGAATGACCTTTCTTTATTAGATTTAATACGGAATTTGACTTTTAACTGGACCAATGGAGAAAAAGAATTCATGTAGCTGACCCCACGTAGTGGAAGATTAAGCTTGATGATGATGATGACTGATGTTGTGTGTAGGTAGATAATTTGTGGAATTTTTTAACCTTTTTAAAGTCATAAAAGAATTCTTTACCAAAAGCAAGAATGATGTCACAATTTAAAGAAACTAGTACATAATGTTCTAAGATAGTTCTCATAGATTCATATAAAACTCATTCTAATCATACATTAAATATTCAACTTAGGATTACTGGACTTCATTGGTACTTCATATTAGTGCTAAATCTATTCCATTCTTTGCCGGTAGTACATGTAGGATTTCATGCAATCTTCAGATTCAAGCATAGAAAAATAATTCAGCATTTAGCATGCATTGAGCATTGGATTTATTCTATTCTGCTTAATTTAGTAAAAGGATATTAGTTTATGACTCCATCTTACAATACATGATGGTACAAAATAACTAGTAATGAATTCATACGCCACATTCAATAATCAATTAATTTCACAGAAGATATACAATAAATTTAAATTAAAATAAATATTTCATAAAAAGTGTCGTGCATGATTTGAATAACTCTCACATGTATGATTTCCAAAGATTAGTATGTGTGTATTTTTTAAATCTACTTATTTTTAAATAGCAAAGCTAACTGAACTTTTTTCGACTTTAAATCACAGTCTTGAAATACTAACTGAAGTTTAGGTGATGGGGGAGAGTGGGGGAGACCAGGTGGGCGGGGGCTATTAGAGGGGTTGGCGGGGGTCGGAGGGACAGGGTTCCAACAGGTAGGGTGAAGCGGCGAACGCCACGGGAGGGGGGGGAGAGGTCGGGGAGGGGGAGAGGGCGGGGGGTGTAAATGTGGATGGTTTGGAAGCTAAGCCTGGTCTTTGACACCAACAGAGTCTATCTTCTTTCCAAAACCTTACCGCAAGAAAACCCTTGAATACGATGGTACTAAAGCAAGCTTGCCGAAGAAACTATTGTGAAATCCCCTTCCGCACTCCCTTGAAACCCACATGGGATCTTCCCCTCTCAAAATCCTCATCTTTCCTCTCTCTCTTTCAAAGCTCTCGTCTTCAAGTTTTTCTCTGAAGAAATGAAGAATCAATGCGATGCCAAAGACATTATCAAGTTGTTTTAGAAAGCTTAAATAGGGGAGTGAACAAACCCTAAGATTCCAATAACTATCAAGTATCATACATGTTATGAATTAGTACAAATAGTCCATTAACTGAATAATGAATAGAATTATGCTGCCCACATAGTTCAAGTGTTACGTACTTAATCGCCATGTATCGTAATGTGATTGTTCCAGTATGCTTAGTAGAAAAAGTATGGTCTTCATCAGGTATGATAGAGTTGGTGATTCCTATCATCCCAACGCATGTTCTCTTTCATCTAGGATGATCATCAGCGATCATCCTGTTTGGTCGGATTCCAAATAATTTTAGCATATTGTATTATTAATCACTAGGATTAATTTTGGCATGGAATTGCAATCTATATCCATGAATAATGTGGATCATCCTTGTTGATATGAATAAATTACTTGATTATAAAATACTTTCCTAAATTGGATATGGCAATTGATTTCTTGAATCATATTGATCATCCAATGATTATTATATAAACATACATATGATTGTTAGATGAGCGATCATATACAATTATGATTAGTTCAAATTTGATCTTCTAGTTTTGACTTAATCTTACTTCTCCCTTAAATATAGTGTGCATGGCACCAGCTAGCAATACACCTTTATGTGATTGACACTGAAATAAAAAAAATATCAGATGGCATGTATACAAAACAATCGATTACATAAATCTAATTCTCCTCAATCTTAGCCTTTGATCTTTATCTGGATGGTACATGGTGTTCCTAAGAATGTAGAAACACAAAAAAATATACATTGCAATTACAAAATAATATAATGATGTTTTTTTTGGGATCCACGGAGGGGCCTATGCGTTAATTAAAAGGATAAATACAAGGTACTTAAAGGTCCTCTCGAGCTTGACTAATGCCTCAAAAGCAGCTACAATCAAAAACAAAAAAAAACTAGAAGCTTCCAAGGTCCTACTAATCCAAAATACAATGATACCTAAGGAATTCTACGGTGCTCAAGGATGAACACCCAAAAAATGAGGGCCAGATCAAAACATTATCGCTATTGCTCCCAAAAACCAAAATACATGCAACACTTAAAGATCCAAGGAACACCTGACAAATAGAACAGCAATAACAACACAGAAAAGAAAAAGATGAGGGAGGGCTCATACCAATAAAAGAGAAATTCCCCCTGAAAAAAAAAGGATGCGGTTTCCCTGGCAAAGGATCAACATAATGTTAGTAATAAAAAATCCAGGGACTAAATCATAGTTTTAAGAAACCACCTAATTCACAATCAGGCTTAAGTGTCACAACCAGACAGAACCCCCCCCCCCCCCCCATCCCCCCCCTCCATCCCCCCCCTCGCCCCCCCCCCCAATAAAAAAAAAAAAAAAGCCCCCCCCCCCCCCTTAAAGAGGTGCAAGGGCCAAAAGAACCCCAGAAATCCACCATAAAAAAAGAAAGGACAACCACAATCAACACCAACCCGTAGCAATAAGGAGACCACAGAACGAAGCTCCCACCGAACATCCAAGAAAGAGCAGACAACCAAACAGCCGTAACCAACCCAGAAAAATAATACAAAAACCAACAGCCAGCCAAGGCAAGAGACCTGAATAAACGAGGAGGGAGAAAACATAGCCAGCAACCCCAAGCTACAGACAATGTTCAAGCCAAAAAACAGGAGCTAAGAACCTAAGTGCATAAGCACATCCAGATTCCCAAACCAGAACACAAAACAAAGGCCACCAACCCAAAGAAACTCACTAAACCAGTGAAAAATAAAGGAACAGAAGGAGTTAGTTAGAACCCAAAAACATGATAAACACCTGCTAAGTACTAACATAAGGAAAACAAATTTTATCCAGATTAATAAGGCCTCTAAGAGGAAGAGGCAAATAAGCTTCCACCAAGTCATTAAAACCAGAATAACCAGCACCAAGCCAAGCAAGGCACCTAGCACATGCATTCCCATCTTTAGTCACATAAGAAAAATCAGTGTGAACATTAGAAGTTAAAACCTTGATAGCACAATTAATGTAAAACACTTCATGAGCACAAGGGGCATCCCCAACACCAATTAAACATTGAACATCCTAAAGAAAATCAACCTCAATAGTAATGCTGGAAATACCCAAAGAGAGACAACAATTTAAACCGTAGACAATAGAGTTCAAAACGGCCAAACGAAGATTACCAAAATGAGGCCCTGCAAAAGCAGTGATGAAATTACCATACCCATATCTAATAATGCCACCACAACCTAAAGAATTGTTAACCAAATCAATACCAATATTCAATTTAAAAGACCCCATTCTCGGCTTAACCCAAACCACCACCCGAGGCAATAAGGAGAGCTGCTACACGTTAATACCAAAGGTGGAAGCAACATGATGACACTGATAAAAACCTTTCCAAGAGATTAATTTAATAGAAAACAGACTACACAACATGTATTTCACCTTATAAATAACCCTAGAAGCCTCCATTTTAGTACCATTGAACACAACATTGTTCCTTTCCAACCAAAGATACCAAAAAATCAAAGAAACAGTAACATTCCTAAACCTTTATAATTCACCACCCAAACCTTAATTAGCTCATAAATAGACAAAGTCCCCTTAAACTTGTTAAGATTAAAAAGAACATCAAAGAAACACCAAGTTTTAACCGCAATAGGCCCAGACACAAACACATGGTGCAAATTCTCGGTATGGAAACAAATTGACACTTAAAAGTAATGAAAAAACCACGTTTAGACATAAAATCATCCGTAGGAATGAACTTATTTAAAATTCTCCAAACAAAGGTAGAAACAGTCGTAGGGATATTCTTAAGCCAGATCCTATAATAAATAGGACTAACCTCTTTTTTAATTCTAAAATTATGCCAAGCATCTTTCAGTTTAAACAAGCCATCATTAGCTAACTTAAATAACATAACATCATAGAATCAATGTTAATAGGAATAGAGAGGATCACCTGAATAATAGCATTAGGAACCACCTCAGCAAGCTTATTAACATCCCAACCATTATTAGAAATAAAGTAGCTCGCCTTAAAATTCTCAATGGAGGACAAATTAATAAGAGAATCAATAGAAAGCAGATTTAGCCAATTATCCTTCCAGAAAAAAATATTACCACTACCAAGGCCCCAAGAAATGAGAGGCTCCACCTCCCATTTAATCTTACACATTCTCTGCCAATCTTTGGAATCACCTTTATTAACATAGCATGTAGAAGGATGCTTCAAACCACAATACTTAGAATTCATAAACTTAGCACATAAAGAAAGATTAGCATAGAAATTAAACCAAAGTTTATAGGAAAAAGCATGAGCCAGATCGTGCATAGATTTACAGCCAAGGCCACCCTCATTCAAAGTACCGGAGCATTTATCCTAAGAGGCCCACATAATTTTGGAGTTATTAGCAGCACCTTTCCAAAAAAACTTGTTCAAGATAATATCAATACGATTACACACCCATTTAGTGGGGAGCATAGTTTGAAAAGAATAAACAGGAAGAGAACACAGAACACTTTTAATAAGAGTAATCCTTCCCCCATAACTTAGAAAATTAGATTCCCAAGACATAAGTTTATGCTGAACAGAAGCAATTAAATCAGTAAATATAAAAGACTTTTTCCTACCCTTAAATAAAGGAATGCCAAGGTACTTCATAGGTAACTGCCCATTCACAAAACTAGTCAGATTCTTGATGATAGAAACGCGGTTCCTCTTCATGCTCTTAGGGACAATAAAACAACTTTTTTTATTATTTAAGGTTAAACCACTAATATTGTAGAAATATTGAAAAAATTGCGTAAGTCAAACAATATTAGGCCTAGAGGCATTCATGAATATGATAAAATCATCCACAAAGCACAGGTGAGAAATAGGGAAACCCCCCTTAGTTTTGAAAAACATGTTAGGATGACAATCAAACATGCTAGCAATACTCCTAGAAAGGTAACCAACAGTAATAATAAAAAGCGCCGGGGACATGGGGTCACCTTGTCTTAACCCATGAGAAGATTTAAAAAAAACCTGAACTTTTGCCATTAATAATCATAGAAACGTAAGACCCCTCAATACAGATCTTAATAAGATTGATAAAATCTAAATTAAAACCAAAAGAATGGAGGATGTTATAAATGAACTGCCAACTAATATTGTCATAAGCTTTGGAAACGTCCAGCTTGAGGATAGAGTTACCACCCCTCACTTTAGTGTCCAAATCATGGCAAAACTCTTGAGCAAGCAAAATATTATCATAAATAGAACGGCCTTTACCAAAACCCATTTGAAACTGGGAAATGATGTTGGGTAGAACAGTAGAAAGCCTAGCCATAAAAATTTTAGAAAGCAGTTTATTAAAAAAAGTGCATAGACTAATGGGTCTAAAATGATCCCAACAAGAAGCATTACACTTCTTAGGGATAAGAACAATAGAAGTAGAAGTAAAATACTTAGGCATCTGATTACCCTCAAAGAAATCCAGCACAGCAGCATAGAGGTCATCCTTAATAATATCCCAAGCTTTTTTAAAAAATTTAGTAGTAAAGCCATCAGGGTCGGCCACAAAATTGCAGTTCATATCAAAGACAATAGTTTTAAATTCCTCAAAAGAAGGGGGGCTAGAAAGCATCACATTCTCCACATCCGAAACAAGATTAGGAATAATAGCCAGGTTGATCAAATTAAAAGGAGAAAAATTCTTATTAAGCCTATTAGAAAAATGCTGAACAGCCAACAGAGAAATTTCCTCACCATTATCAGTAAAGGACCCATCATCACGAGCAATTTTAAGGATAGAATTAGAGGCACATCTATGATTCACCAAAGCATGAAAGAACTTAGTATTATTATCACCTTCCACCAAGAACTTATAGTCAACCTTTTGTTTCTAAAAAGTCTCTTCTTGAGCCTGAAGATTAGAAAGGTTAGCTTTAGCCTCTCTAAGAGAGGCAAAATTAGCATCAGTAGGGTAATTAAGACAGAAAATTTCTCTATCATTAACCAAATCTTTAGCATATAAAATATTAGAGAAAATATTTTTGAAAACATGACGGTTCCACCAATTTAAAACTTGTTTAAACCTCTTCAACTTGAAACAAAGTCTAACCATACCCCCAATAGAATTATTAGGGTGAAGACAAGCATTCCAATTATCTTGAACAACACCAAAAAAAGACTCATGTTGAAACCACATATTTTGAAATCTGAATTGAGGAACAACATTCATTTGATTAGCATTGAAAGAAAGAAGTAAAGGAGAGTGATCTGAAAGAGTGCGACTGAGGTGCTCAACGGAAACAGCAGTAAAAGAATTAATCCAACTATCATTAAAAAGAATGCGGTCCAATCTTTGCCAAAGCCGACCTCTATTCCAGGTAAACTGATTACCATAATAACCAATGTCAATGAGATTATAGTTAATAATCATATTATTGATATCTTCCATAGAATAAGAGTTAGGAGAAGAGCCCCCAGAACGCTCACAAGGAGAGGATACGGCATTAAAATCGCCCCCAACCAACCACGGGCCATGAGACAAAGTACAGAAATCAGCTAATTGATCCCACAAAACTTTCCCAATGCTACGAGAATATGCCACATAAACAAAGAAGCATAACACTTAATATTTAAAACATCAATATGACAGTGCAGCACTTGGGTAAAATTACCAATAACGTCAATCTGAATCAGATCTTTCCAAAAAACTCAAATCTTATTAGCAATATTAGCCGTCACATGCTTAAAACCAAGAAATTTAGCAGTACTAGTTAACTTGGAAACATTAATAAGGGGTTCAAGAAAAAACAGAATAGAAATACCATGAATATGACAAAGATTCTTAACCCGAAGTTTAGAAGAAGCACCCCCAATGCCCCTCACATTCCAAATAATCAACTTAATCAAAAAAATAGGTTAACGATTATTTTTAGATCTGGTACTAACACCAAATTTTAAAACAAGATTAGAATTTCTTCCCGATTGAGACAGAATTTTTACCCTTTCTCCCACGTTTACCATGCCCTTTAACAAAGCTAGTATCCAAATCATCTTTAGCAAAACACGTAGCAGTGCATTCAAGTTCATCATTATCAGTAAAATTATCATAATTGGGCAAAGAGTTAGAAGGAGACTTACAATCTAGCAAAAAGTTTTTACTAATACCACAGGTTTGAAACTTACCCTCCTCTAAAGAGTCATCCCCATCCATCTCCGAAATATGTACCCAAGATGGGTATTTTCTAAAAAAACCAAATTCTTTTGACTGGACTCACCACCAACAAAAGGAATAATTTGAAGAGAAGGATGAGGAAGTTCCTGTTTATCAATATCGCATAAATCATCACCAACATTAGTAGATAAATGATTAATAATAGAAGCATCAGGTTTAATAGTAATTAAGGACGAAGAATCAATCAACCCTTGCTTATCCAAGGATATCTTAGTAGAAAGGAGTCATTACCACCACCACTAGCTTCGAGATGTTTAGGATGAGCAATCTCCAATGAATCCTAAACCTTATTAGGAAGTAAACAGGGATAGGATCGTTCAGAGAATTTAAAGACCCATTAATATCAGTACAAGGTCCATCTTTAGAACTAGAATTAATTCTAACAGTTTCCACAACTTCCCGATTATTATTTCCAATAGTGATCGCAGGATGCAGATTAACAATATCGGAAGGAACTTCCTCAATTTGGTTAAAGGATTTAACTGCAACATTACCTTTTCGAAGATGAGGATGCAACCTAAAACATTCATTGAAAGTATGGCCATGCATTTTACAGTGAGAACAAAAAATAAGAAGGTTTTCAAATTCCACCTTTTGAAAGTAGCCGTTGAGCTTAGAGCCTAACCAAACATCCGAGGGATATTTTTTAGAAACGTCAAGTTCCACAAGAACATGAGCTACAGAGGGACGAGAAATAGAAGCCGTGGCCTGGTCCGTTTGCAATGGCCTTCCAAAAATTGACGCAAGACCAAACAAAATTTGGGTATTGAAAAAATGCAATCTAAGATTAGGGAAAGCAATCCATACCGGAGCAATCAGAGATTCCTCACTCACGTCAAAGTTAGGAGTCCATTTAAGGAGACGTATTTGGCAACCTTTGATGTAGTAAGCTCTACGAGCAAAAATATGGCTATAGTCTAGGTCGTTCGTTAACTGGATCGTAACATTCCTCGGATAAAGCAATCCAACATGAAATGCCCCAGCAAGCTTCAAACTCACAAAAAATTTGCGGATCATATCCAGATTCAGACGACGAAGCATAAATTTACCTGCAAGAGTCAAAGAAAAAGGGGCTGCTAGCTGCGAAACCACATCGTCATCAAAGAGTAAAGTCAGACAACCCTTAAATGAAGATTGAACAAAACTAAGCTTAGGAGCAGCAGTGGAGGAACCAGAAACAACCTCCTTAAAAGATCTAGAGAGACCATTAGAAGGAACAACATTCGGTGGGAGAGATGACGATGGAGTCGTCATCTCATAAAAAAAAAAGTCGAAAAACCTCAAAATAAAATAGCAACCAACAAAAAACAAAACCTAAGCCAAAAACCACCGCTATAAAACAAACCAAACGCCAGTAATCCGAGGTAGAAGATTGTGGAGAAGGAAAACCCTAAATCGTTTCAGAGTCACCTTCGGAAGGTAGTCAACACATGTATGTTGTTGCGACAAGTATATATAATGATGTGAACCTCAATATTTGCTATCATAAAAAATATGAACTTGTGAGCTAAAGTTGCAACAAATCAAATTCTAAAACTAGGAGTGCCTTAAAAAAAGGTGAGTGTGTGTATCCTATATATGCAAATTAAGATATAACTCAATTAATTGTAAGACTAATCAATGAGCAATTCAAAAAATATGCTCATTAATAAATCATTTTTCCCCCTCAAATCTATCCAATCAAACTCAAGCTATGTTTAAAATTTCAAGCACTCACTAAAAGCACTAAAGGATTTAATGTATATAATTTTAAAATTAAATTTTATATTTAAAAATAGGTTAATTTTGAATTTTAGAAAATATAATTTTGAAATAATTTAAAAATACCTTAATAATTTGAAAATACTTTCAAATATAAATTTTGAAGTTTTAAAAATTATTTGAATGACTAAATTAGTATTTAATTAAATGTTAATTATTTTAGAAGTTGGATAATTAAAATTATTTAAAATATTTTAAATATATGTAATATATCTTAAATTAGTTTTTAGTTTTTCAAAATTAAAATATTTTAAAAATAATTCTCTCAATTATTTAAAAATATTTTATAATAAACTGGTTTAGAATTCATTGAAAATATTTACATTGCTTAATTATCTTAAGATGTTAAACTATTCCAAATTTATTTGTAGTATTTTAACTTTTTGAATTTATTTTAATTTTTAAAATATTTTAAATATGAGTTTTAATTTATATGAAGACTATTTTTAACTCCAAACCTTAATTTTTTCTTTTGTGAAAAATATTTAAGTTAATATTTAATTAAAGAAATAAGTTCATTATCGAATAACTTGACCTGTTAATCAATTATTCAATTAATATTAATATTTTTTATTGAAAATTAATTTTTAAATTATAATAAATTTACCCAAATTCTAAATAATTTTATATAAAGACATTTAAATTAAAGTCTTTTGAATTAAAACAATTAAAAATTCCTAAAATATTCTAATAATTAAATATTTTATAGAAAATTAAAAATATCAATATTTTTTTTTAAATACATAAATTAAGAATAATTTCTAAATGGTTCTCCCAAAATTAGGAAAGCATTTTAAGATAAAATTTCTTAAAGTTTCTAAAATATTTGAATTATTTTTAATTAAATATTAATTAAAATTAGTTAATATTTAATATTTAAAATAATTTAAATAATATAAATATTGTAAATTAAGTTTAATTTTAAATTAAAGAGGTTTATAAACTAAGAAATTTGATATATTATATGTTATTTTTAGATGTAATTTTTTAAAATTTTCTAAAGTTAGGGTAATTAAATAGTTTTAAAATTAATCTAAAACCACTTAATTAGCTCTGGCCAAAGTGGAATAATACACGTAGCAACAGGATTCACCAATTCGAACCATGGGCAATCATTAGCAATGATTGTGCCACCACCCGAGAGCCATCGTCGATGAGCTTGTTGGTTGTCCACACATAATTCCTGAGTTGAAACTGGAGTTTGATAAATTGTGGATTGGGAGTTCTCAACCTTGGATGGACCTCATGCTTAAGTGGCTGAAGAGTCATCACTGGTGAGCTTTTGATAGTCGAATCTAGCCTGGAATGTCTAGAGGAGCCTCTAGAGGCAAAAAGAAAAGAGTTTTCGTCTAAAGGCAGTAAGGGAAGTGAAAGAAGTCTAGGTTTTAAATGAGACTCATTTTGAGTCTTTTAGCCAATTCAAAAGATTTTAGGCTAATTGGAGGACTGGGATTAGTTTGGCTATATCTCCTGATGTATGCCACTTGTCCCAAAGTAGTTAAAATAGCAAGGAGTTTAAGGACCACTAATATAATGATGTGTAAAGTTGGTTTTGGCTTAACATGGTTTGTTGGGAAAATAAGGAATGCTTAGAACTTAACCTGGGCTGGTTTAGGAATGTTCAAGAAGCCCCTTAAGCTACTGGAGTTTGTTTGCATCAAAGGGATTTGAGTTTGTAGGGAAGGCTTGATGAACTGATGTGATGGCTTGAAAGGGGTTTGAAATAATCAAGTTGAAGTTTGAGTGAATTAAGTACATGTATGTGAGGATTTGACCATATTTGAGGGTTTGAATAAGTCAAAATTTATAGAATTTGACTTATGATGTGTTTAAATGTGTTTTAATCATGCATGGGAATAATGTTGGAAGCTTGAAAGGTTTAATTAAGTTAGGTGGGTTAAAATGACTCATCTTGATATGGGTTAACCATACACATGGGTTTGACCAAGTCAAACATAACAAATGTAAGTCATCAAAATTTTCAAATGGATTTGAAGTTTAAAGCATGTATGTCTGGAGATTTGATGGAGTTTAAATGGAATGAGCTAAAAGAAAGCATTAGCTTGACTCAATTAGGTCTAATTTGACTAGGCTTAGGCCTAGTTGTCCTGGTCAACTATTGACTAAGTCAGGGTGACCAGTCAAGCCCAAGTCACTAAGAGAGTGTCCAAAAGGAGTTTTGAAGAAATTTAAAAGGATTTAAGGATTGATTTAATGTAGGAAAGCTTAAGGAGTGATTTGGTTAACCTAGGTTGACTTGGTCAACCATGTTGACCCAAAGCCAGGGTTTGAGCCCAATAGGTTTGCAGTGATGTTTAGAGATGATTGGCCATTTCAGTCAAATTGACTTTTTGGACCCTTAAAGGGCTATTTGGTCAACCTAGGTTGACTTGGTCAACCAAGTTAACTTAGGTCCTGGGATTAGGCCCAAAAGGTTTGGTTTGATGTTTTGAGTTCAATAGAAGTGGTCTCATGCAAATATGAGGCCATCTAAATTAAAATGGATATTCAAGCCCTTAAGGGGTATTTTGGCCAAAATAGGTTGACCTCAACCAAGCTTGACCAGTGTGTCTAGGTTTTAGTCTTATACGCTTATAATGAATTTTAGGATGCATTAGTATAGGTTATGATGTTTGATTTGACTAGGCCATGTTGAAGTTTGGAGAAAACTTCAAAATGGCCCTTAAGGGACATTTTGGTCATTTTGACCAGGGTCAAGTGGGGGTCTAAGTAGGTCCACCAAAATAGAGTTTAATTCTGAACACATCAAGATAAAGGGTCTAGATATCATTAGAGGCTTTAGAGAAGGCTCTAACGTCAAAATCCACAAGGTAGAGGGTTAAGTGGCATTGGCCATAAATATTTAAAGGTTTTACGACCTTTGAAAATATATTCAATTTTAAGGGCTAGAGATCGTAGAATGAGTTCAAATTTGCTAGGTTGATCCTAGAGATATTCTTAATCAATATGTAGTTGATAGATAATGACTTGGGGACCATTTGACGAAGGTTTTAAATATTTGAAAAATCACTAAAAAAGGCTTTTAAGACCTAGGCCTTTAGCCTTGGATTTAAACTAGATGTTTAGATTTGAGCTAGGTTTTGAATTGGATTGCTTGAATTTGAATTATCAATATCAATAAAAATAATGTAGATGATTGCAAATGATAGGATAATTGAAATTTGATAGAAGGTTGGATTGAATAAAGTCTGGATTGATTGAAGATCAGGATTATCTTGGAGTATAGACTAACTTGAAATCTAAATTGATTTGAGGTTAGAATTGATCTGGGTTCTTAATTAATTTGAAGCTTGAACAGGTTGAGTCCTAAATTAAAATCTAGATGGTTGACACCTAAAGCTTTTATCAACCATTAGATCAATTAGGTATGGATCTGGATTGGTCCTAATAACCTCATACAAAATGAGGTCAATAAATGGACCACCAATACGTGCAGTAGATTAAAGTTTAGTGTTGGCCAAATAGAAAGGTCATGTCTGGAATTTTGATTCTAAGGGAAGGAACACTAAACCCTAAAGGATCGACTTTGAATTTATATTAGGGTTGTGTCATGAAGGGCATACTCCACCACTAGTAGTCTAATCCTAAGGGAAAGAAGTACCTAACCTTAAAAAAATAAACTTGTTTATGGAGTTTGAAATTGAAATTATGATAGTGCCACCAAGGGCATTATCCATTAATAAGATGTCTAATCGTAAGGGGAGAAAGTGTGATGACTCACATCTAACCTTTATAAGTAGAAAATTAGATGATCCTGTGGGAAGGAAGCATTGCTTCCCATAGAGGATAACATTTGAGGTTTGAAATTAGGATGGTGCAATAGAGGGCATGCTCCATCATTAATGGATTTGAACTTGAAAGGGGAATCAATTCCTAGATAAGAAAACTAGGATGATGCCACAAAGGGCGTGCTACATCACTAGTAAATCAAATCCTAAGGAAAGAAAGGATGATGACTCATATCTAACCTTAAGGAAAAGAGAAATGGAAGATCATGTGGGGAAGGAAGCATTACTTTCCATAGAGGTTTAGATTTAAAATTTGAAACTAGAATGGTACTGTAGAGGGAATTATCTACCACTAGGACATTTAATCCTAAGGAAAGAAAGCACGATCACTCACATATGTTCTTAAGGAAAAGAAATTGGAAGATCTTTTGGGAAGAAAGAATTGCTGCCCATAGAAGAACAGACCTAGAATTTGAAACTAGGATGGTGCCACAGAGGGCTTAATGATCTTGTAGAGAGGAAACTTTTTCTACACAAGTGATCAAATCTAGATTTTGAAACTAAGATGGTGCCACAGAAAGGGTGTGCTCTATCACTAGTGGATGATCATGTGGGAAGAAAGCTTTCTCCACACAGAAGATCAAAATTAGATTTTGATAATAAGATGGTACCACAAAGGGTATGCTCCATTACTAGTGGGTCTAATCCTAGAGAAAGGAAGCACTTACCCTTAAGGAAAAGAAGGCTAGACTAGTTCTTAAAAAATGAGACTTAAAATTGGAGGATTTTTTAATTTGTTTTGATTCTTGAATTTGACTTACAAGAGTTTTTTATTTGATTTTGAATTTGGATATTTTTTTAATTTAAAAAGTTTTCGTTGATATTAAATTTGATACTCATCTGGCATGACACTTTTTGAAGAGCTGCCTCAATATTCAAAAATATCGGTGTCATCCTTTAAGATTGATTAGTTAATGCTTGAAGCTCCCTTAAAATTTGTCTTTATGCCAAAAGAACACTCTTATGTTGGTTCAAATTCCCCACTAATCTTTTGATGGGCTAAGATAAGCATCCAAAGAACTAGGATCAAGTCTCCTACTTGAAAGGTTTTAGGTTGCACTATCTTATCATGAGCTTGAACTATTCCGGCTTTGTATAACTCTGAGTTTTGTTGATCCTTAGAGAAAACACTCTGTAAGGCCTCGAGCTCCTCCAATTACAGTCAAGCACTCTACTTAGTCTTGATTTTATTTTGAATGATAATTCCTAGCGATGTAAAACACACTTCTAGGTGGGAGTGATCTTGGACCCAATACAGAGTGTAATTTTATAAAGAAGGCCTTGAAGAAAAAGATTCTTATATGAAAGGACTCAAACACATTCCTTAAGGATGAGATTTGAATTTTTATCAGGAGTAGAAGGTTCATTCATTTTATTAGAAAATTTCCTCTTGACCATTTGGACCCTATCATAATAACAAATGGGAATAAATTTACAACTACAGTGAGAAGTAGAGCAGACTCTAACTAATATTGAAAAAGAATTAAGGATTTAGATTATGTTGACCCAGACCAAGTTTCATAGAAACTAAATTGGGATTCTCCCTTGTATATTTTTAAATTAAAATCAATTTCGGAAGGTTTAAGTTGGAAAATGAAATTTAATCTTTTTAATTCTCTTACATGACATATTTTTATATATGATAGACTATCAATGCATGGTGATTAATCTAAATTTATGATTTTTCAAAGATAAGCAATTAAGGGTGGATGGGTTTTATGAGATTCAAGGATTCAAAAAGAAGGAAGTCCTCTTACCTTTCTTCTCTTTTTTTTGGTGGTGCACTTTGCATATCTTTTGATTTTAATTAATTTTAAGAAGAGGCTTCACTTTCTTTAAAATCTTAAAATAATTGCTCACTTTTTTTAAATGAAAGGATTATATCTCAAGTATAAGAGATGAAAAGTTATTCTCTTATGCAAGGAAGGATAATCCTTGGAGTGGACCTAATTTTTTCAAGGGTATCAGCTTGATTAGGAAAGTTGTTGAATAGATTTAAAACATGTAAGAGATGCCTATTAATATATAAAATTGCAAGAAGATTTAGATGATTTTTATTTCTAAAGTCAATTTAATTTTAATACTGGTTTACTTTAATAGACAAATTTACCCACATAACTGGTGGGTGGGAGGGACCTTTAAACATCTAGTAGAGTCAACCACTACACTCTCCAGCTTTAGATTTAGAGTAGAAGTCAATTTCCATTAGAAAGAGGAATCAAGTATCATGAAAATTTAGACCCAGTACACTTGAGAAATGATACATTTTCCTTTGGAGGAAGAGACTGTTATTAAGTTTTCACTATCCTTAGAAGTTGCTAAAACCTTTTAATCCAAAGTTTAACATGATAGTTGAAAGTTAAATTTTGATGGTATCACTATCTGATGCAATCTTAGATAATTTCCCTAGCTCATTACTAGTGGACTAGTAGTTAGGAGAGTGGCACCCTAAGTGGATTCTATACCTCCGCCTCTGTAGTTGATGAAGTGGGACATATATATTAACATAACATAACATCTTCTAATAAAGTGGATGGGTCATAACCCTCAACTAAGGGCCTATAGTCTATTACTGGTGATTGCACAGCTCTGGCTTGATTGATATTTTCCATGCAATAATCAAAAGGGCACGCTAGAGATCATACTACTCTTCCCACAACATCCCTCCTTTGGGCAATAGGAAGAGGGTGGAAATGATTTCCACTAAGGAGGGGGATATAAGGAGAAATGAATTCTTGATTGGCCTAAGATTCGACTTGCTTTAAGGCTTCCAACTCATCAAAATTTCTAGCCTTGATGACCTTCTTTTTGACTCTCTGGAGCTAGTTCTTCTTCTGGTTCTTACTAGCAAAGGTGGTGCTAGAACTTGACATGATCTCAGACATAGATAACCTTTCATCCATTGTCACTAGTTTATATTTCTTATCCTCCCGAGTAAAGGATATAATGAGCAAAGGGGTGAGAACGACCTCCATTTTAGTGATAGGGGAGTCAATTCCTAGCCCTAAGGTAATCTCAACTATGGGGAAATCCTTTTGTGTCCCAATAGATAGATCAATGATTTCTTCCCCATTAGCTGAAAGCTTGAAGTTTTGAAACTCTACTCTAAATTAAATTGAATTAACAAATGATTTATTCTGTAGTTAGGTTTTTATCCAGGGACAAGATAAGTTTCCCAACCATTTATGTATGTTTGATTTTCTGAAAATTAATAGAAGGTGACTTGAATTAATTAATTTTGTAATGGAATTTGAATTTTGAATTGGATTTTATCTCTTCAAATCTTGAAACATTAACATGTTGAGTTTTCACCCAATATGAGAATTCATAAAATTGATAAGGAGAACTTAAGAGCTGGACTTGTCTCTTTCATTTAACTTATTTGGGGTGAAATCTCAAAGCCTAGATTTAAACTTAAAGCTAGAATTGAACTAGAATTTGAGAGGATGAGATTGAATAGATCTTCTTCAAATTTTGAAACACGGCGTGTTAAGTTTGACTATATCATGCAGGTTCAAAAAACTGACATGAAAATCCCACGGATTGGGCTTAACTCTTTTATTCCACCAATTGATTTAGTGTGAAATGTTGAAGCATATATCTAAATTTTAAATTGAAATTGAACTTGAATTTGAAGTTGAAATTGAATAGATCTTCTTCAAAATTTGAAACTTAATATATTGAGTTTTACTCAAGCATGCAAGATTACAAATTTGATAAGAAGATAATAGAAGTTTGGCATGACACTTTCGCTCCATGAATTAAATTGGGAGCAAAATGTCGAGGCCTGGATTTGGCTAGAAAAAAATTAAAATTTAAGAATGTTTTATAAATTCTGAAACTCAACATACGGAGCTTCACTTAAATATGCAGGTTTACAAAACCTACACGGAGATCTTAAAAGGTTTGGCTTGACTCTTTCGCTTCACTAGTTGACTTGGGAGAAAAAATTCAAAGATGAGATTTGTTAGAGGATTTAAAACGAGAGGACTTGAATTAAAACTTTTGAAATAGATTTCAGAAATCACAAATGATTTTGAGAAATTTGGATTATCATTAGAGATAAATATGTACTCAGCTACAAAGAGATATTACATGGTAATACGTAGCATTGATATCTAAAATTGACTTTGATCATCTTGATGGGAAATCTGGATTAGAATTTAAAATTGATAGATTTTCTTTGAGTTTTGAAATTCAGCATATTGGGTTTGCATTCAACTTTAGAGTTTACAAATTTAGAGGGAAAATCAATGCTTTTTGACTCGACTCTTTCACCCCATCTATTGACCTAGGGGTAAAATGTCAGTACCTGGATTTCCTAAAAGGATTGAATCTTAAAATTGAATTTGAAGGATGAATTTGCATTGCATATGTTAAACTACAAGGGGTATTGTGTTAGGAAAGTTGGTATTTGCATGTTTTACATTCTTACAACTTGTATAGTTTTGATGATTCCAAATATTATTATTTTATGTGTTGTTATCTCCTAACATTTTTTGGAAGATTTGTTTTTGCTCTTGTGTGTACTAATATTTCAGGAAAATTGAACTCCAGACTACGAAGACTTCAAATCAAAGTCAGCATGAAATACTTTGTAATTTTGAAGCTTGTACTTTTTATTTGAATTAAATTTGAGAGGGAGTGATTATAATTGAGTGAATAAATTCACACACACTAAAGGAGATCTTGAAAAAGTTTTGTGCTGATCATACGGGACGAATATTATTCATACGGGATGATCAGATCAGTTATCTCCTTGTAAGAGCAATGGAACGGACATGAACTGAATTAGAAAAATTTTTCTAAGTCCTGATTGTCCAGGACGAAACATTTTCATCCTAGGATGAGTTGCGCTCTGTAAAAATTTCATCTATACGAAGTCCAGTTCGTCCCAGGACGATGGGAATCGACTATGGCAGTTTCTGGCAACATTCTGCAGTTTTCGGAACCGACCTTTGATAGAACTGTTCGTACCAGATGAAATTTTTCATCCCAAGACGAACCTATTTCATCCCAGGATGAAATTGGTTCGTACTGATGCACAAATGGTTCATACAGGATAGTTTTTTACATAGTTCGACCGTACTAACTCAGGTTCGTACGGGATGATCCACTGCGCAGAAAAACTTGAAATTAGCTGTTTTTTGGATGGTTTTTCATGTCCTTTCTATATAAGGAGTCCTAGAAACTATTACAAGTGCCTTTGGAATTATTTTCTCTTAAGAGGGATCATTGAGTGTGAGTGTTTGGGAGAGATTGTAAGAGTGAAGAGTGAGATATCAAGTGAGGGGTTTGTGAGGGATTCACAAGGTTACTTGAAGAGGAATATCTCTTTGTTTCTGCCCATCTCCTCTGAAGGATCTCAAGTGAAGTTCAAAAACATCGGTTCGGTTCTCTGCTGACACTTGGAGAGTGTAAAAGGATGAAAAAGTGTATCTTTGACAGTCATTGTGTTTTTATTCTTTTGGAGAAACTAGAAGAGAGAACTTGAAAGGGAGAGAGAAAAGGGTGGAGTTTGAGAGGGAGAAGATCCTTGAAGGGGATTTCAAGGAAGTGTGGAGGGGATATTCACACGGTTGCTCCGGCGAACTTGCACCTCAGTACCATCGGATTCAAGGGTCGTCTTGAGGGAAGTTTTGGCTAGAAGAAGATCTCTTTGGTGTCAAAGAACCCGGCTACTCCGCCACACCGGGGAAGATGAAAGTGATTTTGTACATGCTTCTCCGCCTTGCGTTTGGGGCAAAAGGAGAGTCACTTTGTGGTATTAGTGCAATACTCAGAGGGTGCCTCTGGGGAGTGGATATAGGTCAAGGTTTGACCGAACCACTATAAATCTGGTGTGTTCTTTCTTATTTTTCTTTCGCATTAAATTTAATTGCAAGTTGTTTACTCTGATTGAAAAGTTTATTTTTAAACTTTAAATTTAAATTTCATTAATAATTAAAAAGATTTTCTAAAAATCCAAGAGTAGAAATATAATTTTTAAATTACCAATTCACACCCCCTCTTGGTTTAGTCTTGGCAATCACTTAGGCTTAACATCCTAATTCATATGAAGTTTCAACAAGTGTATCAGAGCTTTGTTAAATCATAAGTTAGACTACTTTTTGAAAAAAGAGTTTGGCTAATTTTAGAAACATTAAAACATTAATGTATATTCGATTGTTAGCACACTTTATTTGAAAATATTTCTTTGATTTTTGGAAAATTTGAATGTCTACTTTCTTCAATCAATAGATTATCGAATGTGGCATATGATTCAAAGTGGTTATTCTGTACCTCACTATTATAGATGGAATCAAATGAGACCATTTTTTTGAATGAGTTTAGAGATAGAAAAAAACAAATATGCTGAATAAAATGCCTAAAACTGTATGAATCTGTTATTCTGTCCTGTTTAAATTAGTGAAGATTATATGAGAATCCTCTACATTTGTACCTACCGCAAGGAAATTTGGACAAATTATGATTATATTATTGAAGTACTAGTGAATCAAGTATCTAAAGTGTAATTTTTTGATGCATGACTATGAACTCTTTATCATGAAACCTTATGAGGAACGATCTTAGACATGTTATTACTAGGTTATTCAAACTTGTAACATCATTGCATGCTTTAGCGTAAAAGAATTTTCAAAATCTTTGAAATAGTCAATAAAAATTCTTCTACGTTGTTTACTTACAAGTTTAATGCCAAAGTTGTTGCTATTTACGGATATAAAAAAAATTTGAATGAATATTCTATTAATAATTTGATTGCTCACTCATTACCTATGAGCAATGTTTTGCGGTTCCCAAAAAGTCTTTTGGGATGCAAGGTGAAAAACAATAATTACTAAAAGCATAAGACATGGAGAAAGTGCTTACGTTTGATGAGGAAAGCAAGACTTAACAAGCAAATGAAAAGTTCACTGAAAGCACATGCATAAGCATCAACAAAAGTGAATAAGGTAAAAATGTAAGAATGTTCAAATTTCTTTCAAATATAATTTTCTTTGGATGTAGGAAATCTGGATATCTAAAAAGTCAGTGCCCTAATTTGAGAACTCTTCCTGCTAAAGAAAAAGGTAAAGCTAAGCAGATTGTAGAAAGGAAAAATAATGGAAAGCAAAAAATTTCCTGGGCAGATCTAGCTTCTGAATCATCAGACCATGAGCAAAATGATGTTTAAACCCTTTGTTTATGTGTTTTTGTGTGCATGTTTTTTATTTATTGTATTTTTATTTTTGTTTGTTTTATGTGTTTTTCTATCTTTATTTTTTAGTGTTTTTGTATGATTTTGAAATGTTTTCACATCTGATTCCATGTTTTAGATCGATCGTGCAAAATTTTCTAAGTATTATATTCGTACTGGACGAAAATATTTTTGTACTGTACAAATTCTATAGCAAATTGATAATTGGTTTTGACTGATTGCGTATTGTTTAATTTTTCCAATACATATCGTACTGTACGATCTCCTGATCATCCTGAATGATTTGTATTACTTCTTATGTACGCATATAAATGGCTATACAGGTAAAATATTGAGAATGAATCTTTTTGTGAGACATTTGGAATGTGATATAAAGATTTTTATAGTTTATGTACTTGTGTTTTGTACTTGTATTGCTTTAGATTTTTTTAATATTTAAGTGATTTTGTTCTGTGTTTGAAATGTTCGTTAGCCTATATGAAAATCCCTAAAATTTTTGATCTTACAAGTGATATACTTTGAACTACAACATAAAATTGAATTCATTAGAAAATCTAATTTTTCTAAATTTAAGTTGTGTTTATAACTAGATATTATTAAGATTATCAATTTCATGTCTATTATTTAGACTACATTAATTTTTTATACTATTATTGTAATTATGATGTTTTTCTTATTTTGTATTTCACTTATCAAATAGTATTTATACACTTAGAAAAATTTGAAATTTGAAATTATTGATTTTGAAAAGAATTCGATTACTCTTGAAAAATGTACAAGTGTACAAAAATAAAAAAAAATGCGTAAAGGTTCACAATGTGAAAAAGAGGCACAAAATAAACCCAAATTAAAAGATACACAAAAATGTGCCATAAATTTAAAAAAGATGCGCAAAGCGCCACATGTGGTAGTTATTTCTTTCCAAACTCTTTTAATCTCTTAATTCAAATTGATCTTATGTACATTTATATTCCATATTGAAATTTGAAATATAAAATTTTTATATCATCAATTTTACGATGATTTTCTCTATCTTAAATGTCTAAATAGACTCATGTTTTGATAAATTATTTTTAGTTTCTATATTATATCTCTTCTTAAATTCTATGAATTTTATGATTTGCCTAATATTTTAATTTTATTTGCATACATTATGTCAATCACTTTAAAGGATAAATTTTCAAATAATTTTCATATGTCTGCTTACATTTCTAGTCTTTTTCTTCTTCACTTTTTGATGTTATCAAAAAGGGGGAGAAATTATTTGTTGTGTTATGTCTAGTGCTTTTGTTTATTTTTGTGTGTTTATTTTATTTTATTTTATGTTGTATAAATTTTTTGAAAAACAAAAAATTTTAACGATTCAAAAGCCTCCTTATTTTCATGAGTTCATCAATTCAGGGGGAGTTTAGGAGATTCTTAGAATTTGAAATTATACAAACAATAATTGTTTTGCCATCATCAAAAGGGGGAGATTGTTAGGAAAGTTGGTATTTGCATATTTTACATTCTTACAACTTGTATAGTTTTGATGATTCCAAATATTATTGTTTTATGTGTTGTTATCTCCTAACATTTTTTGGAAGATTTGTTTTTGCTCTTGTGTGTACTAATATTTCAGGAAAATCGAACTCCAGACTACGAAGACTTCAAATCAAATTCAGTATGAAATACTTTGTAATTTTGAAGCTTGCACTTTTTTTTTAAATTAAATTTGAGAGGGAGTGATTGTAATTGAGTGAATAAATTCACACACACTAAAGGATATTTTGAAAAAGTTTTGTGCTGATCATACGGGACGAACATTATTCGTACGGGACGATCAGATCAGTTATCTCCTTGTAAGAGCAATGGAACGGACAGGAACTGAACTGGAAAATTTTTTCTAAGTCCTGTTCATCCAGGACGAAACATTTTTGTCCTAGGACGAGTTGCTCTCTATAAAAAATTCAACCAGATGAAGTCCAGTTCATCCCAGGATGATGGGAACCGACCATGGCAGTTTTTGGTAACATTCTGCAGTTTTTGAAACCGACCTTTGATATAACTGTTCGTACCGGACGAAATTTTTCATCCCAGGACGAACCTATTTCATCCCAGGACAAAATTGGTTCGTACTGATGCACAAATGGTTCGTACGGGACAGTTTTTTACACAGTTCGTCCGTACTAACTCAGGTTCGTACGGGACGATCCACTGCACAAAAAAACTTGAAATTAGCAGTTTTTTGGACGGTTTTTCATGTCCTTTCTATATAATGAGTTCTAGAAACTATTACAAGTGCCTTTGGAGTTATTTTCTCTTGAGAGGGATCATTGAGTGTGAGTGTTATGGAGAGATTGTAAGAGTGAAGAGTGAGAGATCAAGTGAGGGGTTTGTGAGGGATTCATAAGGTTACTTGAAGAAGAAGATCTCTTTGTTTCTGTCAATCTCCTCTGAAGGTTCTCAAGTGTAGTTCAACAACATCGGTCCGGTTCTCTGCCGACACTTGGAGAGTGTAAAAGGATGACAAAGTGTATCTTTGACAGTATTGTGTCTTCGTTCTTTTGGAGAAAACTAGAAGAATGAACTTGAAAGAGAGAGAGGAAAGGGTGGAGTTTGAGAGGGAGAAGATCCTTGAAGGGGATTTCAAGGAAGTGTGGAGGGGATATTCACACGGTTGCTCCGGCGAACTTGCACCTCAGTACCATCAGATTCAAGGGTCGTCTTGAGGGAAGTTTTGGCTAGAAGAAGATCTCTTTGGTGTCAAAGAACCCGGCTACTCTGCCGCACCGGGGAAGGTGAAAGTGATTTTGTACAGGCTTCTCTGCCTTGCATTGGGGGCAAAAGGAGAGTCACTTTGTGGTATTAGTGCAATACTCGGAGGGTGCCTCCGGGGAGTGGACGTAGATCAAGGTTTGACCGAACCACTATAAATCTGTTGTGTTCTTTCTTATTTTTCTTCCGCATTTAATTTAATTGCAAGTTGTTTACTCTGATTGAAAAGTTTATTTTTAAACTTTAAATTTAACTTGCATTAATAATTAAAAAGATTTTCTAAAAATCCAAGAGTAGAAGTATAATTTTTAAATTACCAATTCACCCCCCCTCATGGTTAGCCTTGGGACAATCACTTAGGCTTAACATCCTAATTCATATTGAACGAGTTTCAACATATTGTAGAGGAACATATGAAAATAATGATTGAATTGAATTCAAAAGATTTGAAGATTTAGAAATTTGATAGAATTTCCTCGACCTCAATATATTAAATTTGCACTCAATACAAAGGTTTATAAATTTTATAAGGATATTTAAAGAAAATGCTTGACTCTCTTTCACCCTGATGAGTTGGCTTGAGAGTGAAATGTCAAAGCCTAGATTTTGCTTAAGATACTTGAATCTAGGTTTTGAGACTGAAGGATTTTCTAGAAATTATGAAACTTAGCATATTGAGATTTGTTTGAGCATGCAAGTTTATAATATTTATATGTTAATTTTGAAAGGTTTATCTTGACATTTTTACTCTACCAATTAATTTAAAGGTAAAATGTCAAAGCCTGGGTTTAATTAAGGTTTTATCACTCACCTCTCTTTTGACATGCCTTATTGATGTTGGTCACACTCACCCAAAAAAGAATTGGGTAGAGGGACCAATGAAAAAAGGGTAGTCAAAACTAGTGATGTAATAAAATTTTTTCCATTATTAAAGATGGAGAGAAAGATTTAATCATAGTTGACTATCCATTTTTTTTGTTTGATTAAAAGAAGTTGGGGTTTTAAAAAAATATCTTTCTTTGGGGAAAGGTTGAATTTTTGGAATTTTAATTTTAAAATCAAACATGTCATCATGAATGATATATCACCTTGAAAGGGAAATATATCATTCCTAATGGGTTTGGATTATTAAACTTTAAGTTCATCCTAATTATGATAGTCAAACTCAAGGAAGAACTTATATATGACCCCGGAGGGTCAAAATGATGTTTGGTTGAGTGTTTGACTGTAATATTCTGGATAAATAATTATTACTTTCATAATTAAAATTATGATAATAAGACGACAATTCTTTCTAGGAAAAGAAAATATCATCTATTATAAATCATTTGAATATGATAATAATGATCGTTGACTTTGATTTTTCCTAATATAATTAATTGAATTTTAAAAACTTGTTTTTTTTTTTTAAATTTGATATACATTCTAAATCTCCAATGAACACAATTCCATGGTAGTTAAATACATCATAAGAAACCTAAATTTCCTAGAAATACTCTGAATTAAAATAATGATATAAATTATATTTGGAATTTTTAAGGAGTGATGTCAAAGGAGTGAGGTTAGAAATTCAACTAAGATTGGATCAAATTAAAGCACTTATTTCTGGAGGTCAAATAAAGAAAGGTAGGAGGTACTTTGGGATTCTAAAATA
Source organism: Dendrobium catenatum (assembly GCF_001605985.2). Lineage (NCBI taxonomy): Eukaryota > Viridiplantae > Streptophyta > Magnoliopsida > Asparagales > Orchidaceae > Dendrobium > Dendrobium catenatum. The sequence goes on along the minus strand of NW_021319004.1, from coordinate 5,513,606 downwards.
TTTTAAAAGCACCTCAGCCTATCCTATATTTTAGGCTTAAACTTTGGATTGAAATAGATTTAATTTGAGCAATTAATTTTATTAAAAGGGTGGGATTATATTCCTTGAAGGTTGATGACTTATAGTCAGAACCTTCCTAAGAACCTAAATCTAAATTGAGCACTAAAATTTAATAGCCCAAACCTTGCTAATGCAGTGTAAATCTGGACTTACCCCGACCTGGTTTGGGGAGCCAGCTAACCACCTTATTGATTAAAATCTATGAATCTAGACTTCTATGCAAGAGTGATAGGGACATTATTTAATTAAATTTGAGGAATTGTGGATGACATCTAGAGAAGATTCTAATTGGCCCCTTAATATATATATAGGGTATTATGAAGCTTAAAATAAAATGCATTGAAATTTTAGACTTATTTAAATTTTTATCTAATATGATGCATTCTAGTTGACTCAATAAATGCTTAAATTAAGTATGAAGTAGTTTTAAAAATGCTTAAAATAGATATTTTCCTAAAGATTGCACAACTTTCCCTTGAAAGGACTGCACCCTAACAGGTTAGGTGGCCTGCCATAACCTGCAAATAGGGAGGTGCCTAACAAGGTAAATAAAATTCAAAATATATGTATAAGACCCTAGGTGAGCTTGAGCTTACTTCTTAAAATTGTTAGAGTTTCTACGTTGACTTAAAAATTTTAATTTAATTAAAATAAAAGAATTTTTGCTCATACCCTCACGAGCCTTTCATCATTCCAAGCAAAAATAAAATATGACATGTAAGAAATAATGATAGAAAAATATATCATTTCTACTATACAATCAATTAAATTTAAAATTCAAATTGAAAGTCTATGTGGTAAGTGACACTTAATATTACATCCCAGGGTCCATAAAAAAAGTAAAGTGGTCGGGAACCACTGACAATAACCTAGATTTAACTCCTAAGATTAAAGTGACATTGAGAATGGGATTCTTTTGGATTTTTACTTCTTCGTCCTTCTGTGGGCTCCTTGAATTCATCGGGTCTGGATATCCAAATGAAAATAAACTTCCCTCAAAAGGGGTGTTCATTGGAGCTAAGCTAATAGCCTCGTAGGCCAGAGTTACCTAGTGGTAACTTGTATAGTTAAGAGAATTTAATTTGTTAAAGTTTAAAGGTTGATAATTTTGATAAAATTGATTGGTTACTGATTTTTAAAATTAGATTAAAGTTTTATGGGTTTTTAGATTAAATATTGAAACTTTTGAATTATTTTAATTATTTAAATACATTAATTAAATAGATAAAAATTTGACTTTTTGATTTAGTTAATTTCTAGAAAGTTAATATTTTTTTTAATATTAAACATTAGGATGATTAATTAGACTCTAAGTTAGTTGCATTTGGATTTTTCTATATTTAGTTAT
>NW_021319004.1:5477549-5511045 GCF_001605985.2 Dendrobium catenatum | reverse complement strand
AATTTGAATTTTATTTTAAATATTTATGTTAATATTTAATTATATAATTGTTAAATATAAAATACTTAAATTTTAAAATCATTTTATGCTATTTTTTAGATTTAAAATGAATTTTTTTTTAATTTTCTAAATTTTTGGTAATTAAATAGTTTTAAAGTTAATCTAAAACCACTTAATTAGCTCTGGTGATGCCGGTGCTGGAATAATGACATGCGTCTCAGTGGGATTCATCGATCCGTACTGTGGGTAATCTTAGAGAATGATTGAAATTTTAAACACAAGTTGAGGATATGAACAGAAGAAATGGGGAATACATTTGCTGATCTAATAAGCACTTAATAAGAAGCTAATTAGTCATAAGTGTACTAAGCTAGGTTTGAGGTATTACCTCAATCTAACTGTTAGTTCTTGGGGATTTTGGTTTCTTTGAGCTTATTGAATATCCATGCATAGTTCCTTAGATGAAATCACAGTCTGATAAGCTATAGATTGGGAGTTCTCAACCATAGAGGGACCTCATGCTTAAGTGCTCAGAGAGTAGTCGATGATGAGCTTTTAATGGTTGGATCTAGCTTGGAATGTCTAGAGAAGAGCCTCTAGAGGTAACATGAATAGAGTTATGGTCTAGAGAAGGTAAGGTTAATGAGAGAAGACTAGGTTTTGAATGAGACTCCTTCTGAGTCTTTTGGCTAATTCAAAAGATTCCAGGTTGATTAGAGGGTTGGGATTAGTTTGGCTATATCTCCTGATATATACCACTTGTCCCAAAGCGGTTAGAGCAGCAGGAAATCCAAGGACCATTAGTATAATTATGTGTAAAGTTGGTTTTGTCTTAACACGGTTTATTGGGACCATAAGGCTTGATTAAAACTTAACTTAGACATTAGGGCTAGTTTAGGACTGTTCTAAAGGCCACTTAAGCTACTAGTGTTTGTTTGCATCAAAGGATTAAGGGATTTTAGTTTATTTGACCATTTAAACCTCATAAAGCCCTTAGGAGACTTGTTGATTGGGTTGACCAGCCAACCAATCCTCATGGCTGATGAGGTGTATGGAGGGAAGGCTTGATGAGCTGATGTGATGGTTTAAAAGGGGTTTGAAATAATCAAATTGAAGTTTGAGTGAATTGACATGTGTGTGAGGATTTAACCATAGTTTAGGGGTTAAATAAGTCAAAATTCATAGTGTTTGACTTATGATGTGTTCAAATGTGTTTTAATCATGTATGGGAATGGGTTGGAAGCTTGAAAGGTTTAATTAAGTTAGGTGGGTTAAAATGACTCATCTTGATATGGGTTGACTATACACATGGGTTTGACAAAGTTATGAAAGTTTATTAGGGATGTTAAGCCCTTATGAACTGGCCCAAGGCTAACCAAGAGGGGGAGAGAATTGGTATTTTTAAAAAAATCTTTTAACCAAAGCACAACAAAGCTCAAACCAAAATCACCACAGAAAAACAAGTGCAGAAAAACTTAAGTGCGGAAGCAAGAAAAAGAATACAAGGGTTTATAGTGGTTCGGTCAACTCGACCTACGTCCACTCCCCGGAGGTGCCCTCTAAGTATTGCACTACCAAAGTGACTCTCCTTTTGCTCCCACAGCAAGGCGGAGAAGCCCTTACAAAAACCTCCTTTTTGCCACCCCCGACAAGACAGAGAATCCGACTCCTTTTGCTTCCTCCTGAAGCAGGAAAAGAATCTTGATTGATCACTGAAGCTTACCTCTCCCATCCCATCCAAGCACAAGAGACTCTAGTGGAAGAAGAAGTGGAATAATGCTTGGAGCAACCCTTGTGAATCTCCCTCATAAGCTTCCCCTCACAAGATCCTATCTCTCTCTCTCCCTCTCTCCTCTAGGCTTTCTCAGGTCAAGACAGCAGCAAAAGATTATTCAAAATATTGAACAATAGCCCTTAAATAAAAGAGCTTCAAAATAGCTCATTAATTGAAAGTTGCCGACATTATTATCCAGGACGATAGTAATATCGTCCTGTACTATCAGTGCAATTTGAGCCTAATGAGCCGGGATGATCTGGGATGAATAGAAGAAAGTTGTTCATATCGTCCAGGACGATAATAAATCATCTTGTACGATTAGTTCAAATCACAGACTATAGGCCAGACAATCGCTCTGAAAAGAGTTCTGGACGATTCCAAAAATAGCTTGATCGTCCAGGATGATTAGTTCAAATCAGGGAGAAATCGTCCAGAGCATCGCCCGGAATTTGAGCTGGCCGATCCTAATCATCCAGACAATTGCCCGGAATTTGAGCTATCCAATTCTGATCGTCTAAGAGAAACTAAGGTTTTTTGGTCTGATCATCCCGGCCGATCTTACGATCATCCAGGACGATGTGATCGTATTAATCATCCTTAATTGCTTTCCTTAAATGCCAGATTAATTTAGGCATAATTGTATCATATCGTCCAGGACGATATACAATCATCCTGGCCGATTTCCAAAAATAAAGAATGCCTAAATAGATCATGGTGGTTGATTCTTTCTGTTTTGAGCCTATCATCCTGGCCGATCGGCTAATGACGGCTGCCTTAACAAGATGCTCTGATTAGGGTTTCTGTTTTGAACCCGATCATTCAGGACGATAATAATATCATCCGGGATGATGCGAGTAAAAACAAAAATTCTAAGTCAGACAGAAAAATCACTCAAGTGTGTGTGTAGGGTTGCTTTGCATCAGAACACTTCAATGGTTACAATTGACTCAATAAGGGGAATGGAAAAAGAAAAATACAGACTAACTCAGACCTAGTCTACCCAATCTTGAGCTGGTTTTGATTGTCGTCTGATCTAGTGGCCCTGAAATGTTAGTAGAAAAAGACGGTCGTAGAGAAATAAGAGTGTTTACTAATCATCAAAACATAATCCATGAAAACAGATTTGCAACAAGTTAAACATAACAAGGTTAAGTCATTAAAAGTTTTAGATGGATTTAAAGTTTCAAGCATGTATGTCTGGAGATTTGATGGAGTTTAAATGGGTTGAGCTAAAAGAAAGCATTGATTGGACTCAATTGGATCTCTTTTGACTAGACTTGGGCCTAGTTGACTTGGTCAACTTTTGACTGATTCAGGTCGGCCAATCAAGCCCAAGTCACTATGAGAGTGTCCAAAAGGAGTTTTGAAGAAGTTTAAAAGGATTTAAGGCTTGATCTAATATAGGAAAGCTTAAGGATTAATTTGGTCAACCTAGGTTGACTTGGTCAATAAGTTGACCCAAAGCTAGGATTTGACTTCAATAGGTTTGAAGTGATGTTTAGAGACCAATGGAGGTAGTCCAATGGTCTTGTTAGTCATTTAACTCAAATTGACTTTTTGGACTCTTAAAGGGCTTCTTAGTAAACCAGGTTGACCCAGGCCTGGGTTTCGATCCAACAAGTTTGGTTTGATATTTTGAGTTCAATTGAAGTGGTCTCATACAAATATGATGCCTTCTAGATTAAAATGGATATTCAAGCCCCTAAGGGATATTTTGGTCAAAACATGTTAACTTGGTTAACCAAGCTTGAGTAGAGTCTAAGTTTGAGTCTTATACATTCCTAATGATATTTAGGATGTATTAGAGGAGGGTATATAGTTTGATTTGATGTGGCCATGTTGAAGTTTGGAGAAAACTTCAAAATTTCCCTTAATGGGTATTTTGGTCATTTTGACCCTTGGTCAACTGGGGGTTAAAGTGGGTCCACAAAAATATAGTTTAATGCTTAACACATAATGATCAAGGGATTGGATGAGGTTAGAGGAATTGGAGATGGCTTTAAGGTTAAAATCTACATGGTAGAGGGTCTAGTGACATATGCTGTAAATATTTGAAGGTTTAATAGCCTTTGGAAATAGATTCAGTTCCTAAGGCTAGAGATTTCATAATGAGCCCAAATTTGGTGAGCTGACCCTAGAGACATACCTAATAAATATTTAATTGATAGAACATGATTTGGAGGTTATTTTATTGGGGTTTGAAATATTTGAAAAATCACTAAAAAAAAGGCTTTTTGGACCTAGGCCTTTAGCCTTAGATTTGATCTTGATTTGAGCTGGGTTTTGAATTTGATTGCTTGGATTTGAATTATCCATATCAATAAAAATCATATAGATGATTGTAAATGACTGAATAGAATTGAAATTTGATATAAGGCTGGATTAACTAAAGTCTGGGTTGATTGAAGATCATGATTTTCTTAGAGTATGGACTAGCTTGAAATCTCGAATGATTTGAGGTCTGGATTGATTTGAGGTCAAAATTTATCTAGGGTAAAAATTAATTTGAGGTTTGGATTGATCTTGGGTTTGGATTGATTTGAAACTTGAACAAGTTGAGTCCTAAATTAAAATCTAGATGGTTGACACATGGAGCTTTTATCAACCATTAGATAAATTAGGTGGGATGTGGATTGGTCCTGATGACCACATATAAAAATGAGGTCAACAATGGGATGTTGAGTTTCTCATCCGATTTGATCATGATCATCCATTCCAAACTGTGCGAATCAGATTGTCATGATCATCGTCGATGTAGATAACTTTCCATTCACATGGCATCACATGTTTGACCACGACCATCTAATGATTGGTGATCATTGTGCCACCATGCTAATGATTGCCCAGATGGATAATTAAATAGAAAAATAGTTAGAAACTAAAAAAATCATAATAAATTTATTTTTGAGCCAAAATTATAATACGTATATAAATTCATAATAATGAGATCTATCAAATAAAATAAATTTTAAGTTTATTTCTCAAGTATTTAAAAATTAATTTTAATTATTAAATTCACTAATTTAATTAAATTAAACCTAAAATATTTCTCAATTTGAGCTTAAATTTGGCTAGCGTGTATTAGGGGAAGTTCCTTACATCCTCTAATTTTCTTTGGTTGATTTGATTCCTCATTTTCCTGTAATTTATTTTACAAACATATGGGCCATGAATTGATCTAAATGTTTGTAAATTCATTAATTTTAATCCATAGAGAATTAGGACATAAAATTTATATGGTGTGTTTAAATACTTGCAAGTGTTAGACATAGTTAATCGCAAGCCTATTTGAATAGTAGGGATACCTAGGGAACTAAACTTAAGGTTTGCCGTAGAAAACTTAAAAAAAAATACTAGAAATAATCCCCACATCCAATAGGGATAAAACTCATACCTAGAAAATTCAATGACACCATAAACCCTAGAAATTAATTTAACCTTAATTTGAGCTTATTAGGTCACCTAATTAACAAACCCTAAAATTAGTTCCCTTTTTGTAGTTGATTTTTTTTAATTCATAATTAATAAATAAATGATAAAAAATCTAAAAGTATTTACAATTAACATAAAATTAAACCTATTATTAACAAAAATTAAAATCACTTTCAATTTGATTAAAATTAACATTAATTTAAAAATTATCTTTATTAAACATTAATTAAATAAATAATAAAAAAGAAATATTTAATTAGATTATTCCAAATTCTTAGGTACTTATACATTGGTTATCCTTAACTAATGATATCAATTACTTGAACATTTGGGATTAATTTGGTTAATAAAATCTAATCCCAAAGTTTTTCTATGAGGAAGGGATTTAAATAACTAATAATAAATAAAATTAAAAAAAAAAAGTTATAATAAATTTTAAATTAATTAAACTTAAATCAATAAATAAAATTAAAAATTATTAATATTTAAATAAAATTTTTAAATAAAATTAAAATATTAGATTTTAATAATTAAAATAAATTTATTAAATATTCGAATAAAACATTAAAAATAAAAAAATAAATAAAATTAAAGAATATTAATTTATATTTAGAACATTAAAAATCAAATTAAATCACTCAAATTATCTCTCTTAAACTCAAGTAAATTAAATCAAACAAACTTAAATTTCAATTTAATATATTAAACCACTTAATAAATATTTAAACTAAAATAAATAAAAAAGACTTTTATGTATTGTGTTTACCTCCTTTCAAAAGGCATAATTACATTGGATTCATAGCCCTTCAATAAACCTTTTAACAAACTAAAGCCTTATACATTATGCTTGATTTCTTTCGAAGGGCATATATATATATGGCTTAAGAGGTAAGGTACTTCAACTAACACATTCTTCATAATAATTACTTCTTAAATCACCTAATAAATTATTAATAAAACTCAAGGACTCTATATAAGCAATCCATCTTATATGAGGGAATGATAGCATTATAATTATGAGCCTTAGGAATTATAGGTTATTGGCTTCCTCATTTTAAAGTCATTAGCTTAGAGGGTTCTTTAAAATTAAATAATCAATTCAAATATTCTAAAATACAAATAATAAAATACTAAACCATTCAAACTTAAACTTTAATCAAAAGCCCCTATTTTGTTTAATAAACAAAAAATTTTAGATCAATATAACTTAAATAATAAAACCCCATTAGGATATATCAAAGCTACATAACCTTCTTCACGTATTATAAATGGTTTTCTAGGGCAATTAATTCTAGTCTAGTCTAAGTTGGTGATTATTCTTATTCTCATGTAAATGCCTTGCTTAGATGATATCTTATATTTATTTACTAACTTTTTAGCACTCTGAATGTTATACAAGTTTAATTTTTGTTGGTGCACTTTAGTCTTTATTAGGATGTACTAGTTTCATTTTATTCTTATATACCTACATTATACTCTTTTATTACTTGCTTTAGTACTTTTATCATTTGCAAGAGTTAGTGTAGAACATAATTAGGATATGATGTAAATGTAAAGTGTCATTGTAAAAGTAGCTTAGATATAAATTGAGTTATAAAGGGTCAATAAATTGTAATGGTTAAAAAATATTTGCTTATGCATATATAAGACTCCAAAAGACAATTCCCTCTCCTTTGGAGGATATTCTCTTTTCAAATTCTATAGAACACTCAGAGCTAGAATATGATAAACAAATACTTTTAAATCAATATCTTATAAGCATAGAAAACCAAGTTTATCATGGTGGAGCCTAGATGCCTTACTTTCTTGTAAACCCTGGATTATACATAAATCTTTTATAAATGAAATGAAAATTTTCTTTTATATTGTTTACTTTTACACCCAACTCTTCATACTTCATAATACATGTATTGTGTTCATATGGTTGATAGATAACATTAGAGGGTAGCCTTTTCAAAATTTTATTTCATTGTACATGTTTCAAACTTTGTAGGAAAATGTATGCTAGTTATAGGAAGATTCAATAGTGGTATCATACACATGAATGCCTTTACGCAGTCATGTATACATACATGCATTTTATTTTCTATAGCATACACTAGCTTACTGCACACACCATCGACAAGGAATAAGGAGCCCAAGAGATGAGGATGACATAGTTTTCCTACGGGTTAGGGTTGTTATATTGTTGACTTTTCTTAGAAAATCTTTAGAAAATTTTAGAAAAATTAGTTTTGATTAAAAATAAAACTTAGAGTTTAAGGCATCTTTACGTCAAAACTACATTAGTTAGGTGCATTTAATCGATTCATATTACTAAAATCCGATTATAAATATGAACGAGAATCTTTAAATCTAATGTAAAAAATAGCTATCTTATTTGGATGCATTAGATTCAAAATTCATGGTTTTAAAATTATGTGCTTAGTTTGTCAGTTTGTAGTGCACTCCAAGTGAGAATAAGTTCAGATGTATTTGCACCCCTTATGTTTCCTTTCATAATGATTATCCTGATCTCCATATGAATTTTATAAACTCTCAAAATCATTTTAAATTGATTAAAAATTTTAATCCTAATTTATTAAATCTTAAATTTAAAATAAGTCTAACCTCCACTTTAATTGAATGTTTTCTCTTCAGAGGTGTAATTAACTGTAAAGGATTGCCTCTATAGGAACCAAAAGGGCCCATATTAAAATGAACCATATCTTAGTTCCTTTCTAAGACATAGGAAAAATCTTTTGAATACAGATTATGACATATCCTTGGTTAGTTTTATTTTCAAAATAATAGGTGAATATTTATTTTATCCTTCAAGTTGAATTAAATATTCCTTATGTTGTGTTTGATTATGAAAATAAAATTCATTTCTCTTTTCAAGTCAATTTTGAAGCATTAGTCTATCTCTCGAGATAGAATAATATTGGTTATGCGAATTTATTTAATGAAATATTAAAATGAATCAGTGGCACATTTATTTGCCCACACTAAAAGTTTGAGTAGGTTGTTAAACCTAATACAACTGCCCCAAGGCTAATCAAGGGGGGGGGGGGGTTGAATTGGTAATTTAAAAATTCTTTTTGATTTTAAAAAATTGATTTAAGATATTTAACACAATGATAATTTTTTCACAAAATATTTTTCAATCACAAAAATTAAAGTGCAAAAAATAAAAATGTAGTAAAAAGTAAAAGAATAGAAGAACAGTAAATTTTATAGTGGTTTGGTTCAACTAGACCTATGTCTACTCTCTGAAGATACTCATTGTTCAGGTATTGCACTAAATCAATAGTGAATCTCCTTTTGCTCCCACAACAAGGTAGAAAAGCAATTACAAAATCTCTCTTCCACCAACTTGGTGCGATAGAGTACCGACATCCTTTCTTATCTTCTCGTTGATGGTAGAGTACCAATATCCTTTCTCACCCTCCTAATGATGGCAGAGTACCAACATCCTTTCTCACCATCCTGGTGACGGGAGAGTACTAACATTCTTTCTCACTCTCCTGGTGATGGAAAAGTACCATAGTCTTCTTTAAAAATCTTCTCTCAAAATCCTTTAAGGAAGTAGGGAGAAACTTAAAGAACAAATAAGATATCCTTACCTTTGGGAAACCTTATGAATCCCCTCATAAATTCCTCTCAAAAGATCTCTAAATCTTCACTCCTAAAACACTCTCCTTTTCCACTCTTGAAAGAAATTTATAGCCAGATCATAGGATTGTCAGTTTTTAAGACACTTATATATGAAATACAAGAAAATTCATCCAAAAAATTGAAAATTTCAACTTGAATGATGTACTCAGATCATACAGTACAATCACACTTCATCTATATGAATAGTTCAAAAACTCCATGTATGATCCTATACGAACTTGGTTTCATACTCTATCAGTCATCTATACAAACTGACATCTACTATATAAATAGCTCAAAATTGAACAAGTTCATCCAGTATGATTACGTACGAACCTATTTCATGCACTATGAATCGTTTGTACAAACCCCACTTCATACATTATGAACTATTTAAACAAATCATACTTCATTTGGTATGAACATATACTTTGTGAGTCATCTATACGAAGCCAACATCGTATATTACGATCAGATCAAAAATTAATGAGATCATTTTGGATAAAATAGTACGCACCTATTTCATACTATGTCTGTCATTTGTACAAACTCAATATCATACAATACGAACAGTTCAAAAATTGATGCGTTCATTTGGGATGAACTAGTACGTCCTCATTTTATACTATATGAATCATCTGTATAAAGTATTATCGTATATTATGAACATTATAAAAAAATCTTGAACATGATTTGATTAACTTTGTTTTGGATGAACTCCATGACAAACCTTCCAGTATAATTTGAAAATCATACAGTATGATTAATTTTAAAAATTAAAGTTTTGTCTCACTCCCCTAGTGTGTTTGTGCACGGTTACCCAACTACAATCATACTCTCACAGACTCAAGAAAAGTAGAAAAATTACAGACTCTATTTCATAAAACCCTAATCTATTTTTTCTTAAAGTCTTTGATAATATGAAGTATAATTTCCCTAAAATATTAGTACACACAAACTATATAAAGAACATATGTCCATTATATGTTAGGAGAAACAATAATCATAATAATAATATTTTGGTATCATATAAAAATCACATTATATAAAAAAATGTAATCTTGAAATCTAAGTTGTAATAATCTCCCCGTTTTTGATGATAGCAAAATAATTATTGTTTGAGTTAACACTTAAGATCATTTTTCTCCTAAGCTCGCCCTCAAAGAATAAAAAATTAAAAATAAGGTATTCTAATGAAAATCAAAATAAAAACAAATCCTAAACAAATTAAAAAATATATAAAGAAAAACACAACAAACAACTAGACACAACAATAAGATATTTTGCAAGTCCTAATAATAAAACATACATTCACACTAGACGTAACAATCAACAACAATCAAGGACAATCAATAACATAACAACATTCATAACTACATAACCATCAAAGACATAACAATAAAACACACTAAACACACAAGATTAAATTACACAATCAAATAATAAAAAATGACTCCCCTTTTTACAACAATAAAAAAGGAAGTACCTCTTGAAAGGATAAGTTTCTATTGATAAATCAAATAGATGATGAAGAAGAAGATTTTAAACTATTTGCAAAGACAACATTAACATCCTAATGCAAAAAGAAAAGTCTCAAATTTTAAATCAAAGAATAATTAAGACAAGAAAAGTCAACCAGGTTCATAGTTCATTCTAGACATATTAAATAAAAAAAATTATTGCAAAATTGATGAAATTAAAGATTAATTAGTGTTGCGGATCAATGGTTTATGATTTTGATGATAGCAAACATTCTTATTTCTATACGACTACCTTATATACTGTCATTTCAGGTTCACATGATCAGACTGTAATTTGGAACCAGCTCAAGATTGGGTAGACTAGGTCTGAGTCAGTTTGTACACTTTTTCCTTTCTTGAGTCTATTGTATTTGTTGTGGCTCATGATGCTTTGTAACGTATAAGAGTTTCTGACTGTTCCCTAGAGTTTACTGTTTTTGGTAACATCGTCCTAGAGGATATTTATATATGCCGGGACGATCTGTTTAAAAGCAGAAACCCTAATTAGGGCATCCTCATTAAAGAAGCTGTCATTATGCAAAACACATCGTCCTTGATGATTTTGTATCAGCTAGGACGATAGGCTCAAAACAGAAAGAATCAGCCGCCAGATCTATTTAAGAATTACTTATTTTTGGACATCGTCCTGGTGGATCGTCCAGGACTATAAATTAACGTCCAGAATGATCCAGGGCAAATTTTCCAAAATTTCTCTGGAATTTAAGGAAAGCAATTATGAATTGATTTCACGGTCAAATCGTCCTAGACGATCAAAAAATCGTCCTGGACGATCGCAAAATCGTCCAGGATGATATGTTGGACGATTGGTCATCGGATAGCTATTTTTTAGGGCGATGTTGAGGACGATATTCCACAATTTGTATTGATCGTCCTGGACTATATGATTAAATTTCTTATGATAGTTTCAAATCGTCCTGGCTGATTGGGCTTAAATTGTATTGATCGTATAGAACAATATTCTTATCATCCTGGACGATAATGTCGGCAACTTGCATTAATGAGCTCATTTTGAGAGCTTCTATTTAAGCTTTGACAAGGCACTTTGTAAGTGTCTTTGGCAGCCATTATAGCTTCATTCTTGTGGGGGAAACTTGAAGAGAAAACTTGAAAGGGAGTGAGGAACGGGTGAAGTCTGAGAGAGGGAGAAGATCCTGTGAGGGGGGACTCAAGAGAGTGTGGAGGGGGATTCCACACGGTTGCTCCGGTAGGCTTGCACCTTAATACCGTCGGATTCAAGGCTTGTCTCGAGGGAAGTTCACCAAAGAAGATCTCTTCGGTGTCAAAGGACCCAGCGACTCCGCCGCACCGGGGAAGGTGGAAGTGATTTTGTAAGGGCTTCTCCGCCTAGTTGTGGGTGCTAAAGGAGAGACACTTATTTTAGTGCAATACTTGGAGGGTGCCTCCAAGGAGTGGACGTAGGTCAAGGTTTGATCGAACCACTATAAATCCGGTGTGTTCTTTCTTATTATTTGCTTCCGCATTTAATTTCCGCATCGTTGGTTTTGATTGTGGTGAATCTTATTTTTGGATTTAAGATTGTGTTATTTTAGTTTGTACTTTGCTTAAAGTTTCTTTTGTACCAATTCACCACTCTCTTTATTTAGCCTTGGGCCAATTTTATAGGGCTTAACATCCCTAATGAACTTTCAATTAGTTTCTAATTCAATAGTGCAGATTATTATTAATTAAATTGATATGAATAAGAGATGGAAAGATAAAGGATAGAACTGAATGAAACTTTCAATTGGTGACATTGCACAACGTTTTAATTTTTTACACACTTTGAGCATCTTTTCAATTTGAGCTAATTTTGTGCCTCTTTTCACTTTGGTGAACATTGCGTATCTTTTTAAACTTGTGGCACATTTTGTGCTTTTTTTCAATTTTTTGAATGCTTTGTGCATCTTTTTATATTTATGATCATTTCAATATTAATAAATCTTAAAACAAATTCCAATCATTAATAAAAATAAAAATATTGAAAAAGAAATAAAAAAAATAAAACATCACTTTGCAATAATTATTGTTAAATAATATTTGTCTATAAGAAATGAAGTTGATATTCTAATTTACAACCAACTATAATTTAATTTTAAATTTTGAAAAATTAAATTTTTCAAGGAAATTATATTTTAGAGTAAAGTATTTTAAAATTTCATTCTAGAGATCAACTACATTTGATTAGTCTATAAAAACTTGAAATAATTCAATAAGGATAATTTCAACATAATGCAAAACATCATTCCATTAAACACTTGTAATACATACAATCAATACATCATACTAGAAGAGGAAGAACCACATCATAGTAAAGCCAACACATGAGATCAAAAAAGAAAATAACATAACAATAAGTATAACAGAAAAATCTCAACAAAAATCCTGAGGGACCCTAGTCTGGAGGTGACTAAGGGGTAAACATCATAAAGTAGATATTTATCATAACTACTTACATGTTAATAGAGTCAAATTATCCTCTAATCCACCCCATGTCTTTATTATACCTCACATCCTATTGGTTTAGGTGAGTCTCAATTTGATCAAAATATTGATAAAAAATTCCAGTCTATCAAAATGCTAGGCCATTTCTTGATAAAAATGCTGATCGATTCCAGGAGCAAGTGCAGGTGCTGGAGCAAGTGCTCCTTCTTCATCAAATTCTTCTCCCTCAATTTTTTGGTCATAGTTAAAAAGTGCACAAAAAGAAGTATCTGTAAATTAGATAGGAAGCTGAGTAGGAGGATCATAATGAATTAGGTTATACTTCTTTACCAAAATGTAGGCTACCAAATGTCCTAAAGCCATATTTTTCTTTTTCCTATAATGAGGGTGAACAATGTTAGAAAGTTTATAGATATAATCCATAATCTATTGGGCTTCATCTATAGGACTGTTGGTCATGATAAGGTATGCAACTATAGATAATAAAGGAGTTAGATTGATACGATCACCAGCTTTAAGTATAATAGAAGTCCTCAAAATATGCTGGATGATCCTAACATTTTGGTTCAGGGTGTATACATAAGAAAGGTGATTGACTTGGGCAACACCTCTAAGAGTTTGATTAATTCCAGACTAGTTTAAATCAGATCTAGAGGTCATTGTGTGCGCCCTAACCCTTTCTATCCTAAGATTTAGGAAGGTGCCTAAATTTTCCTTGGTTATTTCTACTCGCTGCTTAAAGACATATGAATTCATCCCAGCGTGATCTTCATTCACTCTCATGTTTGCAAAGAAAAAATGAAATGTGTCATAATGATAGGTATAGATTAGAGTAAGGATAAAAGAAAATTGAGTTGATGAAAAAAGAGGCATAATTGGAAAGTTAATGTCTCTTTGAATTAGGAGACGAGATAGGATAATATTAGATTCAAAGTAATGACCATAATCTTCCTCTTTGTATTTCGATAGAAAGTTATCGTCGAGTCTACTTGAATGAGAGGAAGAGGCCTTAGAAGTTCATGGATGCTTTCTACTGCTAGCCATTTCTAGAGTAGGATACAAGATGGTTTGAGATTGAAGAGATTGTGAATAAAAACCATCAAATACCTTTCAATTTAAAGAAAAATGACCTATCATACAATACAAAAATTAGATCGTATGTATGATTTTAAAATCATACGGGATGAAAATAATTTCGTACATACGAATGAAAACTACGAAACTGAAATGATTTTTTTTAAATTGTCATTCCCAAGGAGTCATTTTGTACACCTTTTTGACCATACGATTGTACATACGAACACCTATTTATCCAGGATGATCAGAATAATAATAATTGTTTTTGGTGGTTAGGTTCATCCACATGAAAAATTGACAACAGGATCGTACAGTCAAAATGAGATTTTGTATGTACGATCTGTGAAAAAAGATTGATATTTGGAAAATCGTACCCAATTGTACAAATGAAAAATAATATATCATACAGTACAAAGATGAATTGTATAGTACGTTAGGCTTAAAAATATCAATTTTTTCTATTCAACTTAGGAAAAATATCATGTACAGTTTATAGAATTCGTACAATACCAAAATAGATCATATAGTACGAATGAAAATGAACTCAAGACATGATAAAAAAAAACTCTATTCAAAATCAAATCACCGAAGATCTATAACATGTAACAATGAAAACAAAAACAAAAAATAAACAAATACAAACTAGAGAAACAAATAACTACTAATAAAGAAACAAAGAAACAAAATAAACACATCAACATACATGAAATACATTACAAATCTAATTTGCAAAATTACTATTTTAAGCATTAATATCAATCTCATCTAGTCTGGTTCTTAAGGTGCTAAAAGTTTTAAAAGATAGTTGTTTTGTGAAAATATTTGCAGGTTGATTCTCAGTAGCAATATGATGTAATACAATTTCTTCTTTAACTATATGATCTCTAATAAAGTGATGATTTATATTTATATGCTTGGATCTAGAATGCTAAATATGATTCTTTGAAATACATTTGAAACTTATATAATCACAAAAAATTTAAATAGTGCCAATAAAAAATACTAAATCAATTTGTTATTATTTAACCAAAGAACATGTGCCACACAACAACTAAGGCAATGTATTCTGCTTTAGCAGTAGAAAGGGCTACTGAATTTTATTTTCTGCTAGACCAAAAAACTAAAAAGCTTCCTATGAATTGATATGTTCTAGAAGTACTTTTTTAATCAACCCTACACCCTACAAAATCTGAATCAGAATATCTAATGATTTTAAAAGAAGAGCTATTCTTAGGATACCAAATCCCTAAGTTTTGACTTCCCAAAAGATATCTTAGAATTCTTTTATTAGCAGTCAGATGTGATTCCCTTGGATCAACTTAAAATCTATCACATAAATAAATACTAAATATAGTATCTAGTTTAATAGCAGTTAAGTAAAGTAATGATCCAATTAATCCTTTAAATTTCTTTTTGATCAATAGATTTTCCCTTAAAGTCCTTATCTAACTATACTGAGGAACTCAATGGTGTACTTGTTAGTTTAGCACTATCCATTTCATATTTCTTGAGGATGTTCTTAATATACTTTGATTGGCTAAAAAATGTTCCATCCTCATTCTTCTTTATGCTAATACCAAGAAAAGTAGATTGTCTCCCATCAAACTCATTTTAAATTCACTACTTATTATTTTTGAAAAATCATCACAAAGATTTTTATTGGTGGATCTAAACAAGGTCTCATCAACATATATTTGAACAATGAGTATGTCATCTCCTACCCTTTTTAAGAAGAGAGTGGTGTACAATCTTCCTTTAACAAATTATCTTTCTAGTAAGAAAGTGCTTAGCCTCTCATACCAAGCCCTAGGTGCTTATTTTAGTCCATATAATGTCTTTTTCAATTTAAACATTTGATTAGGGAATTTTGAAATTTCAAAACCTGGAGGTTATTTAACATAAATATCCTCTTATATCACCCCATTAAGAAAAGCACTTTTAACATCTATTTGAAATAATTTAAAATCTTTAAAATAGGCAAAAGCTAGTAATGCTCTTATCGCTTTAAGTCTGGCTACAGGCAAAATTTTCTTCAAAATCAATTCCTTCTATTTGAATATTCCCCTTGGCAACTAACCTTGCCTTATTTCTAACCACTACACCTGAATCATTCATTTTATTTTTGAATACCCACTTATTTCCAACAACACTTTGATCTTTAAGTCTTTTAATTAATTTTCAAACATCATTTCTAATAAATTGATTCAATTCTTCTTATATGGCCAACATCTAAAATTCATTAAAAAGTGTTTGATTTATATTAGTGGGTTCAATCATTGATATAAAAGCTGAGTGATTCCCTTCTTTTCTAAGTCCATGCCTAGTTCTAACATCCTCACTTAGTTCACCTAAAATCAATTATTTAGGATGACTCTTAAAAAATTTCAATTCTCTAGCCAATGTATTTTTAATTCTAACATTCTCTTCAAAAATTGGCTTTTCAATTCCTTAAGAGATATCTTCAATTTGTTCTTCCTCCAACCTTGGCTCTTTAGAAATACCATATTCATATAAAACTACATGTGTGTTCTCCTCAACTACCAAAGTTATCTTATTAAAAACCTTATAGGATTTGCCAACATTAGAATATCTTCAAAAAAATTCCTTCATCAGATTTATGATCAAATTTTCCTAAAAGTGTTTTACCATTATTATGAATGAACACCTTACATCCAAAAATATGCAAATGTGAAAGATTAGGTGTTCTCCCTTTAAGAAGTTCATAGGGTGTCTTGTTTAACTTGGATCTAATGATTACCCTATTCAGAATATAACAAGCTATACTAACCACTTCAGCCCAAAAATATTTTACAAGTGAATATTCAGCCAACATGGCTTTAGCGACTTCTATAAAAGTTCTATTTTTCTTTCAATAACCCCATTCTATTGAGGGATCCTAAGTACTAAAATATTGTGATTAATTCCTTACTCTCTACAAAAATTATTAAATTTTTTATTTTCAAATCTCCTATATGATCACTTTGAATTTATAAAATTTTACATCCTAGATTTCTTTGATTCTAAGTAGAAAATTTTTTAAATTTATCAAATGATTCACTCTTATGAAATAAAAATTTGAACTGAGTAAATCTTGAAAAATCATTAATGATTATATATCCAAAAAATTTACCTCATAGACTTATAGTGCTAACCAGTCCAAAAAGATCCATGTGTATGAATTCTAGTGGTTTGCTAGTTCTAAAATCTTTTATTGAATGAAAGAAGGATTTCACCTATTTTCCTAATTGACATGCATCACACAGGTGATCCTTAGTGAAGTCTAATTTGGGTATCCCTCTAATATAATCTTTTTGAGTAATCTTCCTAAGATTTTTCATGCTTGCATGATAAAGTCTTCTATGCCATAACTATAATTCATCAGTGATTGTTTTGAGACAAAAAGTATTAGAAGAACTAATAAAGTTTAAATCAAGCATGTATAAGTTATTTACCATATTTTCATACAACACATCAATTCCATTTTAGCTTATAATGTATCTTGTAGGGAAATATTTAACATTATAACCCTTATCACAAAGCTGACTAATACTTAATAAGTTATGTTTTAAACCTTCAACCAATAATACTTTATCAATAAAAAAATTATTCTTATTGCCAATCATACATGTACCTACCACTTTCCTAGTGGTATTATCTCCTAGTGTCACTTTTCCTCCATTCATGGCTTCCAGAAATATGGATTGAGTTGTATCTCTAGTCATGTACTTCGAACATCTATTGTCTAGGTACTAAATACTCTAACGAGGACTTGTATGAGAGTGTTTAGATAAAATTATTAAATGTTTGACTTGGGAACCCAAATGAATTTGGGTTCATCTCTTGGAAATGATAATCTATACACATTTTTAATATGCTATATTTTATGCATCTTGGGTTTCCGCACTAGAAGCTTTTTATTATAAATTATACAAGTGTGAGAGATACGACTAATCATTCCACATGAAAAATCTTTAACATTAGAAAAAGGTTTTACTAAACTATGTGAGTTATACTGCCTTTTCCTAAATTTTGAAATTTTATGCTTTTGATCAGGTTTGGAAAATTATTCAAGTATAGGAGGTGTCATGTTTTCCTTATAAGCTTTCAATTTTTCTTTTAGATATGAGTGCACTTTCTAGAAAAGCATTTCCAACTTTTAACTCATGTTCTCTTTCATTTGATTCATCTATAAACACCTTACATTCATTTTTAAGAACGGTATAAGATGTTTTCAATAAATCATATTTTTTATTCAAATCATCAAATTCATCCACTAATGTCATGTGGTTGCTATATATTGATGTATGATCTTTTCTAAGGATTTCATGCACTTTTTGTATAATTAAAAATTTAATATTCAATTTAGAATGTAGTTTCTTGAGTTTCCTATATGCAATATCTATTTTCTCAAGAACTTCCAATAAATCTTCATAGGATAAATCACATACCTCCTCTTAATCTAACTGATCAAGCTTGTTTTCCATTAAGCACAAGTTTATGACATCCTCTTTTGCTTCTATTTCTGAGGAGTATGAAGCTGAGTCAACCTATAAATCTCTCTCCAATCTTTTCTTGCCTTTGCTAATATTTATTTTCTCTTCAACTTTCTCATTGTTAGCATTAGCTTTGATTCAGGCAATCAAATTTAATATGTCAAGGCTTCATGTATTCCTAACAAATTATGTCATTAGAAACGGTTGTATTCTAATGGAACTTACCCTTATTCCACTGCTAACGTCTTCGTTACTTTCTTCTTAGGAAACTTTTGAATTGCCTCGTCATGAGTGTAATATCATCTTAATTTTTACGCTATAACTATGACTTTTTGAGTCATCCACTTTCAACATGATATTTTTCTCCTTGCACTTGCCACCTGCATCAATCTATCTTTCTGCCACTCCTTACTCATTAGCATTATTAATCTAAGAAGATTGTCAATAGAATAAATAGTTAGGTCTTTTGACTCAGTTATGATAATTATCTTTGCATCAAAAGTAGCAGTTAAACAATATAGAATTTTATTAACTTTTTTAAAATTTGTTAATTCCCTACCTAAAGCATACAATGAGGTGACTATCTATGTTAAATGAGTATACATGTCACTGATTGATTCATTCAATTTCATGCAAAAAAGTTTGTAGTCATGTAATAGAAATGTTCAATCTGGATTGTTTCACCTCATGAGTTCCTTTATATATTATGCAAAGTCTATCTCAAATTTCTTTTCCAATTTTATAGGTTGAAACACACAAATAATCCTCAGATTTCTGGGCACCAAAAAATTGTTTAAATATTTTATATTTAACTGATATAATTCTTTTTCCTCTACTGCCCAATTACTAAATAGTATTTCATTCCTAATGCCATCAATAAGTCTAGTGGGTCTAGTGTAACCTTTATGTACTTAAATCCAAATGTGATAGTCAAGTGATTGCAGAAAAATAGACATACGAGTTTTCCAAAAGTTAAAAAGAATGTTATCAAACAGCGGTTGTCAAGTGATCGAATATCCTTAAAGAGTGTAACAATTTCCAAAAGTGGCCATGGTCGATTTTCAAAAAGTTGTCTAAACCTTAATTTTTGAAATACGCTCTAATAGTACTTGAAAGTTTGAGTAGCTTCTTAGACCTAATACAACTGTCCCAAGGCTAACCAAGAGGAGGGTGAATTGATAATTTAAAAATTAGCTTGGATTTTATAAAATTGATTTAAGATATTTAACACAATGATAAATTTTTCACAAAATATTTTTCCACCGTAATAATATAAAGTGCATAAATTAAAAATGAAGTAAAAAGTAAAAGAATAGAAAAACACCAAATTTTATAGTGGTTCAGTCGAACTAGACCTACGTCCACTCCCTAAAGACTCATTCTTAAAGTATTACACTAAATCATAAGTGACTCTCTTTTTGCTCCCACAACAAGGTGGAAAAGCCCTTACAAAACCTCTCTTCCACCAACCTGATGCTACAGAGTATCGACGTCCTTTCTCACCCTCATAGTGATTGCAGAGTACCAACATCCCTTCTCAACCTCCTAGTGATGATAGAGTACCAACATCCTTAATCATCCTCCTGGTGATGGTAGTGTGCCAATGTCTTTTCTCACCCTCCTGGTGATGGTAGAGTACTGTGTTCTTCTATGAAAATCTTCTCTTAAAAGCCTTCAAGGAAGTAGGGAGAAACTTGAAGAACAAACAAGAGATCCTTACCTTTGGGCAACCTTGTGAATCTCCTCACAAATTTCTCTAAAAAGATCTCTCAATCTTCACCCCTTAAACACTCTCCCAAACACTCTCCTTTTCCACTCTTGAAAGCAATTCAAAACCAAATCATAGAAGTGTCAGTTTTTAGGACACTTATAAATGAAAGATAAGAAAAACCATCTAGAAAACTGAAAATTTCAACTTAAACATACTTAGATTATATTGTACAATCGAACTTCATATGTATAAATAGTTCAAAACTCCATATATGATCATGCATGAACTTGATTTTATACTCTGTCAGTCTTCTATACGAACTGACATCATACTATATGAAAAAATCAAAATTGAATAAGTTCATCTAATACGATTATGTACGAATATATTTCATACACTGTGAACCATTTTTATGAACCCCACTTCGTATAGTATGAACTATTTAAACAAATCATGCTTTATTTGGTGCAAATATGGACAACCCTATTTTGTACTCTATAAGTCATCTGTTTGAACCAAGCATCGTACAATATGATTATATAAAAAATTTATGAGATCATTTTGGACAAACTAATACGCATCCATTTCATACTCTTTGAGTCATCTGTACGAACTCAACATCATACAAAACGAACATTTCAAAAATTGATGCATTCATTTGGGATTATCTGGTATGTCCTCATTTAATACTATGTGAGTCATCTATATGAAATATTATCATGCAGTACAAACAGTACAAAAAAATCTTGGGCATGATTTGATTAACATCATTTTGGAGGAACTACCATGACAAATTGTCCAGTACAATTTGAAAATTATACAATACGATTAGTTTTAAAAATTAAAGTTTTACTCACTCTCCAGCGTGTGTGTGTGTGCATAATTACTCAATTACAATCACATTCTCTCAAACTCAAGGAAAGTAGAAAAATTACATACTCTATTTTAAGAAACCCTAATCTAATCTATCTTAAAGTCTTTGACAGTATGAAGTGTGATTTCCTTGAAATGTTAGTACACACAAACAACACAAAGAGCATATATCTATTATATGTTAGGAGAAACAGTAATCTTAATAATAATATTTTGATATCATAATCACATTATACAAAAAAAAGTAATCTTGAACTCTAAGTTGCAACACACACCATCTTAATACATAACTCTACCTCTCTTTCTGGAACCAAACCATATAGCTTTTTAAGAAAAACATCTAGGAATTTCTTTATCACATGAATATTTTTAATACCCTTAATAGACTTGTTCAAAACTCTTAAATAGGCCTATAATATAGAATTCCTCTTTCTCCAAGCCTTATGCACTTACAATACAAAAATTAGTGAAAATAAAACACTTATGGAATCTTGAAAGTATAGTGGCCTCCGTCCACATATAAATCCACCCACTTATTATTATAATCAATTTGAGCTTGTTATTTACTCAACCAGTCAATTACAACTATAATATCAAATTCCCTTAGAAGTAATACAATTAGTTGTGATGCTAACTTTTATTAGAAATTTCAATCTCAAATGTACAAACATTACTAGCAATCATCAAATCTGCAATCGATAGCATAATAGACAAGTCAAAAGATAACAAAATAAGGATTAAACTCATCCAAAATATGCTCAAACATGAAGGAATGACTAGCACCAGAATAAAGAAGAATATGATAGCATATAAATCCCCTCTTTTGGATGAGTTTGAGCTAGTCATTCTGATGCTATCCATATGATAGCATATGGCCCCTCTTTTTCCTCCTACGGAGTTAGGCTATAAACCTGGGGTTATACTTGAGGAGCACTATCAATTGTCATAGACTTCCTTAGTATCCTTGATGGAATTCTATTGAATCTACTCCTAATTTGGTTAAACAATACCTCATTAATGACTCTAGATGGAGCTACTATTGATGGTGGCTTCTAACTCCCTCTAGCTTTATATCTACCATTTGGTGCTTTTTTGGGCATTGGACCACCTTGTGACTAGATTTTCCATGGTAAAAACATTGACATGTGTAAAGACATCACCTACTAAAATTCCTCCTACTATAATATCTACATATTAGGACATTACTAATAGATATAGATCCATATGTCCTAACAGAAGTTCCTGACCCTTTTAGCATCACAAAACTTAGACATCTTTTTGTTGACTCTTCCTAGATGCCTCCCCTTCAAATATTTTCCTACTAGTGTTCCACCTCTAATGAGTGATCATTAGATCATTCTCTACTAATTTATCTCACTCCCCAATCTCAAAAATCCTGAATATGAAATGGTACCCATGGATATCTTAAACTAACTCTCAACCCTCTTAGAAAATGGTAATATTTCTCTTTTGGAGGACTAACCAACTAAGAAGTATACCTAGCCAAGGCTATGAACTCTACTTCATAATACATTACAAACTTGCTACCCTGAACCAGCCTCATGAATAATTCTTGCATCTATTGCTTCGCAGACGGCGGTATAAACCAATCTTTAAATATCTTCATAAGGTCTCCCAAAGAAATCTCAACATTTACTTTACCCTAAAACTTTTCCCACCGCTGGCCTACCCACCAGTGCTCAACTTCTCCATCCAAGAGAACCATCCTAAATGATAATTTTTTGCACTTAGGGCACTACATGCTATTAAACAATTTCTCTATCATCATCAATCAGTCTTCTACAATATAAAGTTTTATATCTCATTGAAAACGGGGAGGCTTCAATCTAAAAAATAACTATAAATGGCGATCTAGCTCATATTCCCTCACACCATACATTTTACTATGATATTCTCCTATTAAATATATATTGATAAATAAACTGCACCATCAAATCTAGTTTTACTGCCCACACTATATAATGAGCTACAATAGCTCTGAAACAAAATTTATTGACTATATAGAGGTTTAGAAGTGAAACATTTATCCATATTTTTAAATTTTCATATAGTGTAAACTAATCAGTGGAAATTTGCATTCTTATAGTTAACTTGTTCAAAATAGAGTATATAGCATTATACTAAAAGTTACACGATGAAACTTTCCTTAAACCCATGAAAAATATATTTTAAGCATATCATTTTATAATAATATTGGAACTAAAATAAAAAATAGTGCACAGGTTGCCTACCTTGAGCTTGATAATTTTCTTTATAAGATAAACAAATAAATTTTAAGTTCCATGCATGAAACCTTTTCCTTTTCTTTCTCTCTCCTATTTATCTTCCTCTTTTCTTTCTCTTCTCTAGTAAGGGTGGTTTAGCAAATAAATTTAAATATTTATTATTTTAAAAATTCTCATTTTGATTTATCACTACAGCACTTGCATCCCCTACACCATTTCCCAACATCTCATAAATAGAGAGCTTGGCACTGCAATAGTGCTTCCCAGTGTTGTAGTGCCTCCTTGAAAATCCAGCTCTCAAATAAAGAGCTCAATGCTGCAATGCTAGTGTCCCCATTGTCCTGACAATCTCTTATTTATATTGAGTGACTTGAGTTTTCTTTGTCATAGTTACAAATCTAGACTCATCTAAGATCAATTTATCACTATATGACTTAAAATAAAGAACCAAAATCAGAGTAAGTCAATTAATTGAATTTCATCATGGTGGGTGTTACATGCACCATGTCATCAAATTTAAAATAGAAAAAAGGTTCAAATTACATTAAATGAATGGAATATTGATGACAGGGAATACTGACAATTAAATTTAAAATATTTGAATTATTTCTTTTATGAATTAAATTTTGAAGAGTATATAAGTCTCTTCACTGATATAATGGGTAAAAAATATGGGATATAATATGCATTATCTATGAGAGCACAAAAAAAAGTAAAATAATCTCGAATGAATATTCGATTACATGATTAAGATTTTTTTTTCATATGCAATTGAATAAGAGTATTTCTAATATGTATAATAGACTTAGATGAATAATTACTTCTCTACATGACCTAAGAATAAATTTTTTTAATGTTGAAGAAATAAATAAAGCAATAAAGTTTTTACTTGAATATTGGGATGCCATGATGATGTCTCTTTTTTACTCAAAATATTTATCTTCTAATTATATTGAATATTTTCTTGGCTCCTTACTAAGAAAAAATTAGCTAGAGACAAGCATAAGCAGGTGAATAAAAGAAGAAGGTAATATCACTAAAAATAAATGAGTTTGATAGTAGTTAATTATATGTGTTGATGATGAGCGCATTCAGCTCATGAATAGACAATTTAGAATCCTCTTAAAAATTAAAAAGAAAATCTTTCACCTAGTTCTACATATTCCCATACATCACCTAAAATGGCTCCAAATATATCATCCTCTTCTATTAAGAAGAGATTTACATCAGAAAGGCTATTTCTTTCATTTCCTCAAGTCACTTATTATTCATGTGGCATAATACAACATATTGCATGAATCTGTACACATAGATTCCAACAGAATACTCATTATAAATAGTGATCAAAGGCCACTAGGATTCACCATAATATGTGTACAACATATAGCATTAAGAGTATTTTAATATATTTTATAAGCGTGCCTTCACAGTGAGATAAGTAAAAGCATATAGCACCTAGACAACAGGTAATCATGTCACATGACTGAAGGCAAAAGCAAGTTCATTGCACTTTATTTCATAAATGGTGGAAATGAGACCTTTGGCTGTAATACCACTTAGAAGTCAACTGGATTAGGCATTATCAATAAGGAAAACTCATAGGTCATGTTAAATATTTTGATATTAAATTTCATTCTAATATATGCTAGTTTGCCGTGCTTGGTAAAGTTATTTTAGAAGGTTTACACACATATAATATTTGTATGTTTGATTTAGATAGCATGAGTAGGATCAAAGAAAGATTGTTGTCGGAATATCATAATAGAAGAGTCTTATCCATGATGTAGGAGATGTCTCAACTATGAAAATACATCAGTTCGTCATTTGTCATGACCCAACATGACACAACCCTTATGTTGGATAGTGTAAGTTTTGTCGAATGAATGATAGATACCAAAGATCTAATTGGAAGAAATTCATTTTCTTACATATATATAATAGTATAGAGTCACTAACATCATCAAAATATGTTAATTAAAATCATCAGCATCTTTTTAATTTAGACCATATGATGGCAAAATTGAAAATATCCATTTATTACAATCATGGTACATCACTCTATATTCTTCATCATATAATATTCTCTTGCTTGCAAAAAACAATAACTAATAAAAGTAATACATATGAACTAGAACCTGCTAAGTCTATATCTACTAACCTCAATCACTTCCCTTTTCCTTTCCTCAAATTTACACACATAGATAAAAAATGAGCATTAACTGCTCAGTAGATTATCCAAAATCAACCTAACTTTTAATTTACAAGAAGATAGTAATTAAAGAAGTTATTCCATTATTCTGATGGAAAATAGTAAAACATATTATAATTAGTTTCATAATAATAATAATACAAATATAATATTTAAGCATATCGATGGTTTTACTATATCATGACCAATGTGAATATAGAGATTTAAAAATAAAGAAGAATGTCATGTTTCCAAATAAATATAATTAAAATAAAAGATATCACATCAATAAAACATGTCAGATAAAATTTCCCCTGGCTTTCACATCTCCCAAGGATTTCACATATTTAACATTAGTCCCAAATACTTCACATGTATAATATGAGGGACTTATACATCTTAAGCAATTATGTATAGTACCAGGCCCTTGTCCTCCCTATACATAGTATAATTCAAATAATAAAGCCCTCATGTCTTCCAATAATATATTAATAATTCATCATAATATGCACACATTATTTTTTTTACATAAATGCTTTGTAATACATCAATTTTTTTTTAATTACCATTTAACTGAATAGGCATCATGCACATCAATATATAGTAGTGTATAACAATTTGTAAGTTTAAGAAATAATAAAACTTACTAGGTTTATTAGCATACTCAATTTTGTACACATGAAAGACTATATGACTACCTATAATATGTACAACTTTGTTATAGTATTCTCAATACTTTATGCAAATTTTCATCTCATTTTAAAAAAAAAATTCAAATTACCTAATAACAAATAATTAAAAATATTTGATGATGAAAATTTAAAATTATCCATATGTGCCGAACAACAATGATAATATGTTAAAATTATAAGGTGAAAATTTTCTAAAAATTATGATACCGTAATTTTTTGCAAAGTTTGCTTGAATTAAATGTGATAATTTTCACAAATGAAAACATCATTAAAAAACAAGGTAGGGTAAATATAACCTAGCTCGAGCCATACGACTTTCTTAAGTTGTCCTTAAATAAAAATGGCTGGAACACTCTCAAAATCAACTCTCTCATCTCTATGATCTCTTTTTCCCTATCCATTTATCTCTCGAGCCACTCTCACTTATTTTGGAAATGAATAAAAATGGCATGTAATAATGGATTTGGAAATTTATTTTAAAAAAAAATTCCTTAGCATTATAGTGCCCTTAAGGGATGACTGCTATTCTAGAAAATAAAGAAAACAGTATCGCAATAATGCCTAATATGATAGCACCACAATGCTTCAAAGATATATATATATATATATATATATATATCCCGAATGACTACTTCTTACCCA
This sequence comes from Dendrobium catenatum, assembly GCF_001605985.2. NCBI lineage: Eukaryota > Viridiplantae > Streptophyta > Magnoliopsida > Asparagales > Orchidaceae > Dendrobium > Dendrobium catenatum. Next base: position 5,484,295 of record NW_021319004.1, on the reverse strand, counting down.
AAAATAGAGAGATGAGTGTCGTGGTGCTCCTAAGGGATTCTTTCCATTTATCAAATTTTTCACCCAATTAAAATCATGTATTATTTGGCAACCAAATTAGACATAAAAATTGCTTTAATAATTTAAAGAAATTTAGTAAATACTAAATAAATTTATAAGTCATACCAGATCTAAATCAGGTCATTACAAGAAGTCCAATTATTGTACATGCAATCATTACATCATTTCACTAAATTAAGGAAATAGTGATATCTTGACACTAGTGATGTTGCATATGGATTTGTTTGGATCCATTTGTTTGACTGGTTTGGGTGGAAAGTTCTATGGGTTTATGATAGTAAATGACTACACTAGGTTCTTCTAAGTTATATTCTAAGCAAAAAATTGAGATTTTTCTTCTTCTTTAGTTTAAACTATTTGTTATATGAATTTAAAAGAAGATTAGTTTCACTATATCCACTGTCCATAATGATCATGGTGGAGAGTTTGAAAAAGAATTGAAATATTATTATTTGGTGATAAGAATAGACACAACTCTTTAGCTCCTTTGATACTACAAAAATGATATAATAAAAAGAAATAATAGAATCCTAGTTAAAGATATTAGAGCTATGCTAAATGAATACAAATTGGCTAATTATTTTTAAGCTGAATCAATGGATACAAATATTATGCATTGAGCTAGATAAATATAAGACCTATGCTAAACAAAACTTATTTTAAGTTATTAAAAGGAAGAACATGCAATTTATCACATCTACTTTTCCTTTTGTGTAACTATTTCATGTTGAATAACAAAAAAAAAAAAGTTCAAAAAAATGATGCAAAATTATATGAGCTATATTTATGGGTTACTCCTATATAGGAAAATCATATAGAATATTTAATATAAGAACAATTATAATTTAAGAATCAACAGATGATACATTTTAGGAATTTGAAATTGTTGCCCCTCCAAGGGAAGTAGAAAGAGAGAAAGATATTATACCTAATGTTAAAAACTTAAGCTTAGAAGACAAACCAAATCATTATGAGGTGCTACCAAAAGATTTAAGGTATGTATCGAGTAGCCCTAAAGAATTTATTAATAGAGATCCCTCTACGAAAATTAGGATCATACACAAACTTAAGCATGAGATTAATCCATTGCCTTTATCTCCATGATTGGGAAGCCTTAGCTGATGAATTTTGGATTATTTCTATGCAAGAATAACTAAGTCATTTGCTAGAGATAGTGTGTGAAAGTTATTAGCTAGACTTTCTGATTAGAGTTTAATTAGCACTAAATGGGTATTTAGGAATAAAGTAAATGACTCTGAATTAATAGTAAGAAAAAACACAAAAATGGAAGCTTAAAGATATAATCATATAAAAGAAATAGACTTTAAACAAATATTTGTCAAAGTTATATGATTATAAGCTATAAGGTTTTAATTAGCATTTGCATAATTTAAAGAATTTAAATTATATCAAACGAATGTAAAAAGTGCATTTTTAAATGAAGTGATAAAGGATGATGCATATATTGAGAAACCACCTAGATTGGAAAGCATTGCATTTCTATATCATGTTTACAAGTCAAAAATGTATTGTATGGATTTAGACTGAAGTATAATAGACTAATTAGCGCACACACACACACACACACAAACATATATATATTATTTTGATCGATGAATGACACTTAGTGTGAAGGGTTTCATTTATCATGAGCTGTGAGTCTGAAATGAGTTTAATGAGTGAGTTTCTATATTTTTAGTGGTTTAATGTGGAACAAGGGAAGATTGCATCTTTTTTTAATCAAAGTAAGTATGTTTATGAATTAAATAAAATTTTTGACATTTAATAATGTAAAAGTTTGAAGACCCCCAAGAGCCTTACTACATAATTAAATAAGAACCTAGTAGAAAACTTATAGATCCAAAAAATGTATAGAAGTATGATAGGATCCTAAAAATACTTAGACTTTTCACTGACCTGATATCATGTATATTGTTTGCATATATGCATGTTTTTAAGAAGAACCTAAGGAATTATAATTGATAATAATAAAAAGAATTTTTTGATACCTCATAGGGACAACTAATTTGGCCATTTAGTATCTTATAAATATGTGTTGTTTAACTTAGTAGGATATTCATGCTTATATTTAATGGCTATAAAGTTGATAGGAAAAGCACATAAGGAACAAGATAATTCATTAGATATTCATTAATATTCTAGTCAAGTAGAAAATAAAATTTTATAGCCTTATTCAATATATAAGTGAAATATATCATTGCAAAAAGTTGTGTTGCTAATGCTTTTTGGTTGAAGCAAAAAATTTTTAATTTTGGTATGTAAGTATGTTGACCTCATTTTTTATGAGGTCATAAGGACCCATCTAAATCTCCACCTGATTGATCTGATGGTTGAAAATTTTCCAAGTGTTAATCATCTATACTTTAATTTAGGATTCAATCTAGATTTAAATCAAACCATAACTTCAAACCTATTCAGACTCCAAGCCTATCCAGATCCCAGTTCATACCTAATCCAACCTTCAAGCCAATTTTGAATATATTTTCAATCTTATCCAATCTTTTAAAATCACTCCATTAATTGTGAGTGATGTGGATAATTCAAATTCAAGTAATCAAGTCCAAAACTTAGACCAAACCTAGAAATCCAGACAAAAATCGAAGGCTAAAAGGCTATGCCATAAAAGCCTTTTTTAGTAATTTTTCAAACATTTTAGACCCCAATTAAATGACCCCCAAATCATAATGTATTAATTGTATATTAATTAGGAAGGTATCTAGGGTCAACAATACAAATTGAAAGTTTGTTAGGGATGTTAATCCCTTGAGAACTAGCCCGATGCTAACCAAGAGTGGGGGTGAATTGGTATTTTAAAAAATCTTTCTTAGATCAAATCATAATAAGCACAAACCAAAATCACCACAAAAAAATAATTGCGGAAAATTAAAATGGGGAAGCAGAAAAAAGAACACAAGGGTTTATAGTGGTTCGGTCAACTTGACCTACGTCCACTTCCTGGAGGCGCCCTCTAGGTATTGCACTAAGTAAGTGTCTCTCCTTTAGCTCTCACAGCTAGGCGGAGAAGCCTTTACACCCAACTCCTTTTCACCAACCCCGGTGCGGCAGAGAAACGACTCCTTCTGCTTCCTCCTGAAGCGGGCAGATAACCGACTCCTTTTGCTTCCTCCTGAAGTGGGCAGAGATCCGACTCCTTTTGCTTCCTCCTGAAGTGGGCAGAGAACCCAAACCTTTTGCTGAAGTAGAACTCCCAAGAACCTCGCAAGAACGAAGGACGAATACTGGAGAAGACGACTTGGAACCTTGCTTGGAGTAACCCTTGTGAACCCTCTCACAAACTCCCCCTCACAAGTTCCTCTCTCTCTCTCTCCTTCTCCCATGGCTCTCTTAGGTCAAGACAGCAGCACTCAAGGTCTCATACATGAGAAAAATTGGATCCTTTAAATAGAATTTTAAGAACCGACATTATCGTCCAGGATGATATGGATATCGTCCTAGACGATTAGTACAAATAGTGGACTATCGTACTGAACATCACCCTGAATCTCTAGACGATTCAAAATTAGCTTGATCGTCCTGGACGATCTTATGATCGTCCTGGAGGACAATGTGATCATATCAATCATCCTTATTTACTTTCCTTAATTGTTTGATCAATTTAGGCATAATCGTATCAAATTGTCTCGGACGATATATGATCGTCCTGGCCGATATCCAAAAATAAAGAACTCCTAAATAGATCATATTGGGGAATTTGTTCTATTTTGAGCATATCATCCTGGCCGATACATGTATCATCCAAGCCGATATCCGATTGATGGCTGCCTTGAATAGGAGTCCTGATTAGGGTTTCTGTTTTAAACCCGATCATCTAGGATGATATAAAGATCGTCCAGGATGATGTGAGTAAAAACAGAAATTCTAAATCAGTTAAGAAAAGAATCACTTAAGTGTGTGTGTAGGGTTACTTAGCATCAGACACTTCCAAGATTATAATTAACTTATAAAAGGGAAAAGAAAATTTACATACTGACTCAACCCTAATCTACCCAATCTTTGAGCTGGTTTTGTTTGTCGTCTGATTTCTTGGTCCTGAAATGTCAGTGAAAAAAGGCAGTCGTATTATTTTCTATCATCAAAACCATAATTCACGAAACCAAATCTGCAACAATCTCCCCTTTTTTATGATGGCAAACACTCCGACGAAAAAATAGCAGTGTAAAAATAAAAAGGATTTCAAGATTTGGAATAAAAGTTCAACCATACAAACCAAACATACAAACCTACTACTCCCCCTTTTGACATCTCAAAAAGGAGGAGGAAACTAAGAAATAAAGTAAACAAACCCTTTTTTTTTTTGATAAACCAAGGCATGAGCATGATGTAGTATTCCATGTGATTGATTTTAACAATTTGTAAGTTAATGAGTTAACAACATCAAAAATCCAAAAAATGGTAGAATATTCGATCATGGTTACCCTTAGCTCGGACTTTCTTTTAGGGTAGAATCGTCTTTTGAAATCAATGACCTAACTCAAAAATTCAATTGGATATGAAAAAGAGGATCCGTTCACCACTTGGTTTCAGAAAAAATATCTTTATAGAATAATGTATCAAAGTAAATTTGTCACAATCGCAAAATAATCGAAACGAAGCTTTTGATTTTATCCAGTAATACATGAAAACTTCTAAGTTTTAAAAGATTTGAAAAGAGAGGAGAGCTTGCTTTTGGTGGGCTCATTTTATGCCTCTTGTCAATTTGAATGGCGCTTTGCGCATCTTTTGATTGTTAATACACTTTGTGTATTTATTTGTTTTCAATTTGGCGTCATTGCGCATCTTTTGATTTTGGCATTATTGGCCACTTTTTTTACTTTTGCAAGCTACATTCTCTTTCAAAATCTATTAAATAATCTTCGTTGTGAATATATCTTCTAGATATTAGAGAAGAAAAACTCACTCTCTAATATAGGGAAGAACAATCCATAAAACAGAATCAATAATCGTATAAAGAAATGTAATGACAAGAGTAACGAGGAATCTTGATGTTACATAAATACTTTGATCATTATAAATACAAGATAGATTTGCTGTAGCAAGGTTAGAAAAGGTCTTAATTGCATATTCCATTCGTTAATTTGAGATAGACTTTTGATTTGAAAAGAAAATTGTGCCACTAAAATAGGTTAGAGAATGAGATACAATCAACAATATATTTTTACCCTTAAATGGATTAAAAGATGTAAAATATTGACTACAAATTTTCAAAAGCAAGGACAAGGCATACGATATCATTTTAGCGATGATTTTGAAAACCAAATCAAAAATAAAAGTGAAAGCACAATAATTCAAGCAAAAACTAAAAAGTAAAGCAAAGAAGAATAAACAACAAAACAAAAGAGCAAAAAGAAAAGGAAAAAGGAAAAAAAGAAAAAGAACAAAGACAAAAGAAATGCAAGTAAAAAGATCCAGTTCATGCATTTATGTCAATCACACCCAATCTGGTCCTTAAAGAACTCAAAGTGTCGAAGGCCAGTGGTTTAGTAAAGATGTCAGACAATTGATTTTCAATTGTCACATGGTGTAACTCAATATCTCTCTTAGTTACATGACTCTAATAAAGTGATGCCTAATGTCAATGTGCTTAGTCCTTGAATGTTGGATAGGATTCTTAGAAATGCATATGGTACTAGTGTTGTCACAAAAGATTGAGATGGTGCCTATAGGTAATCCTAAATCCAATACCTGTTGTTTCAACCAAAGGACTTGGGCCACACAACTTCCAAGAGCAATGTTCTCAGCTTCAATAGTGGAAAGTGCAATAGAGTTTTGCTTTCTACTAGACCATGAGACCAAAGATTGTCCTATGAATTGACAAGTTCTAAAATTGCTTTTTTTATCCACCTTACATTCTGCAAAATCAGAGTCAGAAAATCCAATAATCTCAAAAGAAGTGATGTACCTAGGGTACCAAATTCCTAAGCCTTGGGTCCCCAAAAGGTATCTAAAAATTCACTTAACTGCAGTCAGGTGGGATTCCTTAGGGTAAGCTTGAAATTTAGCACAAAGACAAACACTAAATATTATATCAGGTCAGCTCGCAGTCAAGTAAAGTAAAGATCCAATCATGCCTCTATATTTCTTCTGATCAACAGACTTACCACTTGGGTCCTTATCCAACGGAACACTAGAAGTCATGGGAGTATTAATTGGCTTGGCTTTATCCATCTCATACTTCTTCAAAATGTCCTTTACGTATTTTGATTGATTTAGAAAGGTTCCATCATCTAATTATTTTATGCTAAACCCCAAAAAGTAGGACAACTCTCCCATCATACTCATCTCAAACTCTCTACTCATTATTTTTGAGAATTCATCACAAAGTTTCTTATCAGAAGATCCAAAAAGTATGTCATCCACATAAATCTGAGTAATGAGCAAATCATCTCCAACTTTTCTAAGAAAAAGGGTGGTGTCTACGCTCCCCTTGACAAACTCCCTCTCTAGTAAGAATGTGCTAAGCCTCTCATACCAAGCTCTAGGTGCCTGCTTTAAACCATACAAAGCCTTTTTTAATTTAAAAACATGATTTAGAATTTGGGAACTCTCAAAACTTGGGGGTTGTTCTACAAATCATCTTCTTTTATTTCCCTATTTAAAAAGGCACTCTTGACATCCATTTGAAAAAGCTTAAATCCTTTATAACA
>NW_021319004.1:5436309-5475581 GCF_001605985.2 Dendrobium catenatum | reverse complement strand
ATACACATATATTATTTTGATCGATGAATGTCACTTAGTGTGAAGGGTTTCATTTATCATGAGATGTGAGTCTGAAATGAGTTTGATGAATGAGTTCTATATTTTTAGTGGTTTGATGTGGAACAAGGGAAGATTGCATCTTTTTTTTTTTAATCAAAGCAAGTATGTTTATGAATTAAATAAAATTTTTGACATTTAATAATATAAAAGTTTGAAGACCCCCAAGAGCCTTACCACACAGTTAAATAAGAACCTAATAGAAAACTTATAGATCCAAAAAGGTATAAAAGTATGATAGGATCCTAAAAATACTTGACTTTTCATTGACCTGATATCATGTTTAGTGTTTGCATATATGCATGTTTTTAAGAAGAACCTAAGGAATTATAATTGATAATAATAAAAAGAATTTTTTGATACCTCATAGGGACACCTAATTTGGTCATTTAGTATCCTATAAATATGTGTTGTTTAACTTAGTAGGACATTCATGCTTATATTTTAATGGCTATAAAGTTGATAGGAAAAGCACATAAGGAACAAGCTAATTCATTAGATATTCATTAATATTCTGGTCAAGTAGAAAATAAAATTTTATTGCCTTATTCAATATATAAGTGAAATATCCCTTTCCAGAAAGTTGTGTTGTTGAAGCTTTTTGGTTGAAGCAACAAATTTTTAATTTTGGTATGTAAGTATGTTGACCTCATTTTTTTATAAGGTCATAAGGACCCATCTAAATCTCCACCAGATTGATCTGATGGTTGACATTTTTCCAAGTGTCAATCATCTATACTTTAATTTAGGATTCAATCTAGATTTAAATAAAACCATAACTTCAAACCTATTCAGACTCCAAGCCTATCCATATCCCAGTTCATACCTAATCCAACCTTCAAACCAATTTTGAATATAATTTCAATCTTTTCTAATCATTTAAAATCATTCCATTGATTGTGAGTGATGTGGATAATTCAAATTCAAGTAATCAAGTCCAAAACACAGACCAAACCCAGAAATCCAGACAAAAATCCAAGGCTAAAAGGCTATGCAATAAAAGCCTGTTTTAGTAATTTTTCAAACATTTTAAACCCCAATTAAATGACCCCCAAATCATAATATATTATTTGTATATTAATTAGGAATGTATATAGGGTCAACAGTACAAATTTGAACTTAATCTGAGGCATCTAACCCCATAAACGGAATATATTTCCAAAGGCTATAAAACTTTCAAATATTTATAATCTATGCTACTAGACCCTCTACCCTATGGAATTTGACCTTGGAACCTCCTCCAAAGCCTTTAATCATGTCCAAACCCTTGATTATGATATTTTAAGTATTAATCTACATTTTTGTGGATCCACTTTAACCTCCAGTTGACCAAGGGTCAAAATGACCAAAATGCCCCTTAAGAGTAAAATTGAAGTTTTCTTTAAACTTTTATTGCCTAGTAAAATCATACCTCAAAACCTCTTCCAATCCATCACAAACATCATTAGGAGTGCATAAGACTCAAACCTAGAACTTGGACAAGCTTGGTTGACCAAGTCAACCTATTTTGACAAAAATGCCCCTTAAGGGTTTGAACATTCATTTCAATCCAAATGGTCTCATGTTTGTATGTGACCACTTCCATTCAACTCAAAACATCATTTCTAACCTGTTCAGCCTAAACCCATGCCTTTGATTAACTTGGTTGACCCAACAACCCCTTAAGTGTCTAAATGGTCAATTTCAGTAAAATGACCATTTTAACCCTTAGGACCACCTCTACCAAACTCCATTTATAATTCCAAGCTAATTGAGCTCAAACCTAAGTCTTGGGTGAACTTGGTTGACCAAGTCAACCTAGGTTGACCCAATAATCCCTTAAAGATTTAAATGGTAAGATTTAAATGAGTCAATCCAACCCATGTAACCAAATTAAACAATGACTTGATAACTATCACAAAAGATGTTGGTGATATGAAGACTATAGATGTTAGGGAGGCACAAAATAATTTGGATCTTTAAATGGTTGTAGGAACTTTTCAAGGTATGGCTCCAAATTCTGTTGGAATTTTATTTAATAAAAATAAATTTGATGTATTAAACACTATTATGAAGGAAGGGGATATTGTTGATGCGGAGATGGCCCCTAGAAATTGTGTTATCAGGGAATCTAAATGTGGTGTTGATAAAATGATTCTTACTGGTAAATCGAATGAGGAGCTAAATATTGTTGATGGGAGTTCTTCTACTATTAAAAAAAAGGTGTCAAATAATTGAAAGGGCTAGGTCCAATCAAATTGGTTACCAGGAGTAGAAGGATGGATGGTGATCTAAGGGAGAAGGTGGGAAACTCTTCCCCTCTTACCCATTAATGGCTTCCATAGTTTTTTGGAATTGTAGAGGAGCTAGGAAGAGGAATCTTCTCTATACCTCAAGGAGGTTGTAAAGGAACATGATGTCTTTTTTGTGGATTGTTAGAATCCAAGTTGGCTTCCATTGGTGATAGAGATATAATTTCCTTAATAGGCAATGGATGGGATTTTTTCCAAGTTCCATCGGAAGGGTTGTCAGGAGGGATTATGGTGGTCTGGAAGAGCAATATTACTTCATTCAAAGTGTTGGATTATTCTTCTCAGTTTGTTTATGGTGAGTTGGATGTACCTAATAAAGGAAGATTGAGGGTAGCTACTATTTATGGTAGTACAAATGTTTATAAAAGAAGGAATCTTTGGGAAAAACTTGGAACCTATTATGGTACTGATATGCCTATGGTGATGGGTGGTGACTTCAACTGTCTACTTTTGAAGGAGGATAAGAGGGGGGAAGAAGATTTTCTTTCTCATTGGGCTCAAAAGAAATAAAGTCTTTCTTAACTTGTAATGACTTCATGAGGTTGATTTTGTTGGGCCAAAATATACATTGTGTAATAACAAGACTGGTGCTGATCGTATACTGGAAAGGTTGGATAGATGTTTTGTAAATTTTATGGCACTAAGCTTGTCTCATCATTTGGTAGTTAGGCACCTACCAAGAGTGGCTTCGAATCACTGTCATGTTATGTTAAATCTATTTCAATCATGTTCAAGGGTAAGAAAATCTATCAAATTTGAGGACATATGGGCTTCATTTCCTACATCTGCTGTGGTTGTGAGGAAGGCTTGGAATATGAAGACTTATGGAAGTTATTCTCAAATTTTGAACTTTAAAATGAATAGAACTATTAAGTCTTTATTCTATTGGAGTAGAGATAAAATGAAGTTTGTAAATCAGCAAAAGGAAAATCTCAAGAAGGATATTTTGGACCTTCAATTAAAAGAAGCAGAGCAAGGGTCCTCTCGGAGGAAGAGATTTGGTTACTCAAATCTAAAATAAATAAGTTAAATTTGACTTTAGCTCGTTTAACCACTTAGTGAAAAGAACGAGCAAAGGTTAAATGGATGTTGGAGGGAGATTGTAATTCAAGATTTTTTCAATCATTTGCTAGTGTAAGAAGTAATTCGAAATTCATTAATTTCATAAAATGTGAAGATGGAAGTATAGAAGAGGAACAAGATCGAATTGAAGAAATCTTTCTGAATTTCTTCAAAGTGAAATGGCATGAAAGAAGCTGTGATTTGGATGGGTGCCCAATCAGTGAAATTGTTTGGAGGAGGATGATATAAAGCTATTGAACAAAGACTTTCTTTGGTTGAAGTAAAGAATGTGATCAAGAAAATAGGAAGATACACTGCTCCAGGTATTGACGACATAACATACTCTTTTATTAAGAGTTATTGGACCATTATAAAGAATGATTTGTGGAATGCTCTTCAATATTTTTTTCTTACGGTTGAAATGTGTGGAAGATGGAAATAAAATCTTATAATTTTAATTCCCAAATTAAGTAGTTCCATTACTCCTTTTTATTCTCTGTTCTCAACTAATGTCTAATGCTTTTTATTCCCAAATGGCCCAAAGATATCACATTTGATTTATGTAGATGACATTATAATCTTCTCTGAAGCTAAGTTGAAGTCGGTTAAGAAGATTAAAGGCATTTTGAATTACTTCTATGGTTGGATAGGGAAAAAGGTAAATGGTAGTAAATCAGTGATTTTGGTTGGGAATTCTATTAGAAGGAGAAGAAAAAGAGCTATATCTTAGATCATGGGATTTAAAGTGGTAAAGGTATTCAATTATCTTAGGATCAAGATTGCTTTGAGGAGGCTTGTAAGAATGGATTTCCAGTTCATAATTGATAAAGTTTTAAAAATGTTGAACACTTGGGGTAGTAAATTTATTTGATTAGCTGGAAGGATCACCCTTGTGAAAATAGTATTGCTTTCTTATCCGACTTTCTATGCTACACTTTCTTTGATTCCAAAGTGTTTATTAAATAAGATCGACAAACTTTGTAAAAGTTTCATATGGAATAAAAAGAATGGTGGATTAGGCATCCATTATGTGAGTTGGAATACAATGTGTGAACTGGTGGAGAATGGTGGACGTGGTTTGCATTCTTGTTCAAGAAAAGTTGTCCTACTAAGGGCTAAATCGGCATGGAAATACACTCATGATAAAGACTCCCTACTGCATAAATTCTTATACTCGAAGTATGGTTCAATTTGGGACATTAGTTTTGGGAGGAAAACTAACTCACCAGCTTGGAAATTAATCACAGATAGAGGGAAGTTTCTCAAACCAATAGTCAGGTGGTGTGTTACTAATGGTGAGTCAATTAATATTCTTGATGATACCTTGATCTTGGATAAAAACAAAAACAGGTGGCCTACATTTGTGGTACCTGAAGACGTCAATGGAGGTATGGGGAGGTAAATTCTCTCATTTTAGAAGGTAGTTGGAATATTGATGATCTGAATAAGATTTTTGGCAAAGACCTTGTGTAACTAATCAGTTACATTGAAATCAATTTGTATCTCCATGATGATCACCTGGAACTGATTCAAAACAATTTTGGAAGGTCAATATCAGCTCTGGCTGCTGCGACATTTGATGTATTGAATATAGAACAAGTTTAATGGAAATGAATTAAGAAGGCTAAGCTCAATGCTAGAGTGGAAAACTTTTGGTGGAGGTTATTCAATAATGTTGTACCAGCATTTCAGCTTTTATCCTATAGAAGATTGCAAACATATAACCTTTATCCTAGAGGCTATAATGAAATTAAAGACTTAGAGATCATGTGACTAGCAATTTCAAGAAGCTAAATGAAGTGTTCTCTCATTTAAATGCATGGGGATTTGGTATTCCAATCTCTGATTCCTTTGAAAATAGATGCAAATGGTTGTACCATCAAAATGCATTATTGGTGAATTTGTTTTGCAATTCAATATACTTTATATGGAAGGATAGGAATGATGTGGTTCATGGGAAATTGGAGAGGAGCTTGATGTTCATTGCATCTAAGGTGATTGGTTATGATGTTATTTCTATAGGTTGTAATCTATATAGCTCAGGCCAGTTGGTTGTCAATTAGCATTTGCTGTCAGACAATACTTAGCATCCTTCTCCACTCGATTGGATCAAAATTAATTTGGATGCTTCCTTATTGCGGTCTTACAAAGGAGGCATAGGAGGTGTTTTCTGATATCACAAAGGCAAATTTCTATTGGCTTTTGGCAAATCTTGTATTCATTGGGATATAGCTTATTTGGAGCTTCTAGCTATAAAAGCCGTCAAAGATGTTATTAAAGATTGGATGTTTGAGAATAAGGGAGTCATCATTGAAGGAGATAATGCAAACATCATAAAGTTCATTCAGGATGGGATTAAAAAAGGTGAGCAAGGATTAGAAGGCTTTTCTTTTATCAATAATTTTAATTATGTTATTTTTAATTGTATAGAGAGAAGTTCTAATAAGTTAACGAACCTATGTGCTAATTATGCTATTTTTTCTTCTTTTGTTTGGGAAGACATTGTTATGAATAAGGTTCCTCCTTCATTTCTTAAAGTGTTAAAGGAGGAATCTGTAGGATGTTCTTTGTAGGTTGTTTCTTTCTTTTTTATTAATCAATGCAGTCATTGCTTCTTTAAAAAAAAAATTAAACACTTCAAGCTCTCAAATCCACCTCAAAGAATAATACAAATATGTTCAAACCTATTTGGACAAACCACACTTGTTTGACTTGGTCAAACCTCAAATTATGGTTAAAATACATATCCCATATGCTTTTCTATTTTAAGTACAAAAATATTTCTTTAAAAATCCTCAAATTTACTTCATTTCACCCTTTAAATGTTTCCTAGCTTACCATGGGTCAAGCTATGGTCAAATTAACAAAGTCAACTTGCTCTAGCTTGGCCAAACCTTCATATACATATGTTTACTCATTTCAAACTCCAAACAAATTATTTCAAACGTCATCCCAATCACCTCAATGGAATCTAGTCATCATTGGGCTGTCACCTCACCAATGTTTGACTATTTGACCAAACAAATAGTTAACATAAGATTTTGAATGGGTCAAGATGGTTAAATGCCTCTCTAAACCCATTCCACTACATTGCTAATCACTCCAAAAGTTTAAAATTGCTTCTAGAGTGTTCTTAAGCTAATCCTAATCCCTATATTAGGCTTAAATCAGCTCTAATCAAACCCATGTGCTAAAAATAATAAGAGAGCTTTCCACATAGGATGTCCTTATGTCCTTTGATTCCTCTGCTCCTAAAAACCCCTAGAACAATTGGCATCCATCTAGGAGCATATCAAGTTGATTCAAGCCGTCCAAATGCACCAAGGCTATTTGAATTGGGGAAAAGACCTAAAACTAGCTCTATTTTACACTTAGCAATCTCTCACTATGCTCAAGTTCTCTAGAAAAATACTCAATTCGCTTAAACTCTCTAGAGACTCCTTCATATTTTCCAAGCCAAATCTGGCCATAAAAAGCCCACTGGTTGTAATCCTCTGGCAACCTTGCACTATAGTCCATCCTAGGCCAAAAGCTTTTGATCCAGCACATTTCAGACTACTAGTTCAATAGGAAAAAGATACATGAACAATCTACAAGATGAGAGAGTCCAAGATCTTAAAAATCCCTTGGTTATATTTGGTAAAATCTCAAACCCTAGCCTAGGACACTCAAGTTTAAATAACTTTTGATTAGGTGCATTTCAAACCATGAAAGCATGTCCCTATTTATTTTGTTCACTAACTCTAGCTCTGTTAAAAAAAATAAGAAAAAAAAAACTCTAGTTCTGTTTAAATTTTTATGGAGATTGATTAATTTGTTTGTTAATCGTGTATGGGAAAACCGCTGGTGATAGTTTCCTACGCGTATGGGAAAACCGCCGGCTACATAAACCGCCGGTAAAAAACCGCTGGTGATAGTTTCCTACCCGATTTTTTCCGGCGGCACAAAACCCGCCGTAAAACCGCCGGTAGTTAAAAAAACCGCCGGTGAATATAGGCTAACCGCCGGAAAAAACCGCCGAATTTTGGCATTTTTCCTGTAGTGCTAGCAGCGTAATCATAATTATTTAATATATGTCCCTAGTAATAATTGCCTTGTGGTTTTGATCTGCCAATCTAGAGCTACCACGTATCCTTCTTATCGCCGCTACTCTGTAGATTTTTTTTAAACGAAGTTAATTAATTTCAATTCATTTTAAAACCATAAAAATTTAATAAATCAAAACAAATTCAAATTAATTCCAAAAAATTGATATTTTATATCAAATTCCTCAAAAATCAAAATACTTTAATTTAAAATTGAAATTAATTAAAAATATTATATATTTTTTATATTATTTTAAAATTTTAAATAATTTGATTTTAATTAATTTTTACTTAAATATTTAATATAAAATATTTTCAAATTTAAATATCTATTTTATAATACTTAAAATATCAAATAAAATATTTTAAAAAAATTTATTTTAAAATTAAATTGAATTTAAGATATTTTCTTTTAATATATAAAAAAATTTTAATATTATTTTAAAATTAACTTAATTATTTCAAAATTTTAAAGTTTTTATTTTAAAATATTTTAATTAATCAGAAACGATATTTCAAATATTCTAAAATTTAGATTATTTAAAATATCTAATCTATTTAAATAATAATAATTATTAAACTATTTATGTTTTATTTATATTTAATTAAATATTAATTAATTTTTTTTAAATTTTAAAAAATTTAATTTTAAAATATTTCAAATAATCAAAAAAATTTAGCATTATTTTCACTTGATTTTAAAATTATTTTTGGATTTTAACTATTCTATTATTTTAAATGTATTTAATTACTAGAAAATATAAAAAGTAAAGAAAAAAACTCAAAATAAAATTAAAACATATTTAATAATATATCAAAATTTTAAGAATTTTAATATTAATTTAAAATTAATTTTAAAATTAAATGCTTAAAATATTTTAAATAATTTAAAATGAAGTATTTTATAATTAAATATTTATAAAATATTTTTAAATTTTAGAAAAATCTATTTTAAAGTATCTTATGATTTTCATGTTTATTTTGAATTAAATTTTAATATTAATTTAAATTCATCAGATTTAAAAATTATTTTTTATTATGTATATTTAAAAAACTATTTTAGTTTTAAATTATATATATTAAATTCTTGAGTTTCTGGATTAGAATCTAAAATTTTAAGCAAACTTGATCTTGAATGAAGAGGATTAATTGAGATTATTTGATGATTAATTAGATTTCAATCATTTATTTTCCAAGCTTTCCTATTATCTAATTTATCTCTTGATTGCATGTGTAGATACACATACACACACCTTGCTTCTTTAGACCAGGACTTGATTGTGATGTTTGTGTGAAAATTCTGTTGTGTTCAAGGTTAGAAACTTTAATTTGCAATCAACAAAACTTAGTGTCACCTTAAGGATAAAAATTATGGACATGTCTTAAGAAGTGTAGATTAATTTTAATAAAATAAAATATACCAATATTAGACATGAAACTATGAACATTTAAATATAGTGGCACCCACCCTCTACCATAGAAAAATTCCCCACTAATTTTAAAAAATCATTAAGCTGATTATTAATTAATTTAAAGCAAAATCATTAATTAAGCATTAAAATTTATAAAAATTATAATAAATCAAATTTAATCCCAAAATAATAAATAATATACAATCGAACAAATTTAACCCTTAATCAAAGAAAATTAAAACCCCTTGATTTGACATAATTTCAAGAATAATTTAATTAAGTAAAACTTCAATATTTAATTAATTTAATTATTATAAATAATAAAAAAATTCTCAAACACTTGAGAACATCTCATTAGATTATTTCTGACTTTTGGAGGTGATTTCAAGAAGTTCAGAGTTTATTTGGATTCAAATAATTAAAAACTTTATAATTAAATAATTATAAAAATTCAAATAAATAGTTAAATTTTAAAAAAATCATAATTAATTCTAAAAACTTCTAAATTTTGAAAACTCAAAGGAATTAGACTCCATTTATAGTATAATATTTATAAAAAATATCAAACCGTGAGAAATAATTCATAATTTAAATGTCAAACTTTTGGTCAATATTAAATGAAATTAAAGTCAAAACTTCAAAAATTCATAACTAAATATAGAAAATTCAATTCCAGCAAACTCAATCTTTAATTATTTATCTTAAGATCTAGTATTTAGGAAAAATCTTAAAACTCTATAATTCAATCTAATTTGAAAAGATAAATTTTAACCCATTTAATTAAACATATTAAACAATTAAAAAAAAATCTTGAAATTCAATATTTAATTTAAAATTCTAGAAACTTTAAAATTAGTAACCAATCAACTTGAACCAATTAAATTATGAACTTTTAAACTTGAACCAATTAAATTGACATAAATATATTAGTTACCACTAAGTAACCCGGGCCTACGAGGCTATTAGGTTAGTCCCAAGGAAGGCTAGACAAACTTTATGGCCTAATGAGAAACAAAGGTGTTTTCCATCTAATATTTAAATTACATATTAAAATAAATTTTAAACTTTAATAATTAAACTTTAATTAAATTTTTCCTTGAGCCTTTCAACCAACTAGAATATCAAACAACTTTAACAAACTATCCTACATAGGACATTCCTAAACTATACAACTTACTTTAAACACCTTAGATGGTTTATTAGGACAACCAATTCTAATCTTAGACTATGCCGATTCTTTACTTTCATATTATTGTGTGCTTTTTCCTTGAGCCTTTCAACCAACTAGAATATCAAACAACTTTAACAAACTATCCTACATAGGACATTCCTTAACTATACAACTTACCTCAAACACCTTAGATGGTTTATTAGGACAACCAATTCTAATCTTAGACTATGCCGATTCTTTACTTTCATATTATTGTGTGCCAATTTTTTGAGTTTTCACTGCATGTTAGTTGCTAAAATTAATTGATGTGATAGGCATCTCATTATCCTCATATTAGAGTTGATGTAAATTATAACCAAATCTTATGCAATTGGCCATGCTCTAATAGGGCTATTAAATAAAAGGGGACATAAATTAAATATTTAAACTAATAAGTTTTTTTTTTTTGCAAGTGCTATAAAATGCTAAATCCTCCTTTAAATTAAAAGGACATAACCAAGTGTGGCTATGATTTGAGCATTTTAAATTTTGATATATATAACTGTTTGAGATGTTGAATTTGATTATAACCACTCAGGATAACTTTACAGGTTGTAATTGTGTCTATATTTTTAATATTATGAATATAATTTAATTTCAATTACGTTGTAATGTTAAAGTGATTTGAGATGGGATAGAAATCCAATTTTGAATCGAAAGAGAAAAAACATCTCCCTAGGGGAGAGTTGCTATCCATTTGGAGATCCAAATTTGGATAATTATAAAATATCCAAAGGGAAAAGATAACACCCCCTTTGGGGAGAGTTTCTTTTTATTTGGATATTCGAACCCGGTGGATCCAAGAAGTTTGTAGAAGGATAGAGAAGTGAAGATTGAGAAGAATCTCATTCCGAAAATCACTTGTGTCATAAGAGTAAAATATGGGTTGTTGTTAGTGGTACCCGACCACTTTACTTTATATAAAATTCTAGTTTGTAATATTACGTGACACTTTCCATATGGAATGTTAAATTTAATTAGTTAATTTGATTTAATTAATTTACATTGATTGCATAGTAGAAATGACATATTTTTCTATCTTTATTTCTTACACGTCGGTCTTTAATTTAGTCTGGAATCCATTTAGAGGCTCGTGAGGGTATGCCAAAAAGAATTTTTCAACTTTAATTAAATTAAAAATTTTAAGTAAACATAAAAACTCTAATGGATTTAAGAAGTATTTAGAGCTTACTGAGGGTCACATGCATTCATATTATACTTTCTCTTCCTTGTTAGGCACCTTATTGTTTGCGTGTTTTGACAGACAATCTGACCTATTAGGGTGCAGTTCTGTTAAAGAAAAGTTTTGTAATCTCTAGAATAAAACTTATTTTAAGCCTTAAAACTTTCATTCAAACTATATACATTTTATTAAGTCAATTTCCATTCATTGTATTAGAAATAAATTTAAATGAGTCTAAAATTTAATTGCATTTTATTTTAAGCTTCATACCACCTTATATAAGTCAAGGGGTCAATTAGGATATGCTCTAGATGCTGACTCCATTTTCTCAAAGTTAATTAAATAATATCCCTACCACTCTTGCATAAAATACTAGATACATGATTTTAAAGTACATAGTATGTTAACTAGCTCCCCAATCTAGGTCATGGTAAGTCTAGGTTTATATTGTATTAGTTAGGTTCGGACTACTGATTTTTAGTGTTCTATTTAGATTTAGGTTCTGAGGTGGGTTAAGACTATAAGACCTCAACCTTCTAGAAATATAATCTCATATTTCTAATAAATTTAATAACTCAAATTAAATCTCTTCAACCAAAATTAAAGCCCAATATATGGGATAGGCTAGGGTGCTTCTGAAATATTTTAGAATCTAAAAGCATCTCCTACTTCTCCTCCTTTGAACTCCAAAAACAAGTGTTCAATTTTGATCCATTCTTATTTGAAATTTTAGCCTCACTCATTTGATATTAATAATTGAAAATTACAAATAAAATTTCTATCATTATTTTAATTAAGAGTATTCATAGGAAAACTTAGGTTTCCCTATGATGTAATTAACTACGAGGATTTGTGCTCCTAGGAGAATTAAAAACACAGATCAAAATTTCAAAGAAAAATTAATTTTTCAAAACTCAATTAATTATCTTTAGAAAAATTCAAATTAAAGTTAACGATTATTATCATCATATTCGATCAATAGTTATTGATATCTTCTTTGCTCAGGAAGATATATTATTTTTTATCATAACTTTGATAATGAAATTAATATTATTTTATCCAAATTATCGTGTTTCAATACCTAATTGAATAATCATTTTGACCCTCTGGGTTCATATGTATTTCTTGCTTAAATTTGACTATGATAATTAGGATGAATTTATATCTTATAAATTGAAACCATTAGGGAACAATATCATTGTCTCTGAGAGCAATATATTATTCATAATGACGTGTTCAATCTCAAAATTGAAATTCCAAAAATTAAATTCTCCCAAAGAAAATTAACTTTTGTAAATTTCAACTTCTTTTAATCAAACCAAGAAGACACCATATTTATTTTGTGTACAATACTTGTGTCATTTGGATCATAAAAAATTTCAATTCAACGTTCATGAAAAAAGCATGCTAATATTCGTCATCACTATTTTAAAGGACATGTACTGAAAGGTGATATTGGCATTTAGTTTTTTGATATTGAAAACAAATTAGTAGATATCTTACAAAGAAACTTAGTCATGAATGGTTTAATACACTCATAACTAAATTAAAAGTGATAAACTTAGGTGCCTAGATCATATAACATAATGTGTTTATTTTTAATTGAATTTGTATGTTGAATGTTTGTATTTTGTGATTATTATTATGTTTAATGTGTTATTATTTGGGTTATATATTTGCATGTATTAGGAGGTCCCAAAACACTTGGATAAATAAAAGATAAAAAGAATGAAGAAAAACCCAACTTCATATTTTATAATCCATATTATATTATATGATACACATTACATGTGCGATTTAACTTGGTCAACTATCAGTCTAAATAATTGATTAGAGAAAAATGAGAAATATTCATATTGTATGATCTATTTTGTACTATATTATTTGACTTAGTGAACTAGCTATTTGAAATAGTTGTTAAGATGATAAAAAAAATAGATTGTACCATACGATGGACTCAATCAAGCTAGTCATTGGCAATATTTGGTGTATAATAGATTATACTATATAGTCTAATAAATACTAAAAAATCTAAAAAATTGAGATTGAATATCTCGTTCACACACATCATCTCATAAGCATTCCATTCTTCTTATTTGAGTTTCCATCACCCTTTAAGAGCTCTCTTATACAATTTTCATCTAAGATGGTAAGTAAGAGTTCACGTACGGTATGAATTTATCTTTTGCATAGAGGAATGCCCATTTTTACTCCAAAGAAGATGAAGTAGCATAAGCACATTACATGGAAGCAATAATCACCGATTATAAGGTTTTTGTCCAAGAAAATTTTCCATACCTGGTCTATGACCTTTTTGGGGTACTACTCTTCAATTCCTAACAACCTTTGCATTTCCATTTCATTTTGTGATGATATATGAATCTCTTACACATGAGAATAAATCTCAATAGGATCGTTAAGCAATCATTAGTCTGTAGATAACAAATTGTGATAATCTATTAAGACTTACATGAATATTTACATATATCATATACTAGTGTCACACCTCATGACATATCCACTAACTTTCATTATAATTAGAGAGCTATTAATATGACCCTAGGAATGCACTTCTTAAATGAATTTTCTTTATTAGATTTAATTGGGAATTTAACTTTTAAAATGGCACAATGGAGAAAAAGGATTCATGTAACCAACCCCATATAGTGGGATAAAGGCTTATTGTTGTGTTGAATGCTCTTTCTATCGAATACATTCTTAGGCACAAAAGCTGGTGATAGAATTAACATCACTCCACTCCTAATAGTAGTTACCTACTAATCCATTACCATTATTTAATTCAATGCAGTAGATCTTTTGATCAAGTACCTAAAAAACTTATATCCATTAAGAACCTTAAAGCTCATATAAAGAAAAACCTAACACTTGGTCATATCATTGTATACATCTTAGAAATAAAGCATAGCTTAACTATACTCAACCACTTGACCATCAACTCTCTCTCTCTCTCTCTCTCTCTCTCTCTCTCTCTCTCTCTCTCTCTTTAAATTAAATAATTTATTTATAATTAAGTTTCACTTTAATATATGCCCAAATAAAAAATGCGTGCTATTATCAAGAAAGGGAGATTATTAAACCTCATGAGCCTGATAAGCTAAGTGAGGTTTTGATGATCTAAATATTATTAATTTTGATGATTTTTATATTGTGATGTAGGTGCACTCATCCTAAGTTGAAGTAAGGAAGTGATTAAAAAAAAAAAAAAAGAGATTACCAAAGAGCTAAATATTTTGTATTTTTAATTTTGTTTTGAGTCATCTTGTAACTACTAGATATATAATTTAGAAAATAACCAAACACACATACACATGAAAGATACATTAAGTTTGTTATTTATTTAAGAAATAGTTAATTAAAATAACTTGATTAATGGAAATTGTACTTTACAACATATATCATACTTTACAATATCCATTACATTTTTTAGAAATTTTGAAAAATCAAGTCATATTAATTAACAATATAATTAAAATCACAAAACTACTAGTATTGTACATTACCAATTGCATAATATGATAAGTTATATTCAAATTAAATAATCATTATATATTCTTTCCTTAAATATGTAAATTCAAATTTAAACTAATCATACTTTATGATAATTCTACTATATGATTACATATGCAATCTAGTTAATTAATGACTAAGAATCAAGGAACAAATTAAAAATTGACTCAAGGAATATATCATAGATATTGTATTATACAAACATGTTTATATATGTTGATTAAATAGAGAAAGATTTTATTGGAATTGAGTAAATGTACTTTTTATACTACAAAATCTAAATTCAATATACCAAACACAAATTTGACTTTTGAGAATTGAGACTAATTGTGCTTATTGTACATATAATCCAACATATTTAACAAACAACAATTTTTAGGATTTTTAATTAAACCAATATATAAACATGACTCACTAAAAATTATAAAAATAGAACTTTTAAAAAAGAGGCCGCTAAGAGCTTTGAGAAACTTGAAACGAAAAAAAAAAAAAATCATTACAATCCCTCTTTTTTCTTTTGAGTTTTCTAAATTTTCCTTGGAGAGATCTTTTTGGGAGCTACATCCTTAGGTTTTCTCAAACTATATCCTTTTAAAACCTTTTATTTGAGAGTTCGAACCACTAGGTCAAGTGAAATTATCGAGTAGAAGACTTAGAAAGTGAACATAGGCCAATAGGTCGAACCACTATAAATAAGTTTACATTTTTTTTCCTTTTTTATATTTTATTTTTATTTCACTATTACTTTACTATATGAAAATAATTTTTCTTTAAGCTATTTTGATATTTATGATATGAAAGCTATTAAAACTTAAAATCTTCTTGAAATTGCAATATCATTGATAAGAGAAATTAAGGCTTTTACAAAAGAAAGTGTTATATTATTTTGAAGCTTACTTTGAAAAAGAAAAATTCTTTTACTTGCTTATATATTGTATTTGAAATATCTTCAATTGTTTTTCAAAATTTAATAAATTTAAGACTTGTTTAATACCTTACTTCACAAAAAAAGTTTAATTATCATGTTTAAATTTAGTAAATTTAAAAAACAAAATACATCATTTTACCATCTCTATTTGATTTTCTATACACTAAAAAGAATTCTTTAAAGCCCAAGGGATGTGACACAAGATACCCATCAAGAATAAATGGATCAACCACTAGAGCCCAACAAAAACAGAAATCTGAAATGATATAAGGAACAAGGATAAGGCTGTAATGTCCAAAGGTAAAAGGCAAAGCTCTCAGGTAGAATTTTAATTTATTTATGTGCATGGTAAGTATTATAAAGATTTACGTAATTATAATTTTAATTTAAAATGTGATATTCAACCTTTTGAAAATTTAAACATTAAAATTTCAAAATGTAAAATGTTTGTAAAATGTGGAGGGAATATTGTGATATTTCTATTAAGTGCATATGTTTATTTGAATGAAATAATTCAAATTAACATGAGCCCATACTTGTTTGGCTAGCCTATATGAAAAGAAGGGTTTAGTTATTGAATGTTATCTCACACTCTCTCTACACTACTGGTGGTCGGCCGCCTCTCTCCTTTTTCCTCTCATGTGCACATAAAATGTAATTTTGTAAAACCATTTAAACCTAATGGAATGAAGAACAAAATGCCTTTTTCATGTTTTAAAATTTAGGCTTCATCCAAGAAGCAGGGACTTAGTGGTCAGCCTCAACCTTAAAGGGGTCACTACAAGAAATTATGCTATTACCGGCGGCCTAGACTGGCGTTTGTCTAGCCGCCGGTAATAACGACGGTATAGTCAGCGATTTAGCCAACGGTTAATACCAGCAGCCTACCCAACGAATATTCAAGCATAGGCCACCATAATTACCGACAGTCATAACACCGCCAGGTTAACCGCCGGATTTAAATATGACCGGCGGTATACCTGCTGCAAAAACTGCAGGTGTTAATTCATTTCAATACCGGCGGCTTGATCCACCGAAAAGCCGCCGATAAAAGCCCTAAAATGAAACAGCCCGAGCCTCCCATTTCATTTCATCTTCTTCATTCTCTCTCTTTAACCTTTGCTCCCCCGTCGCCTCCGCCCGCCTCTCCCGAGCGGCTTGACAACAATCGCTGACGACCTATCTCCGGCCGCTGACCCCACACCGGCTGCTTTCGAACTCCAACTGCAAGGCCGCTGATGAACAGACCGGCCAGATCCCGTGCGCGACGCCGCCTCCGAGGTGAGCTTTTTTTATATGCTTTTTGGTGATTATATGTTCTCACTAGACATTTGCAAAAGGTTGTACTCTAGTGTATGCTTTTTGGTGATTATATTCTTCTTGTTGATAAGACTAGAGAGGGAGTTGAAGGTAAACTTGAATTATGGAGGTCAACCTTAGATTCTAAAGGCTTTCATTTGAGTAGATCTAAAATTGAATATATTAAGTGTAATTTTAGTAATAATAGATATAGTGGGTGGATTGTGACTTTGGGTGATCAAGTCATTAATTAGAGTACATGTTCTAGATATATGTGGGCATTATTCAGAGTGATGGTGAAATAGATGGGGATATAATTAGTAGAAGTCAAGTGGGGAGGAATGCATTAAGTTAGTTCTGTGATAGAAAAGTCCCTCTCAAACTTAAGGAAAAAAAACTATAAGATGGTTGTGAGACTTGAATTAAAAGAGAAGCATAATGTTAAGTGTTGCAGAGATGAGGATGCTCAGGTGGATGAGTGACTTTACTCTTAGAGACATGATAAGAAATGAATATATACGTCAAAACATTGGAGTAGCTTTAGTGGAAGATATGATAGTCGCTTTAGATGATTTGTTCACATAAAATAACGCCTTTCCAATGACCCGGTTAGGAGAGTAGATGTATTATATTTAACCTATGTTAAGAAAGGTAGAGATAAACTTTAAAAGACTTGGTTAGAAAGTATTAGAAATGACATTCTTAGATGGTTTGGTCACATTAAATGGAGGCCTTCCGATGACCTAGTTGAGGTATTAGGTCTGGCTTATGTTAAGAAAAGTAGAGGTAGACCTTAAAAGACTTGATTAAAAAATATTAGAAATGATCTTTCATTATTATATTTAGATGAGAATTTAACTTTTAACATGACACAAGGTGATTTACCCAAGTACTTTCCTTATTTGGTTGGATTACATCAAGGATCAGCCTTAAGTCCATATATTTTTTACTTTAGTCTTGGATGTTCTCACTAGACATTTGAAAGAGGATGTACCTTGGTGCATGCTTTTTGCTGATGATAATCTTCTTATTAATAAGACTAGAGAGGGAGTTGAAGGTAAACTTGAATTATGAAGGTCAACTTTAGAGTCTAAAGGTTTTCGCTTGACTAGATCTGAAACTAAATATATGGAGTATAATTTTAGTGGAAATAGACATAGTGAGGGGATTGTGACTTTGGGCGATCAAGTCATTAATAAGATACACATTTTAGATATCTTGGATCTTTTGTTCATAGTGATGGTGAAATAGAAGGGGATATTATTAGCACAATTCAAGTTTGATGGTTGAAATGGAGGAATGAATCGGACTTGTTATTGTGTGATAGAATAGTCCCCCTCAAACTTTAGTAAAAATTTTATAAGATGGTGGCGAGATCTTCAATGCTTTATGGTGCCGTATCGTGGTCAATAAATTAAAGAGAAGGATGAGTGTCTTGACCCTTAGAGATAGGATACGAAGTGAGCATATACGTGATAAGGTTAGAGTAGGTCCAGTGGAAGATAAAATTAGAGAGAGTCACTTTACATGGTTTTGTCACATTAAATAGAGGCCTTTTGATGACCCAGTAAGGAAAGTTGAGGTATTAGATTTGACTTATGTTAATAAAGGTAGAGGTAGATAATGCATTTCTATTCAAGTAAAGTATACTTGTTTTAAAGTATAGCACGTACACTTGTTAAGTTTTACGCATGTGTTCTAATAAATGGTTTCATAACTATATAGGAGGATGTTTACTTCAACATCCAAATGAATATCCAAGAAGAGAGATATTGGTCCAAATGACTATCCAAGAAGAGAGATATTGGATGTGTAATAGATTGTTGCCGTGTCCAAAAGGATTGACAGATGAATTTATATAGGGAGTTAAAACTTTCATTCAAGTTGCATCTCAACTACCTTCCGTTGAGCTTGATAAAATATTTTGATGTCCATGTTCGAAGCATAAAAATCAAGCATTCCTCAAGCCCGATGATGTGAAGCTTGATTTATATCGTAGGGGATTTCTTCCAAACTGCTAGATTTGGACATCACATGGCGAGTACGAGCGACACAGAGATGCTCATGTCAGTTCATCTACAACTTATGAAACATTTGATGAAGATCAAATGAGTAGACCCTATGAAGAACTTATTTTTGATATAGCAGGTCCTAATTTAAGGGCTAGTGTGGAAGAGCCACTAAATGCAGAAACCCAAAAATTTTTTGAGTTATTACATGCAGCTCAAAAATTAATTTGGGACGGCTGCAGTACCCATTCAAAATTATCCATTGCAGTGATGATGCTAAGTATTAAAATTGAGTATAATATTCCTTGTGATTGTTTTAATAACTTTATTGGTCTTCTCAAGGAAACTAATCCAACGGACAATTTAATTCCCTAAGACTTATACGGAATGAAGAAATTAGTATCCAAGTTGGGTTTCACCGCTATAAAAATTGATTGTTGTATCAATGGATGTATGTTATACTACAAGGATGATACAACAGAATTTTATTATCGCACCTGCAATGCTCCTCGGTTTAAGCCAAACTCGAGAAAATAATATCATCAAAAGAAAGATATTCCATATTCCCGTTTATTTTATTTACTAATCATTTCAAGACTTCATCGACTCTATGCATCAATGAGTTCAGCAGGTCATATGAGATGGCATAAGGAGAAAATAGCAAAAAGTTGTGTTCTTTCTCATCCATCAGATGCTAAAACGCGGAAACATTTTGATCAAGTGCATGCTTCATTT
Source organism: Dendrobium catenatum (assembly GCF_001605985.2). NCBI lineage: Eukaryota > Viridiplantae > Streptophyta > Magnoliopsida > Asparagales > Orchidaceae > Dendrobium > Dendrobium catenatum. The sequence goes on along the minus strand of NW_021319004.1, from coordinate 5,455,782 downwards.
GCTGCTAAACCCTGCAATATAAGATTAGGATTATGTGCTGATAGTTTTACCCCATATAGTCAAACAGTTATATCGTACTCTTGTTGGTCAGTTATATTAATACCATACAACCTTCCACCAGAGATGTGCATGATTATTCCGTACATGTTCTTAACTCTTATAATACCTGGACCATATAATCCGAAAGAAAAAATTGATATTTTTTTGCAACCATTAATTGATGACCTCAAGTTATTATGGAAAGAATGAGTGCTCACATATGACATATCAACAAAACAAAATTTTTTCCTTCGAGCTGCATTGTTGTGGACCATTGGTGATTTTCCAGCTTATGGTATATTGTCTGGTTGGAGCACAGCAGGAAAATTAGCATGTCCTTACTGCATGGAGAATAGTAAAGCTTTCACACTAAAATATAGAGGGAAAAATACTTGGTTTGATTGTCATCGTATATTTCTACTTGCTAATCATTAGTTTCAGAGGAATAGGGAAGCATTCGTTTAAAACAGAGTTGAGTGATCTCTTCCTTCACCCAGATTAAGTGGTGATGATGTACTACAGAGAATTTCTAACATTCTAACAATTATTAATTTTCCAATGCTATCATAGTCTAAATATTCGGAATATGGTGTTGAATATAATTGGATTAAAAAAAAATATTTTCTGGACATTACCATATTGGAGAACTAATTTGATAAGGCATAATCTGGATGTTATTCACATTAAGAAGAACTTCCTGAATAATATTTTTAATACAATTATGGATATTAAAGGTAAGAGTAAAGATAATGTCAAAGCAAGGATGGACATTAAAGAGTACTGCCGGCCAAAAAATCTGGAGTTAGTAACTACAACCAATGGTAAAATAATGAAGCCTAAAGCACCGTACTCTTTCACGTTAGAGCAAAAAAGATCAATATATCAGTGATTTAAAGGTTTAAAAATGCTTGATGGCTATGGATCAAATATAAGCTGATGTGTTGACATGAAATCTGCAAGGTTATTTGGACTAAAAAGTTATGATTGTCACATAATTATGAGGTTCTTCTTTTGATCATAGTATACATGTTACCCGATTACATATCAAATCCGTTGACTGAGATTAGCATTTTCTTCAAAGACCTATGTTCATCTAAACTTAGTGAAGATTACGTAGGAGCGAGGATAACATACCAATCATCCTCTGTAAGTTAGAAAAAATATTTCCCCCGGGTTTTTTTGATTCTATGGAACATCTTTCTGTCCATCTACCTTACGAAGCTAGAGTTGGTGGATCTGTACAATACATTGGATGTATCCTTTCGAGAGGTAAAACTTTTTTTATTAAGTCTCCAATATTTTTGAATAAGTTAAGATAACATATTTTTATTAACTTGATAATTATAATTATTTAATAGATATTTAAACAAGTTAAAGAAATATATTAAGAATAAAACACGACCAGAATGATCGATATATGAAGCATATTTGTCTCAAGAAACCAGTCACTTTTGCTCCTACTACTTCGAGCCCCATGTAAGGAGTACAAGAACAAAGATTGGTCATAATATGGACTTCGATATAGAAGAATAATCACATGCTACACTATCAGTATTTAGAAGTCATTAAAAGCCTAGTGGCAAATTTGTTGAAAGATTTCTCAACGATTTAGAAATCAAAACAGCGAACTTGTGTTGCGGATCTATGGCTTATGATTTTGATGATAGCAAACATTCTATTTTCTCTACAATTGCCTTATCTATTGACATTTCAGGTTCACACGATCGGACTGCAGTTTGGAACCAGCTCAAGATTAGGTAGACTAGGTCTGAGTCAATTTATACCTTTTTTCCTTTCTTGAATCTATTGTATTTGATGTGGCTCCTGATGCTTTGTAACTTGGAAGATTTTTTACTGTTCCTTAGAGTTTATTGTTTTTGGTAACATCGTCCGGGACGATTTTATATCGTCCTGGACGATCAGTTCAAAAGCAGAAATACTAATTAGGGTATCCTCATTAAACCAACCATCATTATGCAAAACACATTGTCCTGGATGATTTTCTATCGGCCAGGACGATAGCTCAAAATAGAGAGAATCTGTAGCCATATTTATTTAGAAATAACCTATTTTTAGACATCATCCAGGTGGATCATCCAGGACTATAAAATATCGTCTAAGATGATCCAGGTCAATTTTTCCAAAACTTCTCTGGAATTTAAGGAAAGCAATTATGACTTGATTTCACGATCAAATCGGCCTGGACGATCGCCAGATCGTCCTGGCCGATATGCTGGATGATTGGACATCGGACAGCTCTTTTTTAGGGCGATGTCGAGGACGATATTCCATAATTTGTACTGATCATCTAGGACGATATATTATCATCCAAGACAATATGAATAAAATTCTTATGATAGTCTCAAATCGTCCCGGCGGATTGGGCTTAAATTGTACTGATCGTAGGAGTGGTGAACAACTAGTGAACCGCTCGTATTGGCATTGACCGACTAAGCCACAGAAAGTAGAGTAAAGAACATGAAGGAAAATCAGGAAGATGATGGAAAAAGAAGGAGACTCTTCTCCTAGCCTTGCCCCATAGTTGGGGCAGAGCCTATGAAAGAAGAAAAAGCAGCAGTGCATAAGTCAAGAATCACCAAAATGATGAATTGCTAGTAGGGTATTCTCCTGGACTTACCCTTTGATAAAGGTAGAGCCAAGGATAGAACCAACAGTAAAGATCACCTAAAAAAGTGAAAGCAAGGTAAGGGGATTCTCCCATAGCCTTGCCTTACAACGAGGGCAGAGCGGAAAGGAGAATCAATAGTAAAGGTCACCACTAGGGTGAAAAAGGTAAAGAAATTCTCCCCTAGACTTGCCTTATAGTGAGGGCAGGGCCAAAGAGAGAATCAAGGGTAAAGATCACCTCAAGGGTGAAAAAGGTAAAAAGATTCTCCTCTGCCCTTACCCTGTAGTAGAGGTAGAGCCAAGAGAAGAACCAAAATGTAGAGTAGCAAAAACATACCGACTATCTATCTGACTATATCGAATCAGCAGAATAGAAGGTGAAAGGGTCCCATATCCTCTTGCCCATCTCATAGCAGTGGATTGGGGTGACTCAGTATCTACCTGACCAAATCGGGTCAGCAAACAAAGGGATCACAAGACCTGGTTTCTGCTTAATCGGAACAAGACACTCAGGGAAAAAGGTGGCGAGGAGTTCCTGCCAGGTGCTCTGTCAGGCTCTCTCTACCAAGTAAGTCGATGTCCACCCGGCGCATATGCCTACAGTAGGACGAAAGAAAAAGAAAACCTCTACCCAGTATATGTGCCTGCGGTAGGGTTTCTATTTGGCGCATATGCCAAAAGAAGTATAAAGAGAGCACACTCCACACAATCACCTGACGTATATGTCTGTGGTGATGTGAAGAGGAAAGAGTCACCTCCGCCTGGTGTATGTGTCTGTGGTAGAGTCTCTACTTGGCGCATATGCCTATAGTAGAATAAAGACAAAACACTCGACACAATCATCTGCCGCATATGCCAGCAATGATGTGAAGAGGAAAGAGTGGTGAGGAATGCCTAACAGGGACTGTGTCGTGCACTCTCAACCAGGAAACCTAATATCCACCTGGCGCATATGCCTGCAGTAGGATAAAAGGAAAAGAAATGTCACCTCCGCTTGGTGTATATGCCTGCGGCAGAGTTTCTGCTTGTCGCATATGCCTATAGTAGAATAAAGACAAAACACTCGACACAATCATTTGGCGCATAAGCCAGCAATGATGTGAAGAGGAAAGAGTGATGAGGAATGCCTCCTAGGGACTCTGTCGGGCTCTCTCAACCAGGAAACCTAATATCCACCCGGCGCATATGCCTGCAGTAGGATAAAAGGAAAAAAAGGTCACCTCCGCCCGGTGTATGTGCCTGTGGCAGAGTCTCTACTTGGCGCATATACCTACAGTAGAATAAAGACAAAACACTCGACACAATCATCTGGCACATATGCCAGCAATGATGAGAAGAGGAAAGAGTGGTGAGGAATGCCTCCCTAGGACTCTATTGGGCTCTCTCAACCAGGAAACCTAATATCCACCCAACGCATATGCCTGTAGTAGGATAAAAGGAAAAGAAAGGTCACCTCTGCCCGTTGTATGTGCCTGCGGCAGAGTCTCTACTTGGTGCATATGCTTATAGTAGAATAAAGACAAAATACTCGACACAATAATCTGGCGCATATGCCAGCAATGATGTGATGAAGAAAGAGTGGTGAGGAATGCCTCCCAGGGACTCTGTCGGGCTCTCTCAACCAGGTAATTAAAGCCAATTATCCATCTATTAGTATCAAAACAGCGGGGTAGAAGGCATAAGTCATCTCATTATCAACCTGACACAGATCAGTATAAGGATATGAGGAAGAAAGGAAAGGTATATGTAAAAAAATTTAAGGGTAGAGTTACTTAAGAAATCTCAAGCTAGCGTTCTGGTAACCACATGGTAGAGGATAAATCGTCGTGGCTATGAGTATCCAAATGCCGTCGAGATCTCTTAAAGAGCTCTAACCCTACACCAAAGGGGAGGAAGACATTAGAACGATGTCTCCTAAATAAAGCTGGAAGAGATACACCCTCGGTAGAGTGTGCAAAAGGGTAATCTCATTCCAAAGGAGTAAAAAGAACTCAAGTAGCGAGGGGGCACCTCGACTACAGAAGGTAGGCTTAAGCTGAGTAGAAATAAACCTCAAGGATGCTATAGTGGTAATACCCATACTAACTGATGGGGACCCTATAATAAGTGAAAAGAGTATCAAAACATCCAAATAATCTCTCCAGCAGCTAGGAGTCGGATCTCAATAGGGAAAGAAGTGGTAAAAATCTAAAAGAGCTGACTCTGTACTAGAGAATCAAGGCTCAAGAAAGACGTGAGGGTGGCACCTAAGGCACGACGCCCCATATCACCAAGTACGAGGAAATAACCAAAGCAGCGAGAGAGAACTCCCGCTACTCAGGGCTACAACTCTGAGTAGGAGAAATCTTACAGTGGTAACACCCACACAAACTAATGGGACCCTGTGGGAAATGAAAGTGACCTTAACACATTCATAGGACTAATCTGTCAACTGAGCCTAACGTATGAATGATAAGATTGGTCACGAAAAGTAGTAGAAGAACTAATCTTCTACGAGAAGATCGAAGTTTTCAAAGTAATGATGTTAATATCCGAAACAAGGTATACCACATCATTACAAGTAAAGTAGCTCTAGGTAGTAAAGGGGACACCCTCACTACCTGAGGACAGTAATCATATATAAAGGTGAAGAATCATGAAAAGGGTCACAGTGGTAACACCTACTCTAATCAGGTAGGACCCTGTAGGGAGTAAAAGCAACACTACCACCTTTATAGGACTACTCTAGCAGCTAAGAGTAGGGTACGAATGCTTAAGTAGGTAGGTGAAAGAAACTAAGGAGTCGATCTTCCAATAAAAAATCAGAGCTCCTGAAACTGGGGTGCTAACACCTGAGCACAGATGTACTACATCACAGCCAAGAAAGCAACTCTGAGGTGCCAGGGGAGCACACCTGACACCTAGTTCGATAATCATGAGTGAGATCTATGATTATCAGCAGGTCACAGTGGTAACACCTACCCTAATCAGGTAGGACCCTGTGCAAAGTGAAAGTAACACTACAACATTCATAGAACTCCTATGACAGATCAGATCAGTGTATGAATGGGAAAGTAGGCTGCCAAAAGAGGGCGAGAGGGGGCGATCTTTTCTCAGAAAGATCTAAGCCCGGAAGGTAGTGATGTCGATATCCAAGACTCGATGTACTACATCACTAGTAGAGAAAAAGATTTATAATCATAAAGATTAATAAACCAACCAAGTGGGAACTCAACCTTGAAGAGACCACCAAAGTGCTCTCAAGGGAGAAGAAAGAGAAATTCTGGGGAATTTGGGCTCTTAGAGAGTTTTACCGAGTTCCTCCTACGACAAGGGCAACCGGATTTTGCTCTACTGAGAACTTCCCTCTTTTTATCACATGTATATACATTTTTTTTTTAGAATTGTGAATTATTTTGGTAACCCAGATCATGTTCGCCACATGAACAGAACTGGAAAGTTTATGCTTTTGGACAGTTTTATCGAGTTCCTCCTGTGACAAGGGAAACCGGTTTTTCTCTATCAAGAGCACCCCTCCTTTATCACACCTAAACTTTTAAATGAGGGTAATGGATGGTTTTGATAACCAGACCATATTAATCTCATATTAATGAACTGGAGAGCGCAATCGTAGTGAAATTAATGTACAAATGAAATCAACATCAGGATAGAGGATCAATACTACCATATTTGACTAGCATGGGATGGTATGGACCCTGTATCCTATCTCAAAAAGAGTCTAAACCAATGACTCTAACATCCTTGATCACCTTCAACTCATATGAATGGACTAGGGGCTACATCTATCAGATCAGAACTGATAAGAAGAAGAAATTCAACTAAGAATAGTGGATCTTCATCACCATACCTGACTGTCATGGGGTGGTGTGGATCCAATATCACTTCTCAAAAACTAGACTCAAACTATTGGTTTTGATATCCCAGACCACACCTGGGGCGGCAAGTGAAACTAGGGGGACTAAGCCCTACAAATGGGAGAACAAACTAAAAATTCTACGCGATAGCACCAACATGATTGGTGCACACAGACAAAAGTACAAAACATCCCTACGGCATATTGTTATATCACCTCTAAGGATAGCTTCATACTCTTCTAAGAAACGTCGCGTGGTAGATGGAAAAATCGTCGTGGCTACGCAGACTGTCAAAAAGTAAGATGAATCCTTTTAGGGGCTACATATACAGAGGGATATCTACAGGCGATAGGGAGGATCCCCTGTGAAGTAATAGACTCAGGCCTAGTACTTTTTTAAATACTTCCCGTTGAAGATAGGCATTGGGTGAACGCCATTTGCATCAACAAGTAGGTAGGCACCACCTTCATAAACTTGCTCTACAGCGAAGGGGCCTTCCCAAACAGGCTCAAACTTACCACCTCGCCGATGGTGTGAGATGATAGGCCTACGCAAAATAAGAACTAACTCGCCTACCCGAATAGCACGGGGTCTAACAAGGTGCTCGTAGTGCCTTGTCATTCGGGCCTGGCATAGCTTAAGGCATTGATAAGCTCGTAAGCAAAGCTCATCTAAACCATCAAGCTCTTCCAACCTTAGCCGGGCATTATCTTCATCAGATATATTGTAACTAACTACTACACGCAGTGAGGGGAGCTCGACCTCAAGTGGGAGGAAAGCTTCGGACCCAAAAGTTAAAGCATATGGGGTGGACTAAGTAGGAGTATGATAGGTAGTCCTATATGCCCATAGCGCTTCGGGTAACTTATCATGTCATTCTCTCTTATTTGCAACAATAATTTTTCTTATCAGTTGCACAAGAGTCTTATTAAATGCCTCTACCAAGCCATTGGCTTTAGGATAGTAAATCGAGGAGTATCGCCAATTGATGTTATGGCGGCGGGCAAATCTGGCAATTTTGGTGCTCCTAAAGGATGGGCCGTTATCTGAGATTATACGGCGCAGAACACCAAAGTGATAAACAATGTTATCGTGAAAGAAACACATCACATCTTCTTATTTAACTTCCTTAAGTGGGACAGCTTCTGCCCACTTAGAGAAGTAATCAGTTAAGCTAAAATAAACCTATGACCCTTAGAGGAAGGAGGGTCTATAGGACCCACCACATCCGTGCCCCAGCCCTCAAATGGCCAAGAAGAAACGGTAGGGTGCAACGGATTAGGGGGTTAGTGAATCACCGTGCTGTGAATCTGGCACTGGTGGCACTTCTTAGCATGCTCCATGCAATAGTAAATCATAGTCGGCCAGTAGTAGCCAAGGCGTTTAATTTTGCCTTTCATTTTAGGTCCAGACTGATGGGCACCACAAAGCCCTTCATGTATCTCGCTCATAACTCTACTAGCCTCCTCTTTACTGAGGCATCTTAACCACATCTGGTCAAAAGAGCGTCGATACAGAGTTTCATTTACAAAGGCAAATGATAAGGCTCTTTTTCTAATTTGAGTAGCGAGAGACTTATCATCTGGAAGCCTACCATGTTTTAAATATTCTATGAAGGGCTCTCTCCAATCTGACTCCTCCTCCACAGCGAACACTGCAAGGGTCTGATTGGGAGTAGACAAGTCCGCGGGGCACAGAGCTTGACAATACTGGATAATAATAGACACTGGGTTTCCAGTAGGGTCAGCTAATTCTTTTGCTAACTTGGCCAATGCATCTGCTTTTCCATTTTCAGATCTAGGGACCTTGGCCAAAGTTACTTCTGGTATTAAGCACAGGAGCTCCATTGCTTTATTATGATATGGAATGAGCTCAGGCATAAGTACTTTATAGACTCCAGCTACTTGATTGATTATCAGTTGGGAGTCTCCAAAGATCTTCACCTGCGTAAGACTCATCTGAATGGCCAACTCTAGCCCCAAAATCAGATCTTCATACTCAGCTTTATTATTAGTATGAGGTTCTGATAAATTATAGGAGTACCATAGAGTATGCCCTCAAGAGATACAAAAATCAGGCCTAATCCAACCCTAACTGTAGGAGTTTTATTTGGACTTAAGGTTTTAACGGATGATGCACCGTCAAAGTAGAACTCCCAAGTAGGGGACTCCTGTTCATCCACACTCAAGATTAATTCATCAGGTAGATCATCATTGAGTGGTGAATCAGCAGGGATTGGGTGATCGGCCAGAAAGTCAGCTAGAGCATGTCCTTTGACGGCCCGCTGGGGAACAAAAATAATATCAAATTGCAGTAGTATCATAGACCATCGTGCTAGTCGACCTGAAAGGGTCGGACGGGTCATCAAGTACTGCAATGGGTTGACTCGAGAGATCAGATTGATCTTATGTGATAGCATATAATGCCTAAGCTTCTGTACTGCGAAGATCAAGGCTAAACATTGCTTTTCTACCGCTGGGTACTTAAGTTCTGCAGGTATCAGTCGCCTGCTGAGGTAGTACAAGGCATTCTCCTTGCCTTCCTCATTATCTTGAGCCAACAGTGCACCTAGAGACTCATCCAAGGTCATAGTGTAGAGAATCAACGGCCTACACGGGATAGGTGCAGCTAAAACTGGGGAGTTCATCAGGTAGCGCTTTATACTCTCAAAGGCCTCCTAACAACTCTCATCCCAGGGGAATCGGGTATCCTTCTTCACTAGTGTAGCGAAGGGATGACACCTACCAGAAAGATTGGAGATAAATCTCTACAATAAAGCAAGTTTATCCTGGAAGGACCTCAACTGGGTAAAACTCTTAGGGGGTTTTAAATCTACTATAGCCTTGATCATAGTGAAAGTGCTCTGATACCACTTGAAAGTTCATTAGGGATGTTAAGCCCTATAGAACTGGCCCAAGCTAACCAAGAGGGGGGGGGTGAATTGGTATTTTAAAATTTTCTTTTAACAAAGAATAAAAAAACATAAACCAAAATCACGCCACAAAAAATAAATGCAGAATTAAAAGTGCGGAAGCAAAAATAAGAACACATAAATTTATAGTGGTTTGATCAACTCGACCTACGTCCACTCCTTGGAGGCACCCTCCAAGTATTGCACTACAAAACATGACTCTCCTTTAGCCCCCACGGCTAGGCGGAGAAGCCCTCACAAGAACCTTCTTTTTGCCACCCCGGCAAGGCAGAGAACCTACCTCCTTTTGCTTTCTCCTGAAGCTGGCAGAGAACCACAACCAAAAGCTAACTCCTTACCTCTACCGACCCTTCCACGGACGAGAACCTCTAGACGAAGAACAAGAAGAGCGATCCTTGAAGCAACCCTTGTGAATCCCTTCACAAGCTCCCCCTCACAAGATCTTCTCTCTCTCCCTCTCTCTCTTTCTCTCCTCAAGGTCTTCTCAGGTCAAGGCAGCAGCCAAAGGTCTTCTAAAACGTTGAACAAGAGCTCTTAAATAGAAGAGCTTCAAAGGAGCTCATTAATTGCAAGTTGTCGACTTTATCGTCCAGGCCGATATGGACATCGGCCTGGCCGATCAGTACAAAACTCAGAAGATCGGCCAGAGCATTGCCCTGGATACACTTCTGGACGATTGAAATTTAGCTTGATCATCCAGGCCGATCTCACAATCGTCCTGGCCGATCAGTCCAAATCAGAGGAAAATTGTCCTGAGAATAGCCTTGGATACGAGCTGGCCGATATTTATCGTCCTGAAGTAACTTAAAGTTTTTGACTGGATCGTCCTGGCCGATCCTGCGATCGTCTAGGACGATATGATCGTATCAATCATCCTTAATTACTCTCTTGATTTCCTGATCAATTAAGACTTAATTTGTGAATATCTTCCAGGCCGATCAAGGATCGTCCTGGCCGATAATTTAAAAATACAGTATACCTTAATTATCTATGGCGGCAACTTCTTTCTATTTTGAGCTTATCGTCCTAGCCGATACACGTATCGTCCAGGCCGATATGTTAATGACGGCTGCCTTAATTAAGAATCTTTATTTAGACTTTCTGTTTTGAGCTTGATCGACCAGGCCGATGTAAAAATTATCCTGGCCAATATGAGTAAAAACAGAAATTCTAAGTCTCTCAAGTGTGTGTGTGAAGGGTTACTTAGCATCAGCCTCTTTGACCATTACAAGTAGACTCAAGAAGTGAAAAACAAAAGTACAGACTGACTCAACCCTAAACCTACGCAATCCTGAATTTGCTTCGTCTTGTTCGTCTGATCTTCGATTCCTGAAACGTTAGAAGCAACAAGCAGTCCAAGAGAAATAGTGTTTGTCAATCATCAAAACATAAGCCATGAAAATAGATTTGCAACACATAGAGGGGTATATCTCAATACCACGGTAGCGAACTATAAACCCTAGAAACTTTCCTGCACTGACTCCAAATACACATTTTAAAGGATTCATCTTTAAATCAAACTTGCACAAGCGTTCAAAAATGATTCGCATATCTCTAAGGTGCTCTTCACGGACCTTGCTTTTGACAACCAAATCATCCACATAGCATTCAACTTGCTCATGTATCATCTCATCGAAGATGACAGCCATGGAAAGTTGATAGGTGGCCCCGACGTTCTTGAGACCGAAGGGCATCACCTTGTAGCAAAAGACACCTATAGGTGCCCGAAAAGCAGTAAACTTCTCATCCTGGGGGTCCATCTTTATCTGATTATAACTAGATGAACCATCCATGAATGAGAAGATGATATGGGATGATGCTATATCCACCATAAGCTCAGGAATGGGTAGAGAAAAATCATCCTTAGGACATGCCTTGTTCAAATCACGGAAGTCGATACAAACCCGTATCTGTCCACTCTTCTTCCGGACTGGAATAATGTTGGCAAGCCAAGTGGGACACTTCTCTTCCCTAATGAAACCAGCTTCTATAAGCTACTTGGTTTCAGTGATCACCTATTGTTCAATTTCCAACCTCACCCTACGAGGTGCTTGTTTAACGAGGACTACATCAGGCTTAATGGCTAACTTATGGACTACTACCTCTGGATTTAGACCAGGCATCTAGGTGTAGTTCCAGGAAAAATAGCCTCTAAACTCTGATAGCAACTCGATGTATTCTTGAGCTTCTGAATCAGACAGTAGAGCACTATGAAAAATAGGCCTAGGATCTGACTCAGTGCCTAAGTTTACCTCACACAGTTCATCCATGGCAGAAGTGACGCCATCTTCAAACTCTTGTGGAGCATCAAGTATTCTATCATCCTTACTATCCGGGTCTTCTTCGTCGGCAAGAGAAACAACCGGATAAGTATAGGAAATGACACAAATGTTGGCATCACTAGACTGATTTAACCCCATATAACCTACGACTCCTAGACCTTGGGGGAAATCAAACCGCCAGACTTGGGCCTGCTGTAGAGCTTGTTTGTCGGGCCAAGTGGAACGAATGAGACCCCGCTCAACAAAGCTCTCTACAGTATATGAAAAGTAACGAGGGGCACTCTTGACCTCTATATATATAGCAGTCTCTTCTAGATCCTGTCTCACAGGACCCAGTGGTGCACCTATACTACGGGGTACAGAGGGACATTCCCTAGGTCGGGCTGGCCCAAATGTATCATACAAGTAAGATATGGGGTTGTGACTACCCCATACTGGGCTATCATCATCAACTACAGGAGTGTTAGAAGATCTCTGACTGGAATCCCCAACTCCTATCCCACGTATCTGATGGGGGGAAAGTTGTCTGGTAGTAGTCTGACGTCGGAAGTCCTCTTCCTCGTCTGAGCTAATATCAATAACAAATCCACCTTTAGGTATCAAATGGCTATGAAAAGTAGGCCGTGAATCATAACTAGTGGAATAGGGAGATGGTAAAGTGACTGGACGCTGAAGGATATTGATCATTTCATCGTCAGAAGAGTCAGACTCTACACTCAAAGAAGAAGTGTAAAGGTTAGGGGGAGGAGGTGTGCGAGTGTCGTGGTTTTGCGGCTCACGGATCGCAACTCTACCTCTTCCTCTACCACTACCTCCCCTACCTATACTAGGGGGGAACATCGTGCCTCACCGCAAACTGAGAGGGATCTCCATCAGAATGGGCAGTGGGAATACCTGGCTCAATACCAACCTGTGATGGACCCTGTACTGATGATTGTATAGAACCCTGTGTAGGTGGCTACGTAGGACCATGTACAACAGTATCAGGTATCACTGGGGACTGAGCAGGTGGAGCTCTACGAGCCTTCTGAGGTACGTAGTACTCGGCATCGTCGTACATAGAGATCTCATGCACGGAAAAGGGCTGGGTATCTCCAAGAATGGTATACTCAACATCAATTCCTCATAAACTTCATACATTGGTGCAAGGTAGAGGGCATCATTCCATACTCATGGATCCAAGGACTTCCTAAGAGAGCCTTGTATGAAGTATCAGCCTCAATCACATGAAACTTTGCCTCAGTTAAAAAATTTCCAAATTTCAGAGGCAGGGTGATAGACCCTAGAGCTCGCTGGCCTTGGTCATTGAAGCCTTTCAACATGATCTTGTCGAAAGTGAGAATTAAATGACCCAGGGAGAGGCTCTTCAGAGTTTCATGCATTAGCAAGTTTACTGAAGCCCCTTGGTCTATGCGGAACCTGTTCAACTCATAACCATTGACTTCAGCAGTAAAATACAAGGGATGATTGTGCTCAGTAGTCCCTAAAAGAAGGTCACGACTAGAAAAGGTGATGCATGGTGTGTTGTACAGATGCCATGCCTCATCAATGGGTTCGAAAGTGAAGAAGGCTTGATAGGTCTCTAGTTCAAGCAAGGCTTTTACCAGTGTCTCTCTCAAGTCAGGTGACAACATCAAAGCATCATAAACACTAAGAAGGGAAGGAATTTTCCTTAGGTAAGCCAACACATTGTAATCAACCTCCAATTGAGGGTCTTTCCCTTTCTCCTTAGGCTGCTCCTGGGATAAAGGGATAGAGTCGTCCTGCTGGGTAATGATATTCTTATCTTTTATATTCTTAGCCAACCTAGGTGGAAGGATATTCCCTGAACGCAGATGAACTTCCTGTATTGAGTCATCCTCAACAGAAGATTCCTCTGGTTCAGTGGTGGTGGCAGGTGTTGGTTTTAAGGAAAGTACTAGGAGTGGGTTCTCGGATTCATCCTCTGAATCCATGTAACATCCACCCTCTGGTATCACAAAGACTGGTTCATCTTCATACTCAGACTCAGACTCTTCACTAAAATTATCCATATTTTAAGAAACATGTAAAGAAGTAAAAGAGTGAGTGCTAAAAGAATCAGAAGTAGAACTAGAAGTAAAAATAGTAGGAAAAGAACACTAGAAGTAGCCAGAATCACCTTCTTCTATTATTTCTTCATCAAATGAAGAGAGAACAAAGTCCTTCAGTGTAAATGCTGGAAGGAACCATGTCTTCCTCTCAGATGTTACAACATATTTTTCTCTTTCATATATTTTTTTAGTACATACAGCAGAAGAAAAAGAAATGTGCTCAGTAGGCACTACAGCAAAAAGAGAAGAAGAAGAAGGTATAAGTGCTGGAGTAGTAACTGTAGGGGCAACTGTCGACTTAGCCTGTGGTGGCCTCCTCTCAACTGCCTCTGAACTCTGAACTGCACGGTCTATCATCCTCCTGGTCTTCTTGGAGAGTGCTAACTTCCACTCTCCCTCAGAACTCTGGGGTAAAGTGCCACTACTGTCCTGACTGTCACTCTAGCTGGGACTATGGCTGGGACTGGAGACCATCTAAACTGTCTGAGGGCCCTTGCCCTTGGGCTGCACTAGGTCACTGTCTTGGAGGTGTATCTGTCCTGTGGCCATCAACCTCTCAACCTTGTCCTTGAATACAAAATAATCCTCTAACACATGCCCAACGCATCTGTGATAAGGGAAATAGAGTGGGTGCTCAGTCTGACCCTCCTCCTCCACTCTATTGCTGCTGGGAAAGGTAAGTATATTCTTCTTAGTAAGGAATTTAAAAATTTTCTTCACACTCTTCCTTTTAAAGGGGTACTCCTTACTAAGCTTCTCATGTAAGGACTTTTGACTCTCTGGAATCCTACGGGAGGTCCTGGGCTGTACTGCTGGCTGACTAGCAGAGTGTGACTAACTAGCTGAGCGTGACTGTTATGGAGGTGCTGAACTGCCTAAGGGCCTCTTGCCCTTATCTGCTGGTCCATGAGTGACTCTCTAGGCCTATGTCGGGTGACTACTAGCTCCCCAACTGTAACCCTTTGCTCAGTGCTGACAAACCTCTAGATGAACAACTGCTCCAGCTTTATAAAAGTCCTAACTGAGTCGTTGGGGAGTTCGGCATACCAGGCAAAAGCCACCCCCGCCAAGCTGCTAACGAACAACCTCAACATCAGATTGTCACTCCCTCCTATATTACAATATATGGCCCGGTATTGAGCCACATGCTGCCTCGAGTTCCCAAACCAGTCAAACACTCTGAACCTAGGAGGGATGAAACCAGGAGGGTACGACTCCTGCTCGCACTCTACCGGGTAAGGATGCCCTCTACTAACTGACTCTCCAGTCTTCCTGGAGGAAATGGCCTTCTCTACCTTCTAGGCAATCAGATCTTGAAGTTAACCCGCTGACAACTGAGCTGGCTGACTCTGAACAACTGAAGGTGCTGTAAGCACTGCTCTCTGGACCCTGTCCACTCTCAGGGGGTCTAGTGTAACTAGAGGCACAACTGGCTGATCTCTAGAAGTACTAGCATCGACTACCCCTGCCACTTGGGGCATCGCCCCCAAGGCTGTCAATTGTGCTGTCATGGCTGCCATAACTCTGGCCATCTGTGCCTGGAGGTTCAGGACCGTAGCATCTTTATCAACTGATCTGGGAGATCAACCCACCTCAGGCTCTCCCTGCTCATCCTGGTCCTCAGGCTCTCTCTCATCCGAGTGACCTCTACGGGTAACCACACAAACCCGGTGTACCGGCACATCCTCATCGGTATCCAACAGTGTATCATCATCATCTAAAAATGCCTGTCGCATCGCCTCTATGTACAGACTCATAGGAGAGTTGATCCTATGAGTTCTAGGGGCTAACTCTGTCTCAACCCGTACTGGCGATCTATCTGGGGTAGGCACTGAATCATCATCGTAAACCATCGGGACAACCTCGGACCCGGAAGGAGCCACAACCTCCATTTGATCAGCTGCTCTGCCTCTGACAACTGCTCTGTCTCAACTGCTGCAACTGGGTCGATAAGGGTGTCCGCCTGTCAACGTCTCCAAACCCATCTGGTATGATGGGGTGCTGCACTAACAACTGGCTGCTCTGGGACTACCACCTCTGAACTGACCTGAGGCCGGGCAGGCTCCTACTGCTATCTCCATCCTCGATGACGTGGGCGTCGTCCTACTATAGGAGCCACTGCTGGCGGCCTAACTACTGGAACTGCAGGCTGCTAGGGTGTCTGCCCCCTCTGCCAATTATAGAGTCTCCTCGTAGTCTGCCTCCGTAACTGGAAATTCGCCTGAGAAATCTGTCGGAGTATCTTCTCCCGACTGACAGGCCCCCTACCATGATCTAGGAGGATGATGTGTCGAATCCTCTGAGTGAGGGCTCGAACACCAGCGTCCCTGGGGACCCTAGCCCGGGGCAAGGTAGTGGCAACAGGAGGAGCTGCCGCAATATGGGCAACGTCCTCCTCGTCCCCACTATGTGTCAGCGGGGAGAAGCGTCCTCCCTGGACTGCCTTAATCTCAGGTGCCACAATAACTTCTGGAGTAGGCGCAACTAGAACTGGTCGTGGTCTTCGCTGTATGGGAGCCACAGTCCTCTGAACAAGCTCCTGGTGAGCTATCGCCTCGACCATCTGCTGCCTCTCTGCCTCGAACGTAGCTAAATGTAACCTCCTATTCCTATTCCTCCAGGCCCTTCTCCCTAGGCTGGAGGTGGAGGTGGAAGGGACATTTGAACCCACTACCTGGGTGGCAGGAGGAATAGGGATGACTGGAAGTGCCGGGGTCTGCCCGGCAGTCTCAGGGTGAGAAAGCCGAGCAAAAATAGAAACTTGGCCAGAAGAGGGCGAAGGCACCTCGGTCTGGGCACCTCTCTTCCTAGTAGAAGCGGGAGGGGAAACCCAAACGCGAGGTACTTCCGCCGGAACAACGGGAGTAACAATAGTAGCAGGCTGCCGGCACTGAGGGGCTGGGGCATCCTATGCAATAGGGGCGGCAGGCGCAGGTCGCCTGACCGCTACACGAACAGGTGGAATAACTGTATCAGGCTGCCGGTGCTGAGGGGCCGGGGCAACCTGAGCAGCAGGGGTGACAGGAACAAGTCGCCTGACCGCTGCACGAATAGGAATAGGATGTGGCCTAGGCACTGTTCGCCTAGTCACAGCGTGCACTGGCTGCGCAAGTACAGGAATGGGACATGCAGGTGCCCGGGCTTTCTACCGAGCAGCTGGTCATCCGAAAGGGCGCATGGCTACGCGTCCTCTCCTCTGAGGAGGGGAGAATACAACAGCCTTTGCCGGGGTCGGCCCGCCAAGAGTTATGAAGGTCGAGTCAGTGAAGGAACCAAAAGTGATCCCTCCAACTGGCAGACTAGTGAGCAGGGACTCAGGGAGAGTCACCCACGAGTCCGAACCAAAAGCAAAAGTAACAGATGGAATAAAGGAAGCCATGGCACTGCTACCAAGAAAAGAAATTGAAAAGTTAGAAATCAGAATTGAAATCAAGAAAGAAGGATTTGATAATGATAGATATGAATGAATAAGGGACGGAATAGCCTGCTAGGCTGAAAAGAAGTAGAATAGGGGAACCCTAGCTATAGAAAAAAAAAACCCTAACTAAGAGTGGGACAGACCTAATCTAAGGAGTATCAATCCCGGAGTACACACCAGAAAGGATAATATAGAATCTAAAGATGGAGAGAGAAACTAGTCCCACTGTGGTCACCAGAAATCTGTGGACCTCCGAAAGAGCACCACGCAAACGGGTCAATTGGAAGGGACAGATTGGATCGTGCATACGACTAACCATTGAGGATAGAGGCTGTCGCCAACACACCCCGATGGGTAGTAATATACACGACCTAGTCAAGGGTTTCCCCCATCCGATATAACACTTCAAATGGGGTTTAGTATATGTTGGACCGAGTTTCCCACGGGCACAAGCCCCCGTGGTTAATTACATCCCAGGCCGGAGCCTGAGAAAACTCTCGATTAAGGATCATACATTATCCTCTCCTAAAATGGGATTGGCACAGGGGTATAGACTAGGAAGTCCTATCCAAAAGGAAGAAAGGTCCAAAGGGCTGAATCAACATGAGTGACTCGTAACAGCACTTGGAGGCTCTAGGGTACTAGAGAGAAACTGGGAAATGAAAATCAAGCACTCAATCACATGCATGAGAGAATGATGGAGGTGGCGCATCCTGTGACGCGGATAAGTAGGATTTAGGGTCCTTAAAAAGAAGGGACCTACCTACTATTTAAGGCATACTACGAGACTGAATTTAGTAGCCTCGAATCCTAAATCTAGGTTGGGCTTAGTGCTCTATGAAACACTAAGACCCGTGTCCTAGCTAATGCAGTATAAAATCTAGACTTACCCAGGCCTGGATTGGGAAGCCAGCTAATCACCTAATCGCTTCAAATCCATGCTATCAAGTCAATTATGAAAGGTGGGTGGGTGTTACAGTTCTTTGGAAATAAGACCGACATCTAGAGAATTTTCTAAGTGGTCCCAGACTTATGTTGGATAAATACTCCTAACTAATGCAATTAAATTTTAATTAAATTAGTTTCTAATGCAATGCATGCTAGTTGAAATGTCAGCTCATGAATGCTATAGAATTTTAAAAATAGGCTTATAGAAAATAATTTTTTGAAAAGACTAAGTCTCCCTAGGTCCGGCACTTCATCCTTATAGGCCAGATTATCCGGACTCTACCCGCAGGCAGGGAGATATCTTATAACAAGGAAAAGAAGAAATACAATAATATGCATGCGACCCCTTATGATTCTGGCAATTCCCTAAATTTGTTAGATTTTTATGTTATTTAAAACATAAATATTAAATTTTGGTTATAAGTAGAAAAGATTTTGAAGTCCTTAAGGAGCCTAATGAAATCCAGGAGAAAACAAAAGTGACATGCAAGAAAGAAACTTAGAAAAAGTAGATATTCTACTGCGTATATCAGGAAAGCACATCAATATAGATCCAAAAATAATCAACTAAATGGCCATAGCCAAATTGCCCTTATTACAACCTAGATATACAGAAAATAAAGTGGCCGGGCACTACTGCCAACAACCCAGATTTCTAAGCCTATGATAGACGCAAATGTCTTTGAGTGGGATATTGGTCTTCAGTCTCCTCGGTGCCTTCTTCTCATTGGACTCCTTGGAACTCTCCTCCTTAGACTCCTTGGATCTCTCCTCTTTGGACTCCTTGGATCCATCGTGGCTTGAATATCCAAACGAAGAGACAATTCTCCCTTTTGAGGATAATTGTCTTTTCTCTTTGGATATCTAAAGTCATCCCGCTCGATCTCCCAAATGGAAGAAGACTCTCCCCTATGAGGATGCCTTCTTCTTTTGGGATTCAAGTGAGATAAGAATATCCATACTCAAAGACCACTTTCAGAACTCTTAATAAATATTACAAATTTTTACATCAAATATAAAGAAAAAAAAATCTAAAGTACCTGCATGGTTATCCTAATAAAAAAAATCCCAAGTAGTTATATATGGGAATGAAAATAACTCAAACCATTGACCATGTGCCAAGCCATGCTCTTAATTATGAGTGCTGAGCAGCTCCACCTATAGCAGTTATAATTATTTTTTTAGCCCTCATTTATTTAGGGGGGCTGAATAAGCACATGCATAAGACAATATTAAAAATCATAACGGTGCCCCCCCTTTATTAGCTTGAGCATGGCCACCTGCACGGAAGAATTATATA